>NW_009648333.1:3425527-3451428 GCF_000708025.1 Charadrius vociferus | reverse complement strand
TGGAACTGTAGGTACCTGGCATCTCCAAAGAAAACAGTTCTTAAAGTAGTCTTTTCTTGTCTTTGGTGAGATTTAAAGGTCATGTTTTCCTGATGTTTTGAGGTCAGAATACATGAGTATTCATTGAGATATAATTACTGACTTGGATAACTCCACTCTAGCTAGTCACAAATTTAAATGTGTATGATAAGACTAATTCTCTGTGGGCATAAGGCTCATGGGAGTGAAGGATATTTAGTTCCAGACCTCTCTGCCTGCAGGAGAAGCAGCAGCTTTGGCAGCCTGTGCCTCTAAGAACAGGTGCTGCTTCTCAGTTTCTCCATTTGAAGATTCAGCTCTTTTATTTGAGCATTACTGGCTTTGCCACAAAACTGCAGTTTACCCAGGTGCAAAGGCTTCCATATTTCTGTCTGCTGTTTCAAAGCTTCTTTACTCATAATGCTTCCAAAACTTAACAGGTATTACACTAAACCCTGTTTTATATGTTTGAAACTGTAGCAACTTTACATTTACTCGGGTTAAAAAAAAAAGACAGACTTTTGTAATTTTATTTATTTTTAAATACTTGTAACTTAAGCTGATTAGTAAAGAACACATAAAATGTATCTGATATATTGTGACAGGATCAGCACTGGACTCACAGCTGATGGTTGTGTAGTCACTAGTTGTGCATAAGACAGGTCCTCTATTTGGCTGGCAAACAAGGCACCAGCAGCAGCCTTACCCAACAAGTAGGAAAATATGTAAATTCCCACAGTAGCCTATGGTTCTTATATACTCAGGGAGCAATTCTCTCTTAAGCAAATTACCTTTCATAAACAGCACCTGCAGTCCTGTAGAAGGCAACAGTCTTTCAAGCAGTGTGACTGCAATTCAGTCTTTCTTACAATAAGAAAGAGTTGACAGTGTACTTTCTTTCTCAGACTCATCTTCCTTGTGGATAAGTCAGTATGAGACTTACTGTGGTCTAAAGCAGTTTTTCCTGTGGTCCCAAATCTTCTCCTCATCAATGCAGATTTTTGTATCCCATTGTATGTATGGACAGCAATTTTGGAAAGTTTTCATGTGGCTAGGACTATATTACAAGATAGTGAAAAACGTTTTTTGACCTGTTATATCTGAGTTCTAAAACAATGTTCCTATTCCATGTCATGAGAAACCCAAGAGGTTTTTAGTGAAGATGTTTCCTCATCGTATTACGGGCAACAGTCCGTAATTCTCAACAGGAGTAACACATAATCTGAATTAGACTTCTGGATCATCTCTCTTTCTCCCTTTCTGGTCCAGTGAATATTTAATTGTTTATACACAATGGAACAGCAAGAGAATTTGGGAGAGATTTTTCTTGTATAACATCTGGAAGTACTATTGTCTTTTTTTCATGTTATTTTCACTGTTCATATTTTGACCAGAGTTATTCCATCTTTGGTAAGAGATGAGAATTCCTGTGGAAATTTTCAGTTTTGACAAAGCAGTATTTTCTGGTCCAAATTGCTCTTTGGTTGGAAAATTCCAAAGCCTAGGCCACATTTTGCAATATTGAATAAGATGGATGTTCTCTGTGTGTGATAATGTCTGGCTGGTTTAGGCTGGCGTTATAATGCAGTTAGGACAAATTTAGAATAACAGAACAAATGTCTGAAGGGAGAGTGTAAAGAAGACAGAGCCAGGCTATTTTGTTGCTCAGTGACAGAACCAAAGGCAATGAGCACAAACTGAAACACAGGAGATTCCCTCTGAATGTAAGGAAACACTTTTTTTACTGCAAGGATGAATGAACACAGGTTGCCCAGAGATGTTGTGGAGACTCCATCCTTGGAGACAGTCAAAAGCTTTCTGGGCATGGTTCTGCACAACCTGCTCTAGGTGGTCCTGCTTGGGAGGGATTGGACCAGATGGTCCAATGGACTACCAGATGGACCACAGGTCCCTTCCAACCTCAGCCATTCTATGATTCTGTAAAATATTCCATTCACTTCTGTTACTATGGTTGGAACTAATTCCTATATAGCAGGTGGAGCAACTCAATAATAAATACATGAAGATATTAAACCCAGGCATAATCTGTTTGGGTTTTTTATTATCATTATTTATTTTAATTTTTTTATTTAGGATAGAAGATGCACTCATTAGGTTGTACTTACATATGCTATAAATAAGGGAGTAGCAAGATCTCTTAAACTCTAGGACAGACATCAGAAGGAAAGATTACCATCTGTGTTACTTAAATTCAGGTAGATACTCCCCTGGAGCATATCTTCTGTTGCTCTGCTTGTGAGTTGTAGGGAATTTGGTGTGAGAGTCAAAGTTATTCTTTTCAAACCTACAACGACCCATTTGCACATATCGTGACAGAAGCTTTCTAAGCACAGTGTGAAAATTGTAAGCATATTGAAAACATGTAAAGAGCTTTTCTACAGGGGCATTCCAGTGAACTAGATTTTTTTCTAGAATTCAACTAAACCCCTATAAATATGAGGCATAACAAAAGAGAGAATGAGATATGTGCATTTCTACCCTGAATAATGTTATGTTATACAAACACTTGGAACACTGCATGTACTTTTGTGTTCATTTACTGGGGTTTTATCATGAAATACTGATGAACATGTAATATTCTGTACACATAAGAAAAGATGCTTACTGGGGAAAAATCAAAAGACAATACCAAACTGATCTGTGCACGTGGGGCTGAAGTGTGGGAGGACAAAGGAAAATTCATCATGAAGAAAAGTTGAGCAACCGATGTTGTGTATCTGGACTTATGCAAAGTACTCCACGCTGTCCCACATGACATCTTCGTCTCTAAATTGGAGAGACACAGATTTGATGGATGGACCACTTAGTGGATAAGGCACTGGCTGGATGGTTGCACTCAAAACGTTGCAGTCAATGGCTCGATGTCCAAGTGGAAACCAGTGATGAGAGGCATTCCTCAGGGGTCAGTACTGGAACACTGTCGTTCAGCATCTTTGTTGGCGACATGGATAGTGGGATTGAGTGCACCCTCAGAAAGTTTGCCAATGACACCAAGCTGTGTGGCAGAATCAACACACAGGAGGGAAGGGATGCCATCCAGAGGGACCTGGACAGGCTTGAGAGGTGGGCTCATGCCAACCTCATGAAGATCAACAAGGCCAAGTGCAAGGTCCTGCACCTGGGCCATCCCAAGCACAAATACAGGCTGGGCAGAGAATGGATTGGAGTGGCCCTGAGAAGAAGGACTTGGGGGTGTTGGTGGACAACAAGCTCAACGTGGACAGCAATGTGCACTTGCAGCCCAAAAAGCCAACCATATCCTGGGGCTGTATCAAAAGAAGTGTGGCCAGCAGGTCGAGGGAGGGGATTCTGCCCCTCTTCTCCACTCTGGTGAGACCCCACCTGGAGCACCGCATCCAGCTTTGGAGTCCTCAGCACAAGAAGGATGTGGACCTGTTGGAGCAGGTCCAGAGGAGGGCCATGAAGATGATCAGAGGGCTGGAGCACCTCTCCTCTGCAGACAGGCCGAGAGAGTTGGGGTTGTTCAGCCTGGAGAAGAGAAGGCTTCAGGGAGACCTTATAGCAGCCTTCCAGTATCTGAAGGGGGCCTACCAAAAATCCGGAGAGGGACTTTTTACAAGGGCATGTAGTGATAGGACAAGGGGTAGTGGCTTCAAACTAGAAGAGGGGAGATTTAGAATAGATATCAGGAAGAAATTTTTCACTCAGAGTGGTGAGGCATTGGAACAGGTTGCCCAGAGACATTGTGAAGGCCCGATCCCTGGAGGTGTTCAAGGCCAGGCTGGATAGGGCTTTGAGCAACCCAGTCTAGGGGGCCGTGGCCGGGTGGTTGGAACTAGATGATCTTTAGGGTCCCTTCCAACCTAAACCATTCTATAATTCTAAAAGGCAGTAATGTGAGGATTGTTGAAGTCTTGAATTTATACCACAAAGCTGGGACTAAGTGGTTTGATACAACAGAAATAGTTCAGTATCAGCAGTATGCAAGGATTTAGCAGAGTAGAAAAGTTGTATATAAAATGAGCTTCGTGATCCTCAGATTAGGGGTAGGTACTTAAAGAGTTCATAACAGGGAATGCCAGTCCAAGATAAACAGGCCAGTTATGCTGAGCATCTGAATAATGACTGTTGCATCTTCTTTCAACTTCATCTCAGAGATCCAGCTACAGGATCACACAGTTGACACACTGTGCTGGCAAATGACACGGGCAAGTGGCTGGTGGAGAATATTAATCTTGTTAAGATACATTTGCTTCCAGAATGGGCAGGTCTTTTGATAATAAATGATTTTTGAATAGTACACTTTTTCAAGGAAAATTTTCTTGTTTTTCAAAGGTAAATAAAATTAAGTAATTTCACATTGGTCTCAGTGCTAAATAAAAAGCTGAATTTCAGTCTGAATTAAAGTGAAATTCTGTCTGTTGTTTTCTGTTGTGGAGTAAAATTGAAAAATAAATATTTCTGTTACCAATTTGGGAAGAAATGCAAAAATTCTGTTCTGTTATGAATAGGCTTATATGGGGTCTTGAGCTCTGAAATTTGTAGTTTCTCAAGCCTGAGAGGAAATCCCCTGACTGATAAATGCATAATACTTATGTAATTATTTCTTCTGTATTTCATTTAATCTCACACCATTTGTGGTTTCTTTTTTGTTTGTTTTCTTTCTGTGAAAGGTCAGTGTGAACCAATTACTCTGGAACTCTGTATGAACTTGCCTTACAACTATACTTTTTACCCAAACTACCTGGGCCACAGGACGCAGAAGGAAGCTTCTATCAGCTGGGAGTCTTCTCTTTTCCCAGCCTTGGTTCAGACCAACTGCTACAAGTACCTTATGTTTTTTGCCTGTACAATCTTAGTACCGAAATGTGACCCCCATACAAACCAGCGGATCCCACCTTGCAGGTACTATGCTATACTTCATTTAATTCTTGACTGACATTGTCTGTCATATTAGTCTTACGCAGTTTTCTGTTTCCATTGAAAAATGCCAGAAACTTTGCTTTGGTATTCCCTAGCAAAAGGTAGAGAACCATATTTTATAAGATCATTAAATGCAGTTCATGACATGTGTGTGATTATTATCTGAAGTATTCAAAACGAGGAAAGGAATAGCAGTTCACTAATTTTCAAAATTTACATGTTGAATAGAATAGACAGTTGGAAGGGACCTACAATAGTCGGAAGGGACCTCCAATGATCATCTAGTCTAACTGCCTGACCAATTCAGGGCTGACCAAAAGTTAAAGCATGTTATTAAGGGCATTGTCCAAATGTCTCTTAAAACTGACAGGCTTGGGGCATCAACCACCTCTCTAGGAAGTCTGTTCCAGTGTTTGACCACCCTCTTGGTAAAGAAATGCTTCCTCATGTCCAGTCTAAACCTCCCTTGGCACAGCTTTGAACCATTCCCACACGTCCTATCACTGGATACCAGGGAGATCAGCACCTCTCTCTCCACTTCCCCTCCTCAGGAAGCTGTAGAGAGCAATGAGGTCGCCCTTCAGCCTCCTTTTTTCCAGACTAGACAAGCCCAAAGTCTTTAGCTGCTCCTCATAGGACATTCCTTCCAGCCCTTTCACCAGCTTTTGTTGCCCTCCTCTGGACGCATTCAAGGACTTTCACATCCTTCTTAAACTGCACACAGCACTCAAGGTGAGGCCGCACCAACGCTAAATACAGCAGGACAATTGCCTCTTTTGGCTGGCTGGTCATACTGTGTTTGGTGCACCCCAGGATGTGGTTTGCCCTAACGGCTGTCAGGGCACACTGCTGACGCATATTGAGCCTGCTGCGGACCAGCACCCCCAGATTCCTTTCTGCAGGGCTGCTCTCCAGACACTCCTCTCCCACTTTATACTTGTGCCTGGTGTTACTCTATCCTAGGTGCAGTATCCCACATTTGGAGTTGTTAAATTTCATCCTGTTAACCATAGCCCAATGCTCCAATCTATCTAGATCCCTCTGCAAGGCCTCTTGTCCCTCAAGAGAGTCAGCAGCGCCTCCCAGTTTGGTATCATCAGCAAACTTGCTAATGGTGCATTCAACTCCTGCATCCGGACTGTTGATAAATATATTGAACAGAACTGGCCCCAGAATTGAGCCCTGGGGAACACTGCTGGTGACCAGTTGCCAGCCAGATGTAGCTCCATTCACTACACCCCTTTGAGCTCTGCCCTCCAGCCAGTTCTTCACCCAGCACACCATCAACGTGTTGTCCCATGGTTGGACAACTTGTCTGGAAGGATGCCGTGAACTTTGTATGAAGCATTGTCCATTTCTGGATGTTTGGTTAGAATTGCACCACTATACAGGGTACTTAAACATAGAATAAATTAATTTAATTTGGAACATTAGCATTTGTAATAGTTCCTTGCATTTGTATATCACTTTATCTATGCAAAGCCCTATCCGAATGCTATTAACAAAACCTGAGATTATAATGCATACTTACATTTCTGAATTAGAGGAGCGCCACATCCTTCTGAATTGTAGACTAACTTAGGCTTTCTACTTGTCAGATTAGCTTTTCTACCTACCAGATTAGTTTTTTTCCTCATCAATTAATATCACTGTACTTTTCAGGGTTATGCCTGTATCTGTTCAAAACCGACTGTTCTGTAAATGTTATGGCTTTGGTAGCAGCAGTTATTGCAGGTTAGGAGAGCTGATAAACCTGATCAGCAGGCAGAGCTCTTTTTTTTTTTTTTTTTAAAGAAAGTGTAATAAGTAAAAATTGGGCTAACTTATTCTAATGTAGAGGGACAAAAGTTAAGTTATAGGCTCTTTGCTTCAGCAACTACATCCCTAGCCAACAGATTTTAGGAAGTATCACAATACAGTTGAATAGTCTTCAAATTTAAGGTATGAAACAGATGAAGAAGGACTTGTTGAAACCGGAGAATAATTTAGTTTGAAGGGGACCTCTGGAAGTCATCTGGTCCAACTTCCTGCTCAAAGCAGGGTAACATCTCGTTTAGGTCACACTGAACACACAACAAAATTTTAAATCCTAGGATTCAAAACTCTACTTTTATAATTGTTTTCAGGTTTTGCTCTTATGTTAGATCACAAGTAGAGAATGATTTTGTCAGGAAGGGGTACCTTGGAGGGTCCACTGAGATCTGTAGTATTTGCTTTACAATAACATTTTAGGAAGAAATTCAGACACAGATATAATGTAAAAAAAACATTAAAATGTTTTAGAAATGAAAATACATATAGCCTTATACCAATAAACTCTTGAGTTAATTGGTAAATATAGGGCAGAAAAAAAACATTAAATACATTTGATATGTCAATATAAATATAAATCTACTTAAGTAAAGTTTGAAGTTCCTAGAAGGCAGAATGTTAAATTCTGAGCAGAGAAACTATATTCTGAGACTCTGCTGCTGACTTTGCAAAATAACTGCCCTCTTGCTCAAAGATATCAGCAGTTAGTTGAGCTTAACAGGACGCATGTGTTGCTTTACCTGTCTTTGCCTGTGAATATGGAGTTCAGCTAACGCAGTTTTTCAATGTTAAGTTTTTCTAGTTAAAGTGCACTTTCCAACCATAAATTCCAAATTCATGTTATAATTCTCCATCTATTATAAAATATACTTAGCAGAGACGTATTTGGTTTTTTAAATACTGTCACACTGACCTGTTCTTTTCATTCTAGGTGGTATAATGAAATTATTTCAGCTTTACTTTCTCTGTATAAAGCATCTGTCCCTGCTTTGCAAGGCTTTTCATTGTCTTTGTGTTATTAGTTTGACTGAGTTTGACTGTTGTGCTTTATTTTTTGACTATAATAGTCTTCATGAAGTTTTGTTCAAAGTAAGGAACACAGGTGAAGAGTTTTTTTGAAAGAACTGACCTTGCTGTTTAGGCCATTCAGGCCACTGAGAAGTAAATAAAGTCTATTACCAAGGTATTCTGATACCTCAACTGTAAGACTTGCTATGTGAATGTGGGAAGAATTTACAAAAAAAAATCAAAGTATCAATTGCTCTTCCAGTTTTCCTAGCAGTGTTGCAATATGCTTCCATATGCACTGTGATGGGCACTACTTTGAAGATTAGCTATGTTTTAATTTTTTCACCACAGGCTTACAACTAAATGGCTTGCAATAGCTTTTGGAAAGGCTCAGCGTTGGCCAGATTTGAGTGTGCAGAGAGCACTGCACAGAGTGTTCTGAACAAAAATGGCTTAGATGCCTCAGCTAACAAAATCAAAATTTTAAAATGTATTCATCATATTATTGTTGTTGGTTTTGGGGTTTTGCCATTGGTTAATAAAAATTCTGGCATTCAGAAAGCTGAGATTATAAAGTGGTGTGACTCAACCTTTTTGATATTGGGGATCTGAAAGGAAGGAGAGAGTCTGTGACTGCAGCATGGTTAACTGACGTCAATCTGTTCGTCTATTCCTTCCAGCTGCTCAAGTCAATGGTGAATCATTTGGTGTGAAAAAACATTGACTCTTCTTCATGCAGTCCCCCAAAACAAAATTAAACATGAGAAGATTAATAATGTATTGTTTTCTCAAAAGAGCATAAAATAAGTGATCCTAAATGAATCTGTTTGTTTGGTTTTGGTCACTATATTTCTTGAAGCTTATTGCAGGGAAAAAAATGGTCCATTGCTCAAAAAGTCAAAGGAAAATGAGTGGAATAAAATGCCTTCCGTGAAAGGAGTCTCTGTTCCTAGAAGTAAGATCTGGAAAAATTAATCAAATTAAATAAAAGACAAGTTAAAAGTGACATGAAGGAAAAAAAAAAAAAAAGTGGGTGGGATCCTACTGTTGAAGTTTTTCAACGGATAAGAACAAAGGAGAATTTTCTTTGAAACGGTAGGAGAAAGTTCAAATGATTATAGGTTTAGAAAATATTATCTAAAAGGTGCAATTAAATGAGTTGCTGAGTCTAGAAACAAGAGACTTGGGGAGACATCAAAGCCTTCAAACAGGTAAAAGTGAGCTTCTATGAGAAAATAAATAAATTGTTCACTGAGGTTAAACCAGGAAACAATGGATTTAAAGTACCTCAGGAGAGCTATAGGTTAGGTATAAGGAAAATAATTGATATCTGTGTAAGAGAATGAGTGATAAGGAAGTATATGAAATCTTGCGAACTGAAGGGTTTTTAAGAACAGCTTACACAAATACCTGTTAAACATGACGCATGTTTCTGTTTGGAGGAAGAGAATGTTGAGGTTCCTAATCCCATACTGCCTAATTAATATTCTACAAAAATAAAAAAAGAAGGAGAGGCAATTGAAATAAACAAAGATTCAAGATACCACAGATACAAGACAAGACTACTGTATTGAACAGCACACCAGCTATGATTCCAGGCAAAAGTGGTTGCTAAATCTTTAAAATAATGCTTAAAATAATACGGGATTTTTCTATTATGCATTTTCTCTTTATAGCTTTGAAGCATTTGACATTGGGTATTTTGAGAGACAGGATGTTAATCTAGATGGAACTAATTTTGTGTGGTGGGTCCTGTCTTTGTCTGGTAAAAAAACCCACAACAAAACAGCAGGAGGACTATATTCATGTCTTTTTCCAGGCCTGATACAAGCTTCTGTTGCTCTAACTGACAACACCCTCAAGACTAGGCTGATCTGTGCTTTGATTTTCCCCAAACTTCTAATTTTATTGAATTTCCTGGGGGGTCTTTTGCTCTTTTGTTTGCAGGTTTAAATAGTTTCTCCTTCTGAAACCACATGGTTTCTGAGGTAGCATCATCAGAGGAGGTAGCATTTCACTGGTACAAAATGTATTTGGCTTTTTTTCATGAAGGAGGGCAGTTAGTGCTTCTTAAAAAAGATTCTCTGCCATCCCTTACAGAGGAAACTGGTTTTTCCTTGCTCTTTGTCTTTCACTTTGGCTAGGATTATTACCTTCCAATAACTGGGAATTTCTAAGACTTTCACTCAGTTGCTTTGTGCAATTCCACTTTGTCTCCTCAGGACTTTATGTGTACAGTCTAAGGAACGCTGTGAGTCTGTGCTTGGGATTGTAGGTCTGCAGTGGCCAGAAGATACTGACTGCACTCAGTTTCCAGATGAGAACTCAGACAACCAAACTTGTCTAACACCGGATGAAGATGTAGAAGGTAACTCCTATAAATACATATAACAGGAAATTAAAGATTTAACTGGGTTCCCAAAGTCACTGATTTTTTTTCACATACTTCCTCTTTAAATTATAATATTTAAAATGTGGAAATGATTGCAAACTGGGTTTCAGGGAATCTGGATACTTACAGTTTGCAGATAAGAGGAAGTTCTCATAAGAAATCTATTCAAAGGAAGAATAAATTACCCTCAATCTGTGAAAGTCGCTGTTTGAGATTTGTTGCTAACACTGCACCTACTGCTTACTTGTGTTCATACTTCACTTTTTTACCTATTTAGATGATACAATGTTTTTCTAACCAGGAGGTGGACTCTTGGCAATCTTAAAAAAGCTGAGCCCCATGACAGCTCTGAGAAAAATATTGTAATGTTTGTGTCTTTGCCAGCTATTGTTTGTTCTTGGGTTTTGTTTGGGGAAAGTTTTGTAGAGAGTTGTGCCAAACCAGCTTCAGTAGCAACTGACAAATTTCGGTTTTTCAGTTCAGCCATAATACTAATCATTGTGGGTGTGAACATGGAACAAAAGAATGAAATTGCCTTAAATGCTTCTAGATGTTCTTTGTATGTATGAAGAGAGAAGTTGTGCAGCTTTTCCTTCTGTGGTGGTCATCAGATGCGAGATTTGTGGGGATTCTGACATGCCTTTTCATTTTCTTGCCAAAACGCCAGTAAAGTAGCTGTGAAAATAGTGAGATGGTGTGTGCTACAGTGCCTGCAACATGCTGATCATGTTCAGTTCTCACTCTTCTCCCCCTACGCACCTACACAGTGATGACAGTCTTTCCACAGTCTTGATCTTGCACAGAGAAAGCAGTGGGCGAACGCTGGTTAGCCTATAATTCTTTTAGTGAAGATGTATTGGTGTGAATATAGTGAAGGAATCGTGAGAAACCAGAAAGGCATATACAGCAGTTAGTACTATTTCTTCAAGCAAAGTCCATGTAGATATATCACTGTGAGGATTTTATAAAGATGTGTAATACCATAGTAAGGAAATCCTCTGTCATGGGACTCTTGACAGATAAGGAGATAATTTCCCCCTACAGCAGTGGGCTAATGAAAATGAATTATCCAATATTACACAGCAGTGTGTAGGAAAGGAAAAGTGAGATTTTGGCACAACAAGGTGAGTTAAAGAAAAATAATGTGATTTAATTTTCTCAGGTATCAAATATCTTTTAACTTTAGTTGTGAAATGTAACATAGAATGGTTATATTTTAAATATACTGCTGTGTACAGGACTAGTGTTTTCCATTTCTAGAGATAAATTCGTTTCTCTTATAGGAATTATAATTAAAAAAAATTCTCACTTTAATTAGAGGGACTATGCCTGGTAAGTTGACTCACTGCTGACTGATCATTTTAGCACTGAAATAGATATTTCTGGAAAATCAGTTAAAAATGAGAGTTTTTTAGTACTCTTTTAGAAACAGTGTAACTAATTAAGGGGTCTTATCAGAGTTGTTTTGGGTTCACTTACTGCTAGAATTTTATGTTGATTCAGTGTCAGACTTCTACTGACTACCAGTGTTGGTTAGAAGGTCTTCCCTGGGAAGTTTAAAATCTTGCATAAATATTTTTGAAAAAAAACCCCAGATGTAATAAAAGAAATCAAGCTTCTGAGAGCATTTGAAATGTTTATGATTACAAAATATAGGTGGTTTTCCAACTTAAGCTATAATTGACAGTTATCACAACATGCTGAATTGCTTAACTTCTCTTCCAGTCAATGCTGAATCCAAGAATGCTGCTGCCCAAGACAGTATGCACTGTAAACATCGTTATTTTCATGTTGAGTTAGTCTTAAATGTTGGCAGAATAGTTCACACAACTTTTATGATTAGAATGGTATTTTTTCAGGCTCCCGAATTAATTGATGATATTTTTGGTACAAATGTTTATTGAATCCTAAAATTTACCCAAGGCCTGCATGGTATTAAATATCTGAGAGACTTTGCAGAAAGGAAAAAAAAAAGACAACATATGATGGTGGTTGTACATCAAAGTCAGTGACATATACAGTGTTAAAAAATAGGTGGGTTTTTCAAAACCATCTAAATAAAACCTTCTCAAAATGATACTCTTTAAAATGAGCAGAAGCAATGTAAGGGTTAATTAGTGGACATTTGTAGGTGGTTTTATTAATTCAAATAGCCACACAATTGCCAAAATATATATTTTTTTTATACTGGGGATCTCTTATACTCATTTCAACAAATCAGATGATCTATCTCTGCTTCACACAACATCACAACAGTGAGAAAAGTAGCTAGAAAATCTATGACCACAATACAAATGTTGTACGCCAGTTATGTGGCAAAGGTTTGAAATCTGACAGGGGTAGCGTGTGTGGGAGAGCTCTGGAAAATATTGCTCCACACCATTCACAGTGCAATTGTTAAGAGTCTTGTCTGCTACACAGTTCCAGTTTAGTATCACACAAGCTTTCTATTCCTGTCGTTTACCCTTCTAAAACAGTCACATAAATAAATAAGTCCCCGTGGGATGATTAAGCTTGCAGCTTATAGAGTCTTGTTTCTCCCTGTTCCTTGTCATTGACAGAATGCTCACCCAGTCACTTCAAGTGCCGTTCTGGGAGGTGTGTCCTGGCATCCAGAAGATGTGATGGTCAAGCTGACTGTGAGGATGATAGTGATGAGGACAGCTGTGGTAAATAAATTCGATGAGTTGGATCTTTTGGATAGAGAATAGTTGAAGCATTAGAAAATCAGGTTTTTTTCTTCAGTTATTTGCACCATAGCATGACAGTTCAGAGGATTTTTCTGTAAGAAAAGTATGTTTGAAAGTGTTTTTTTTTTAAGGCTAGTGGCATTAAAAACACTTTAGCAAGCACCCTTCTTGATTAATGTCAACAGAATTTATGATATTTGATCGTTTCGATTCTGCTAACTGTATTTCAGGATGTTTGAGTATTCCTTTAGTAATCAAGATAAAGAATGCTGCAGATTTAATTCTTTTGGTATTGCTGGAGGTTGTACTAAGCTAAAATATGACTTCCTGGCAGTTTAAATCTTGAATTCATAAATACAGTTTTAAATGTATACATGGTAATGTTCTCATTATGATGTATTGACAAAAGATCTTTGTTGCTGAAGTGGATTCTGTACTGCAGGGGTCAAGAATGACACGTCTTTTCAGATTGGTCAGCCTCAGGCTGTAGGTACAAGGATGGGAACCACAAAGTTTATTCTCCAGTATATTTCTGAGTTTACTTACAGTAGAGATGCTCTTGACTTTTAACTTAAGGGGATGTATTGAGCTTGAGAATAACAAACAAATCTTTTGGTCGCTATTTATCCTTGTACGTGCTCGCAGGAGAATTTTGAGAAGGAGAAGGGAGTTTATACTATTTGGAGTTTATACTATTTCCTTATGTGACTAAGGTGTGGCCTCCATGGAGTTCTGCATGCTGGCCTGGCATGCCCAGGAGCAAAGAGAATAACTATAAATCACTAAGGATTTAGAGAAGAGGTGAGAATATGAGTAAAGGATTGGAAAACATTCCAGCTGATTAGGGCTAAGGTGCACAACCTGTTTTTTTTTTTAACAGAGAGCAGGTTAATATGGAAGGACAGTTTATGTGAGCAGCAAAACTGTGGCAATAAAAGACTTTCTACTCAGTTGCACAAAAATAAAATAAGATCCAACACCTGAAGGCTGAAGCTAGACTAAAATTCAAATTTGAAAGCTCTATAAAATGATTCTTTTTAAAGAGCAGGTTGTTCAGTGATTGGAGTAACCCACAAGTTATTTAGATTCTCAGTCTCTGAGAATTTTTAAATCACACTTGTATTCTTTCTTCTTTTTCTGCCACATTCCCCTCCCCCTGCAAAAGAAAGCAAAAAAAAAAAAAAAAAAAAAAGAGATATGGTCACTGAAACAGGATTTAATACTAGGTCATTCTCTTGTTTGGATTATAAAGGCAGAGCTGATGATCATAGTGACTGTTTTGGAGTTTTTCACCTCTTTACCTTTGAATAAATTGTCTCAAGTATCCTCCATGACAAATATTCTTTGTTGCCACCAGTTCTTCACTCCTTAGAACACTAATTGCTGTGCATCTTTTAGGATAATTTTATTATCCTAGACATTAACATATGAAATAACGCTCTAATAGATAACATTCATTTCTCGAGTGGATCTCTCTCTGTCTCTATAGTCTAGACAGAATGTCACTAGCAATCAGCAGAATTCTTATCAGTTTCTATAAATATGGAAGACTGTATCTGCTAGGAAATTACTGCTGTCCTCTGGCATTACATTGACCGGGGGTAATACTGCTACTGAAGAACAGAAAGTCCTTGAAGTGCTCCAGAAGTAACTGCCTCTGATTCATTCATATTCCACGTGTGCAGGACAAAATCGAAACTTGATGATCTTTCCATGTGTAAATGGCTAGCTCACATTTTATTAGTTTATCCTTCAAAATTGGTTTTATACCATTAAATAGCAGTCAGCGTTTAAATTAAAAACCTTGTATTTGAAGTGCCTTAAATGACAGGCAAGGAACAACTTCACAGTGCAGGGAGGAGGAGGCTGGAAAAGACTAGCTACAGCTTGTGGATGTTCAAGCTACTCTGAACAAAAATGTAAGGTAGAACAGTTCAAAGAGACTAAGGTGTATTCTACCCTTGCAGAGTAGAGCTGTACTCAGCACCCAGTGTCTCCTTCTATTAGGAATCCCTGCCATATTTTCATGTGATCTTTGTGAGAGGAAATCTCACCCATGCAATTGCAGTGAAACCCTAAGATTTTAGTGCCATTTAGACTAGGATATGGGGAGAAAATTTGACCCAGATTTCTGAATGTGAGACTTCTGTGTGCATTTCAGTAAAGTGTGAGGAAGACAATTTCTGAGAATTATTATTATGACAGATGTCAAGAGAGTTTGTGGTATTAAATATGCTTTATTGGCTGCTGAACAATGCCTTTGGCAGAGAGCAGAAGAGGGTCCCAGAAGAGTACTAAAGAAATTGAGGACATAACATTCAAATCCAGTATTGTCCTTCACTATTTTCTGCAATCTGAGTTCTGATGGTAGTATTTTAGGAGAGAGTAATAATAATTGCATGAGGAATATACATGTGAATAACAAATGGTAAATAGCTTCATATTTTGAAGAAAAATGAAGGCAAGATCATATGTGAAACCCTATCTCTTGCCAAAACATATGTTTGAGATGGGGATAATGTAAATACCTCCATTTTCCTCCACTTTCACTTCCATTTAATTGTAATTAAAATAAAAATGTATGCCACAAAAATATTTAGAGAAGAAATATAAATACACCAAATAGTAGATGGCTTCTATCATCAAAACAGCGTATTTGAACACTGAGTTCAGTATGTAGAGAATTTTTCCTAGGGAATTCTCTCTATATTTGTCTATGTTGTACTCAAACATAAATTTTGGAGAGTCATGGTACACTTCACAGTGTAGCACTATAATGTGTGATGAAGGGGAAAAGCAAACGTATTTAATTAATTTTAAACACTCTGCTAAAAAATTGCAAGGTTCATATATTATATTTTTTTAAGCTTTTTCATTTCATTTTCATATAAAGTTCCTAACATGACTGACATTCTTTGTTCTTTATAGAGTAAAGGTTTTGTTTGTTTTCAATTAATTTTTCATTAATAATTATCACAAATATTTTCAAGAAAGAGACCTGGAAAATGGTGATACCCAAGAAAGTTCTTTGATCATGTGGAATTAGTTTCACGGGTTCAAGGCTATTTATTTCTCTGTGCTGTAACATTTATTTACATGGCTTTTTGAATCTAAACAAAATCAAGCACTCCACACGTTCAGTTACAGTTAATATGTGAATAGATTTTTTCAGTAATCATATGAGCTTGTAGTGATTCTCTGGTTCATGTTTGTAAAACACTCATTTCTGAAATAACACTTCTTAGAAAGAGGATATCTACATAATAACTTACTGCTGATATGCTGCTGCAGTTCCAGGTCCAGACAAACAGAGGTGCTGCTCACAGTTTGTGAGACCTCAGCTATTTGCATGTGGGGCCATCAGTGCTGTCGCCTGAATTGGAGCTTGGATTAAAATGAAAACTAGCATTATTATCTATGGAGCAGCCCAAACAAGGCAATCAAACCATCTGTTTTAGTCAGGAGAACACATTGTTTTTATGGCTTCCTATAAAACCAGAATGTCAGATGTGCGGGACATTAGTATGTCAAAGTATTTAAACTGGTATCACAGTGAAGTGCTTTATTAGTTGATGGAAATAAATAGTGAAGTAAAACAAGAGAAAACATTTTTCTAACATGTACCTCAGGCCATTCTTATTTTGCTGTAGCTGACTAACAGGATTTTTACTGTCAAAGCACTTTGACACAGTTTTATAAGTATTCCTCTTGAAATCCGAGAGGCTGGTTAGCAGGACTTTGAAGAGACAATAATGCAGTGTGTTCCCTGCATAATAATGAACCCTCTTGAACATTCATACAACCATTGGGTCTTTTGAATCTTTTCCAACTGGTTTGGTCTCAGATTATGGAACCAGGAAAACTGTTTATGGTCAATACTTTATTTAACAGCATCTCTCTACTCTTCATTGAGATCTGCATTAGATTCTGTATCAGCACTGCTGGAAAAAATTACATGTTTCTACACTGTTTCATGGAGATTCCATGCTGTCATAGGATTTGCTTTTGAAAGACCAGAGGTCTGTGTGGTATGCTTTTAAAATAAACTCTAGACACTTCTGGATTAGAAAAGTTTATATATTACTAGTAAATGTATTTCAAGAGTGCTGGTGTATGGATAATGAGCTACTGCCTAAACCATCACTTATAGGTATGTGTAGCATAATATATATCATTATTTAAAAAGTACTGAAGTATTATGAAGTGTTATATATTTTATACCCATTTATCAAGTCTGCACTGTGACAACCTTATTTCAATTTTTTCGTTAGTAACTATTCTTTTGTACCTTTTAAAATTTATATTGCAAGTGAAAATATTTCGGGTGTTTCAGGATTATTAAGGAAGAGGAAAACAATTGATTTGATATTGCATGCAAGTGTTTCAAAACTGTGCTTCTCTGCCTCCAGGTTGTAGAGAAAGGGGTCTTTGGGAGTGTCCTTTGAAGAAGCTGTGCATCAAACACACTATGATCTGTGATGGTTTCCCAGACTGCCCTGACATGATGGATGAAAAGAACTGCTGTAAGAACTTATGCAGTTTTAGTCCCTTAAAGGGCTGATCACATTTTGCGGATCTTGGGGCGCAAAATAAATGAAAGTAGAAAGGTTTTCTACAGACAGAAAGGCTTAGTCATTCCCTCAGTTTTGCTTTTCAGTTTTTCTATTGTACCAATTTATCTCTTTTCTCGTTTTGTATCCTCTGTTGTTCACATCCTTGGGTCCTTGCTGTCTCCTTGGTCACTCTGATCCTCTGTCTTTTTTTCTCTCTCTCCCTCCTCCTTCTTGTGTCTTCGTGCTTCTTTTCTTTATTCCTTGCAGCTTCTTGACTCCTTTTCCCAACTTTTCTCAACTTCTTTCCATATAGGTGTAGCTGCTCACTGCTATTTTTTTCTTGATTTCCAGTTGATTTTCTTTATGATCTGTTCTTCAGTAAATTTCATATGTCTCCCAGCTTTATTTGACTTCTCTTCTGCTTGACATTTCTTAGATTTTTGTCTCCCCATTTGGCTCCCCAGGCCTCTTCTACAATCCAAACTGTGATAAATATCAGAGATAAAAAACTTAGTATGGTACACTGATGGTATGGGCATACTGTCCATGCGCACAGTGTAAGTTGGCTCAAAGTGCTGAGAGTGTGCAATAGGCCGCCTGGTTCCCTGTGGGAGCTGCCCTGTGTCCTTTTTCCACTCTGCAGCTGACTAGTAGGATGGGAAGAGGTGGAAGACCTGCGAACGGCAGCTTTGCAGGCTCCCGCCTTGCACGTGAAGCTGGGAGTGGGTGCCGTGAGATGTTGGCTTCAGTTTCATGAATATATTAGTGGTACTCTGAATTCTCTTCTTTTGAGAAACCCTGGTGTGTGGGCATGTCCCCAAGACAAGGAACTAGAAAAGACAGACTGGGTGACACTCAGCCTGTACAAGAAGGAAGAGATGCTTGGGAAACTTGGTTGAAAGCTGAAATTTTAGTTCTCTGGGCAATCCTGGTATTTCAGCATTTTTGCTAGAAGAGTAGGATATAATTTTACAATTTTAAAAAAGTTGCTCCTGAGCTGCTGGAGTTCTGTTGGCAGGGACAGGATGGTAGGAACATCTAATGTGCTATATGGAGCATATGAATATATTTGCAGTGTGCTCATATCACTAGATCTAACTTTGTTTCTTTTTGGGAAGAGGCAGCTCACAGAACATTTCTTAATCTGCTTTTAATTGTGCAGGTTATACCATTTGACTTCCAAGTGGTCTGTGGACTATAATCTACAAAAAAAGAAGGTGGTATTAAAATTATTTGCTCATGATCGTATGTTAAGATCATGGAAGAGAAAAGATTCTCCAAGGGCTTAGGTTTAGCTAGTCTATAATTATCAGACTATATTTCCTCTCTGCTTTTGTGTTGGGGCTTGAATATTCCAAAATGGCAGCAAAGTTTCCCCAGCTGAGAGCTTCCAGCTTTTGAAATACGCTCTCTCTGGAAGGCAGAGTTAGAGAGCTTTTTCTATTTTTGTTCTATTCCAGAACCAGGAAGATCACTTAGGTCAGAATAGGCAGCACTGCCTACTCTGTCTGTATGTTTTTCACTGTGGAGTACATTTTTTGCGCTAATGTTGCAAATAAATGCTTGGTTTTTATGGCAGTATAGATGCTATACAACAGCCAGACATAGGCACAACTGAATGCAGCTTCCTTCCATTCATTCTCTCCCTCTCCACCCTTCACCAGCTCTCAAAATTCTCTAATGATGGGGTTATAGAAGCTGGAAGAGAAGTGTGTTAGTGAGGAGGGTACTGTAACGCTACATACCTGCCTTTTGGGAGGGGGTTTGTTGTGCTTGGGGGAAAGCTAAAAGTCTCTTGTAAATGGAAGCTCTTGTGCTTCCTGCACTGGAGAGATATTCAGGAAATCCCTATCTAATGCTGCCAACTGGCAGCTAACTGTGAAGTGGAGCGTGTCTATCTGTACATCAGTTCCCCATCTCTAAAGCGGAGACAAAAATAATTCCATGATTTTAAATAGTAGAGGAGGATCCAAAAGTGAATATAGAATTGCTGTGGATGAAAGGAAATTCATATGCATTACAGTAAAATAATTTTGTCAAAGAACATGAAGAAATAAACAGATTTGGAGCAATCTCCTAAAAAGCATGGAACACAATATTTTCACTTAAAACTTGTGAGAGGCTCAGACAGGTTTCATATGACAGGACCACAAATGATACTAAGTAATCACAGATCTTGCCATTTCCAGACACCTTTCCTTCCCTTCAAGTTGTGATGCCCTCTGCCACTGTGTGGCAGCAACCACCTTCTGCCTCCGTGATGTCCATCCTCAATTTTGTTGCAAACCTGTCTCACTTTCTTGCTCCATAAATCTGATCTGTGTCTACTTTCAACCTCCTCCTCATTTTTTTCAGTCTCAATGTGAACTTCACATTCATCATTTCTTTCTCAGAGTGAAACGTGTTTTTGTCCTTGCAGCATTTTGTGAAGAGAGTGAACTTGAATGTGTCAACCATGAATGTGTGCCACGTGAGCTCTGGTGTGATGGGCAAGCAGACTGCAGTGACAGCTCAGATGAATGGGACTGTGGTAAGTTTCTGCTATGGTGCACTCTGCCTAGAGTTGATATTTGGGTGATGGTAGTAATCACTGGTGATAATTCAGAATACAGTTGCAGTGATGGAGAGATGCTCCCTTTATTATCAAAGACAGACTGGGTTGAGATTGGGAAGGCATGCAAGAAAGAAGGCAACAAAGAAAGGAAAGGCTCAATGTGGAGTGTCACAGTGCAAAGATATAAATAAGAAAAGTGCCATGGCAGGGAACTTCTAAAATGTGTAGATGGTGTATAAAAGCTGGAAAGTGTTGTGGATAGAAGAGACAGTAGGAAGACATTCAGATGTAGAATTCTTTTGGGCAAAACTTCTAAGCCCTGATTCTGTACTTGTGAAAATCACTGTGAAATTCCCACTGACTGCAGTGGTGCAGGTTCAGAGCTTATGAGAAGAAGATAGTCCTACTAGTTCCCCTTTGCACTGGTGAAAGACCTGCAGAATGATGTAACTTGCTATTGCTGTCTATATTCAGATTGGGCCTCATGCTTTCATGTGTTGTTAAAGCAGAACTCTCCAAGTATTATTCTTTGAAGAAAAATGAAGGTGGATTTAAAAAAAACATATTGTACTACAAAGAAGCAGGTTGGAAAGTGGTAGCATGTCCTCTGAGGTTTCACTGAGTTAACACATATTTCTGTACATTGCAGTAGTTTATATTACTAAGTTTTGAGATGCTTTGTATGTAATTTTAAATACAGAAAAAAGGTGTATGTGGCTTACAGAAGCAAATATTTTGTATTCATATTGAAGTAGACTGTATAAATATTTTAGAAAACATTTAACATTGTATGAACATTAATAAAATACAGCATTTAATAAAACCTATGTAACAGAGAAGAACTGTTCTAGAAATACATATTTGAAGAGGAGAAATCTAGCATTAATACATACCTTTCTCGTGGGGAGAGAAGCAAAAGCACCTTCAGCATGTAGGAAACATAAGTAATGACTGGCTGTGTTATGATTAGTGCTATCAAAGCAAAAGTCAGAGGAACAGTTTAACTAAAATCACTATGTATCTGGGGAAGAAATGCACACAACCCAACATCTTTTAAGAGATCCTAGAAAGGGAGGGATGTAAATTTCCATTTTAGGCCATTTTGAGAAGCTTTTTGTGTGTGATAAAAAGCAGTTCACACACTTTTATATGTGGATTAAGAGAGAATGGTCATAATCTTTCTTGTAAACAGTAGTTGTTTTTTCTTTCTCTAATTACACCCACATATTGTTATGACAGGAATAGTGCATACTACCGAGAGTCAAATGATGGTATCTCTTTTATGTCAAGCAGCATTCATCCCACAAATTACTTTAGTGATTTCTGTTGTACTATTTGTGGGATAAAACATCATTTAACGAGATTAAGGCCATCAGAAACCCATGTGAACCTGTGCTGGTGAGTCAAGAGTATTCTGGTTTATTCTCATTGTCAAGATGCCTTTGTTGTTTAGTGTCTCGTGCTGTTCTGATAGCCATGGTTGCCTTGGTTTTCAATTACATAGCTATTGAGCACATAAAATGAACAAAAGTGCCAGAATCCCGGAAAACTCCTTTGAATATAGTTGTATGTTTTCAGTTTGCCATTTATAAAACTATGTGAAATAATAGTGAAGTTGTTCTTCTTTTTCTTTGCAGTTACCCTGTCTAAAAACATGAATTCCTTGACGTTCCTGACCATTCACAGGTCAGCTGCTGATAACCATGTTTGTGCTGATGAGTGGCAAGAAAATTTAAGCCAACTGGCCTGCAATCAGATGGGTTTAGGGTAAGGTCAGTAGTTTGTAGCATTGATGAATTTCTTAGTACAATTGGAGCGCTGGAGTTAGATGTGAATGATCATTGATCGCTGCAATGGATCTACCGTAGAAATGGTTCACAGAGAAAAGAGATAATGACATTTTGTGAACTATGGCAGGAACAAAAGCTAACTAAAATCTAGGCACTTTCACCATTTTGTAAACATTACATGATTGTTATTAAAAGAGTGTGTTGAAAAGATAATCATGTCTTGCCAAGCCTCAATATTTGAACTTGCAGTTATTGCTGAGGCTCAGAATTGTTTGGCAATGTGAGACTCTGTGTCTTCCTAAAGAATTAAACCAGACTTGTTGTAGGAAACACAGGAAAATTGCTCTGCATTCATTTCCCTCTGCAGTAAGTACTGTGAGCTAAACAAGCAGATGCATTTAACTTGGGTATCTCTGAACAAGGAATTGTTTTAGATAGAGCTTTCTGTGTGGAACTCAGGAAAAAAAAGCCTCTCTGCATCTTTCTTATTGCATGCACACTAAAGTAATAGCTGCTTTCTGGAATAGTTGATGCAAAATATAACTATTGGGTAAAAACCAAGTTCATCTGATCTGGTATCCAAAGCTGTCTTCCACTAGGAAAAGACAAGCCCGATGGTATAGAAGGTTATCTTTTGTCAGTGTCTGATCCCCACACTGGATTAAGAAGTGCCTTTTCTGTCTGCCTTTTACCACTACGTAAACCAACATGCAATCTTGTTCTTTGTACCTTTTATCAAAAAACACAGGAGGATAAAGACCCTTGGTTACAGGGTCTGCAATTAATCTACTCTTTATTGCCTTGCACTGCATGGATGCTTGATATCAGTTCTAACAGATGCCCTGAATCCAAGACCACCTTACTGAATGGACTGCCTGCCATTCAAACACACAATAATTCTGTACTTCTCTAGCTAGTTTAGCATAACTAAATGATATTGACATTATCTTTATGCTTCAACTTTACATAGCATCCTAATAAGCTTAAACTCTTTTGATAAAAATAGTTACTGCTTTTATGACTGGTTTATTGTCTAAGAACAAACTGATGGCCTTAGCATTCAGAATGTTTTTCTTCTTAATATATCAGTCTCATAGTCCTAACATGAAATTTGCTTAGATTTCATATGATGCTCACTGCTAGGAAAATGAAAAAGGTATTATATTATCACGAGACCTCCGATTCCTTCCTTTTTTCAGAGGCGTGCCTTGGCTGAAATTAGCATGAGTAGAAACTTATACCTTCCTGCTTCTTCACTGCTTGCAAACAGATGTTATCAATCCTATCACTTCTAAGAAATGTGTGAGACACAAATAATTTGTAAATCTCACAAATCAATTTTCTAACAGGGGAAGATATTCTACAAATCAATTTTTCTACAAATTATTTTTTGTAGTGACAGGTGATTTTTTGAAGGGCAGTGTGAAATTCCAGTTCAATTCTGAAGTCTACAACTTCAGCCTGACTCTAATACTAATTTCTAATTCTTCCTGGCAGTACTTCAGAAAACTAAACTAGTGTTTGTCTTTCCCTTTCTTAATGCCTGATTTTCTCAATCACGTGAAGCTTGATTTTCTTACCTGTTGTCCAAGTTTTTTAAGAAGTGGTGCTGCCAAAAATAGAGTAAATTAGCTTTGAAGAAGATCTATAATAAAAATAAAGATTATAATGCATTCACCAGAACTAATTTCAAAAACGAGTAATGCAAGTTAATATAATTATTTAATTCTTCTGTTAACAATGCATAGGGGTTCAGTGAAAATGTCACAGAGGTTAACATTTTCTATATGGTGAAGTGGAAGACTGAATGATAAATTGGAGTTTCATGCCACTGTGAAATCTGATCTAAAGCCGTAACCTTCATCTGTTGCACATTATGTCCTGCACACATTATTTATTTGACTTATGATAATAAGAAAGTCTGAATGTGAGTTTGATAACATTGGTGTATTTAAGAAACTATTTCCAGTCACCATTGAGGGTACAGGTAAATCAGACTGTATATTGCACAGAGCTCAAATAATGATGAAAAAAATTCCTTTTTATCCTTTTAAAAACCGAACAAACAAAAAGAAAACCCACTACACACACACACACAAAAAAAAAAACCACAACACAAAACCCCCACGTATTTTAAGCATTGCTTTTCTGAAGATATTGCCAATGTGAAATACTTCATTTTACTCCTTCAGAAAATTAAAGCTGTGAATATAGAAATTCTGTCCATATTACAGCAGGCTACAGAAACCCCCAGGTGGCTAGGCAAATTTCTTTAATAATGACATATGATAATACTTGATCTTGATTTAATAGTTGTCTTGGTTATTCTTAGAGAAAAATAGTGCACATGAGATATCAAGATTGAGACTTCTTAATGCCTTAGACCAGGAATTGCAATGAATGGTAGCACATGGTATTTTTATTTTCTGTAAAGCTCTGCAATCTATTTTTCATAACTGTGTATGGTGCTTTCCCAATTGATATATAATGTGGTAACATTTAAAATATGAAATCAGTGTCTTTCTAACAGCTTATAGATATTTTTAATTCTTCAGCCTAAATTAATCTGAAAAAAACGAAGAGAATTAAATTACAGTGGTTAAAGGTAGGTTAATTTAGCTGATAGTGGTAACACATTTTACAGAATATCAGTCTGTCTATTTGGGAGGTATAAGCATTGTGTCTGAAGCAATGTCAAAGGTAATTCTATTCTGCCTATTGCACAAAATTTGAGCTCTTTTCCTGGCTGTTGGCCAGTTCTAATTCCACAGATGATGTGTTTCTCCAGTCTTTCACAGCACAACGCATGCCATGTGTTGTGTGATGCATGATGCAACATCACAGAAAACTGTGCAAGTTCCAAGCATTGTCTGAAAGGCTTTTGACTGATGGTGGTTGTTGCTCAAGTTATGCAGTGTGTGTTCTTAGCAGTTCTTATGCTTTCCTCTAGCACAAAAAGAGTGAAAGATATGAAGTAAACTTTTGTTTATAATGCTAAGAGCCTAATGGGAACTGTTTGTTCAAGTCTTAGGTTTCATAGTTTAGAGCCAGATGGGACTATCAGATCACCTGACATGACTGCCTGTTCATCTCAGGACAGATAATTTTGTTCTGAGACCCCTGACTGAGTCCCATATTTAGATACAGTAAAGTATGTCTCTGACAGTTAGATTTCCTGCTAACACAGGTAGAGAAAGGAACAGCAGTCGCCATCAGCATCTCAGATCAAGGTTTAGCTATCATGGAATCATAGAATGGTTTAGGTTGGAAGGCACCTTGAAGAACATCTAGTTCTACCCCCCTGCCATGGCCGGGGACACCTCCCACTACACCAGGTTGCTCAAAGCCCCATCCAGACTGGCCTTGAACACTTCCAGAGATTGGGCATCCACAACTTCTCTGGGCAACCTGTTCCAGTGCCTCACCACTCTGAGTGAAAAATCTCTTCCTGATATCTAATCTAAACCTCCCCTCTTCTAGTTTGAAGCTATTCCCCTTTGTTCTATCACTACATGCCCTTGTAAAAAGCCCCCCTCCAGCTTTCTTGTAGGCTGCCTTCAGATACTGGAAGGCCTTTCCGGACCCTACTCTTCTCCAGGCTGAACAACCGCAGCTCACCCAGCCTGTCTTCGTAGGAGAGGTGCTCCACCCCTCTGAACATCTTCATGGCTCTTCTCTGGACCTGCTCCAACAAGTCCATGTCCTTCTTCTGTTGAGGGCTCCAGAGCTGGATGCAGTACACCAGGTGGGGTCTCACCAGAGTGGAGAAGAGGGGCAGAATCCCCTCTCTTGACCTGCTGGCCACGCTTCTTTTGATGGAGCCCAGGACAGTTGGCCTTCTGGGCTGCAAGCACACAATGCTGGCTCATGTTGAGCTTCTCATCCGCCAACACCCCCGAGTCCTTCTCAGGGCCACTCTCAATCCGTTCTCTGCCCAGCCTGTATTTATGATTGGGATTGCCCAGGTGCAGGGCTTTGCATTTGGCCTTGTTGAACTTCATGAGGTTCACACAGGCCCACCTCTCAAGCCTGTCCAGGTCCCTCTGGATGGCAACCCTTCCCTCCAGTGTATCGACCGCACCACACAGCTTGGTGTTGTTGACAAACTTTCTGAGGGTGCACTCAATCCCACTGCTCATGTTGCTGACAAAGATGTTGAACTGACCCCTGAAGAATGCC
>NW_009648333.1:3407166-3421308 GCF_000708025.1 Charadrius vociferus | reverse complement strand
CACATAGAATCATAGAATGGTTTAGGTTGGAAAGGACCTTAAAGATCATCGAGTTCCAACCCCCCTGCCATGGCCGGGGACACCTCCCACTACACCAGGTTGCTCAAAGCCCCATCCAGACTGGCCTTGAACACTTCCAGAGATTGGGCATCCACAACTTCTCTGGGCAACCTGTTCCAGTGCCTCACCACTCTGAGTGAAAAATCTCTTCCTGATATCTAATCTAAACCTCCCCTCTTCTAGTTTGAAGCTATTCCCCTTTGTTCTATCACTACATGCCCTTGTAAAAAGCCCCCCTCCAGCTTTCTTGTAGGCCGCCTTCAGATACTGGAAGGCCTTTCCGGACCCTACTCTTCTCCAGGCTGAACAACCCCAGCTCACCCAGCCTGTCTTCGTAGGAGAGGTGCTCCACCCCTCTGAACATCTTCATGGCTCTTCTCTGGACCTGCTCCAACAAGTCCATGTCCTTCTTCTGTTGAGGGCTCCAGAGCTGGATGCAGTACACCAGGTGGGGTCTCACCAGAGTGGAGAAGAGGGGCAGAATCCCCTCTCTTGACCTGCTGGCCACGCTTCTTTTGATGGAGCCCAGGACAGTTGGCCTTCTGGGCTGCAAGCACACAATGCTGGCTCATGTTGAGCTTCTCATCCGCCAACACCCCCGAGTCCTTCTCAGGGCCACTCTCAATCCGTTCTCTGCCCAGCCTGTATTTATGATTGGGATTGCCCAGGTGCAGGGCTTTGCATTTGGCCTTGTTGAACTTCATGAGGTTCACACAGGCCCACCTCTCAAGCCTGTCCAGGTCCTTCTGGATGGCAACCCTTCCCTCCAGTGTATCGACCGCACCACACAGCTTGGTGTTGTTGACAAACTTTCTGAGGGTGCACTCAATCCCACTGCTCATGTTGCTGACAAAGATGTTGAACTGACCCCTGAAGAATGCCACTCATTACTGGTTTCCACTTGGACATCGAGCCATTGACTGCAACGTTTTGAGTGCAACCATCCAGCCAATCCCTTATCCACCAAGTCATCCATCCATCAAATCTGCGTCTCTCCAATTTAGAGACCAGGATGTTGTGTGGGACAGTGTCAAATGCTTTGCACAAGTCCATGACATCAGTTGCTCTTCCCTTATCCACCAACGCTGTAACCCTGCCATAGAAGGTCACCAAATTTGTCAGGCCCTTCGTGAAGCCATGTTGGCTGTCACCAATCATGTCCTTATTTTCCATCTGACTTAGCATAGTTTCCAGTAGGATCTGCTCCATGATCATGCTGGGCACAGAGGTGAGACTGCCCGGCTTGTAGTTTCCCAGGTCTTCCTCTTTTCTGCTCCTAGCTGTCTATAGAGGGTCTCATCCACTCGGTCATCCTGGTCAGGTGGCCTGTTGTCCTGGTTTGAGCAGACCCCCGCTATAATGTCACGTGCCCCCAGCCCTCCCTTTAATCCTGACCCATAAGCTCTAACCTTGGTGTGTCATCCCTTGGCTCGTCACAGGCGAGCCTGATAATACCCTCCTCTCCCGTCAAGTCTAGTTTAAAGCTCTGTCAATGAGCCCCGCTAGGTTGTGAGCAAAGGCCCTCTTCCCCCTTTGAGAAAGCTGTATCCTGGTGTGTGCTGCAGTGGCTACGCTGCTGAAGATGGGCATACTGTGCAGGTTCAGAACATTCTGTTAGAAGACTGTAGATTTTTCTTGATGTTTATTTGAAGAAAACCATGTTCATATACTCTAGTGTCTACATTTTTTGTTGATGGAACGGTGATCATAAAACCATGGTCTGCTCAGATCCGAAATTTGGCAAACCCAAAGTTAGTGGAGTTGTTCTGTTACTCTATGGCAATATAGTGGAATAGTTTGTCTTTCTTTCCTGCACTAGGAGGAGATACCAAATGTAATAATGATAAACTTCAGCAGCTTGTACCCAGCAGTAATATTTGCCAACTGAGCATTCAAGCTGCTGGACCAATAATATTTTGTTCTCACATCAATTATTATGCTTTCTAATTACATTCTAACTATTTCTGCCGCAGAAATAATGCCAGTTTAGTTTAAAGTCTCATTTGCTTAAAAACATCACAGAGACAAAAAATGGAATACTTCTGTCCTGCCCACAAATTCCATGCCAAAGATGAAGCATTTGAACTCATTCATTCAATCTGGATTTCTAGACTGAATCAACAGAATGTAAAATATGCTTGGGCTACCTTAAATATACTCACGTCGTCCATGACTGCGGTGTGTTCTGTTAAATCTTAAGAGGATTTAGCAAAATGCTGAATTCTTCAGATTACATTTATTTTGTTTAGAATGTCAGCAAATAACTCCATCAAATAAAATTTACTGAAAATAAGATTACAAGCTGTGGTAGGTGGGGAAGACTGTTTTAGTGATTTTTGAGCAACCATAAAGCAATGTTAAAAGACTTTAACCTGTGTATTAGTGTTGTATTAGATTAAATCTGATAGATTATGTCTCATCTTTCCTGTACATATGTAGTTTAAAATATAATTATTTGGATAAGGCTTTTCAGAAGAAATTTCAACCTAATAATTCCTTGCAAGTCGTGACAATTGCTGCAAATATTCATTAAGCATGTGCTCTCTTTCCTCACATAACACTTTTTAGCTCCATGATTGCATAGTTTTCTTTCTTTAAGTAAATAAATAATTGTTATTAGTGATTTAATATCTCCAGCAACCTTGGAGCTGTCTGAATGTGCTCCTGGGCAACTGGCTGCAGGTGGCCCTGCTTGACCAAGAGGGGTTGGACCAGATGACCTCCAGAGGTCCCTTCCAACTTCAACCCTTCTGTGATTCTCTGACTGACTAAAAGAAATAGAAAGATACATGAATACTGCCAACCAAAGAAATGTTCTTATTCTAATGACTAATCACTATCCTTTTTCAAACTATTTTGTCACAGCTTGTACAAATGGCATTATAAACCCCATTATTTTTCCCCCAGGGGTTTCCAAATCAAATTTACTCAGTTTAACACTAAACAGATATTAAATCTGTCAGCCCTGAAAATTCATTCTGGAATCTGCAAGTTGAAGTGTTTTTTCTGGCTAATGTGTCTTACCAGTAGAACTAAGGGAACATTTCTTAGTGAATAATAATTCTGTAAAGGACAATGCTGAACAAAAATAACAGTGAATTTTGTTCAGATTCAGTTAATAGTTTCAGCAGGGGAAACAGATTGAAAAGTCAAGTTATTTTGTTTCAACTTTTTAAAATGAAAGACTTAAAATTTTATTTCAAAACAATATTTTTCTCTGAAATGTGTCCTTCATCTTTTTAAAATTAAAAGCCAATTAAACTTAAATGAAGGACTTCACATTTAATTTGAAGCTGAATTAAGACTTTCAACTAGGAAAGTCTATATTTTATTTGAAATTTTAATTTTAGATGGTCCAAAATGGTCTTTTTAGGTTTAGCTTCAAAATCATACTTTATGAATCCTATAACTTACAGAGACTCAAATGACAGAGAAAAATGAAGCACATCATATTTTTTTTTCAGCATAATTACATGTTAATTCATTCCTGATAGGGTTGAGTAGTGTATCAGTTAGGACAAAAGGCTGTAGGCATTTTGAAACCTGGAAATATCACAGTGATTACCTACTTTCCACCCAAAAATTTAAGAATTATTTAATCATACATGGTTTAGTTTTCTGTCAATGCTGTGAATCTTTTTAATTTTCATTTTCTATGTCTCCATATGTTTTCACATTAAAATTTCAAATTTATCTGATTTCAATGCTATTAAAATCAAGGTTTTGATCTTTTTACTCCATACTCTATGGCACAGCCATGGCTTTATAGAATTCTGCTCAAGACCAAGAAAGATCTTAACCAGTAAGTACGTACAGAGAGAAAACAGATGCTGTTCCAGCTCTGAAAAAAGCCTAATTTGTTATATATTAGTGCTCATATGCACGTTATTCATTACCTTCTTGCAAAACACGAGGTTTCCTTTTTCAAGCCTGCTGTTATATGTGGCCTAAAACAATGGAATTATAGAAACTGAACAGAGGAATGTTACTGTTACTTTGAAGGGAGAAGGAATCCAGTTTATGGATTATACTTTATTCTAAACTTGCAATTTAATACATTTGAGAGAGTTTTCCACAATGGAATAGGGAGAAAGAAGTGTTAAAACCATTGCTCTATACAGAAGTATCCCAAATTATGTTACTTTTAATGATGAACAGAATATTAACTTCATAACCCGAAATTAGTCCCTGCCTTCTATTTTGGTTTTTTTTTTTCATTATGATTTAGTATGCAAGTCATAATGTTCCTAGTGTTTCACTATAAACTATACTATAAACTTTGACTGTTGTGCACAGTGATCAGCAGGTAGCAGACTAGAATGCTTTAAAAACTATTTCTGTAATATTTCCATTGTACAACTTATGAAATGAAATTACCCTAAACATTACTTTTCCCCACTGCGAGCATATTTTTAATGTAGAAGACAGACTTGGTTTTATTTTTCTTTTTTAATTCTAAAAATCCCTCTCTTAAACACACATAAGGGAATCCATAGCTTGAAATTAAATGTGTTAAAGGAATATTCTAATCTTTAAATTGAAATTTGAAAAATTAGTAAAATCTTAAGTTTGAATTTCCTACTTGGGTAGACATAACTGCTACTGCAAATAAAAATGTCTTTCCTTTCTGATTTTGTGAGTGATTGATTTTGTAGAATCATTGAATAACCTTTTTTGAAATCGCCTTACATTAAAGGAAACTTCTTAGATTAAAGACATCAGATTTTTTTAGAATTTTATGTTGCTTTTGATGTTCATTAGATCTAGCAGACATCTTTCTGTGAAGCAGCATGGCTAATTTGGCTGAGGCACAAGCTGTACAGTGACCTGAAACTGGAAGTAGAATTCTAGAGAGACTGGAGATGTAGTTCAAATTTATGAGAAGTGGTATAGAACAACAGCATAAGTATCTGGAGAAAGAAACAGAAAGACCAGGGATATTAAACAAAAAAGGCAAAGCAAACAAACAAAAAACCCAAAACAAAACCACTAAGAAACCTCAGCAAAACATATTATGTTTCTAAGATGGCAAAGACTTAATTAGAGCTAGAGTAAGGAAATAATACATTATACACTGCTCTTCAAAGTAGCTAGTTTTGTGGTACTTCTGCTGAAATTCATCCAGGAGCATTTAAGATTTATGGCTATGGCAGATCTCCATTATAGCGGCCAATAATGGTAGCCAGTAGTTTTGAGAAGTTGTGGAGAATGGCTGCAAAAGGCTGAAAACTGTTAGATATGCCATCTTCTATTAAAAACGGAAAAAGAAGAGGATACAGAGATTTACAAGCTAGTTGCCTAGCTTCAATTATCAACAAATAATTACAGAAGTATAAGGTCTTAATGACAGACAGAATGTATTTATCAATAACAAATCATGTCAGATTCACTTAATTTATTCCTTGAAAAGGCAGAGACACTGTGGATAGGGAAGAAACAGTGGGTGTGACACATTTGTAACTTTCATGCTATGTAAAATGACTTTAGAAATAAGTAAAGAGATACGGACAAAGATGAAATTATATGAGACTGTCGATTCATTGACAAACCATAAAGACGTATTGATGGGGGGCTAGACACATCCCAGCAGGTCTGGGGTGATATTCAGTGTTGTCATGAGTCGTTCAGATGGTGGTGTGGAGAGCACACTTAATAATTTCTCATTCAACATCAAGCTGGGAGGATCTGAAAGCATTTTGGAGGACAGGATAGAGTTAATATTTTTTGACAGATTGGAGAAATGGCCTGAATTAACCAGGAATGTTTATGTGTAATGCCTCTGGTGTATTCAGCTTGTGTTAGATTTTGACTAAATGGAGAGAGGGCAGAATAGGTCAGCAGGAGTGACCAGAGATCTAGCAAGCATGGTCTGTGAAGAAAGGGTGAAAACTCTGGGTGGTCAGTCATGGGGAGGGAGGTGCAGGAGCCTTCAAGTATATAAAAGACGGCTGCAAAGAGGCACAGAATAAACTGTTCTTCATTTCCAGTGCAAATAAGACAGAAATAATGGGCTTAAATGACAGGTAAGAAGATTTAGAACAAACATTAGAAAAAAAATTCCTAACTGTAAGTCCTGGAATATATTGCCTAGAAATGCTTAGGATTCTCCATCATCAGAGATTTTTACAATCAGGGAAGACAAAAATCTGTCAGAGAGAATTTAGATATAGTTGATCTTATTTTGGATTAGGGGGGTAGATCAGATGGCCTCATAAGATTCCTTTCGGCTGAATTTTCTGATAGTTAACTGTTTTGGTTAACTGTTTAGTGAAAGAAAGCCTTGTGGAAGGATTTTTTTTCATAGGTCCTAATCCCATTTCATTCTAGAAAACGGTGCAGAGGACCTAATGGAAATCTATGTGAAAGCCTCCTTGTATTCTACCACTAAGCTTGGTATTTCTATCACTTCAGATGTAGAGGGGGAAAAAAAACCATAAAACATTGCTGTTTGTTGTGCATCTGTTGTAAATTTACTTAACTATGGCCCTTTTGATATGGTCTTGGAGAATTCCACAGACTGAGACTACAAGCACCCTAAAGTGTATTCATTGAGTGTTCTGTTTGAGCGGTTTGAGCTCAGAAGCTTTAGCATAGTTTTTTCGGATATAAAGATTTACTGCAGATATTTAATATGAAGCACATTAGACAGTTACATTTTTGTCATCTAGTCAATAATAAATTCTTAGAACCCCATAGGTTTTAAAATAGTATTTCAGTACTCAAATGGTTCCATCCAAATAGCACCATGAGATGTTAGAATGTCATGTGGATTCAGGTAGGATTTGTAAGTTATCTTGAAAGCCTGGTAGAGGATCTGGTCCAAAGATCAAAACTCGAAAGGCGTGCATTATGGTTACCATGGTGTGAATGTCTCATGTTTGCAGATATCAGTAACAAACTTACTTAAGTCACGTAGATATTTCAGTGACTGTACTGTAATGTTAAAAGATGCTCTTATGTGTGAAAAATCTGTTCTAGTAACTATTAGTCTTTTTTAAGGTTAAGGTCTTCAGCATAGGTACTGGTCGCTACAGTGTATTTGTACCATGCAACTGAGTCATAAAATCCCCATTGTAACAGACATCTGGAGAACATGTAGTCCACCTCCTGCTTGAAGCAGGACTATCACCAAAATGAGATCAGCTCAACCACTACTCTGTTTAGCCAAGTCTTAAAAGCCTTGTAGGAAGTTGTAGGCCATTTCCCCTTGTTTTACCATGCAGCACTATTGAGAAGGGTTTGAGTCCATCACCTTTTAACTCCTCTTCAAGTAGCTGCAGATTGCTATTGGATTGTCCCTTAGCTTCCTCTTCACAAGAGTAAACCAGTCCAGTTCCCTCAACCTCTCCTTGTGCATCAGTGCCATAGGCCCCTAGAAAATTTGAAAGCCATCTGCCTGACCCTTTCCAGTTTCTGAATCCCTCTCCAATTTCTGAATATCCTCTTAAACTGAGGGGCCTCAAAACTGCCCATTGTTGTTCCGGGTATATATGGTTTCAGTCAACAAATACGGTTTCAATCTTGCTTATTGCAGGTAATAATTAAAAGCATTAGTCTAAAATCAACGAGTTTCTGAACAAAGCTGTTCTGTTATATGCAAACCAAACCGGAATTTAAAAAAAAAAAAAAAAAAAAAAAAGAAAACTGCAAAGAAGTGAAAGAGCCTTCTGAATGTGTTTCATAAAAAAGGTTCTTCATTTGGCTTGTCTGAAATCTCAAAAGGTACTACATGTGGCCACACACATAACTTTTGTGCAGATTGACTTAGGTCAACTTTGGCAGGCAATTAAAATAAAAAACGGGCAAGAGAGTTAATTTCAAACTCAAAGATGTAGATTGATGTCTTTAAAGTAATTAGCAGCTATAGTCTTGTTGTTGGAGCCTGTAAGAAACTCAGTAAAGCAAAATATTCTTTTGAAGAAATTATACGCCATGAGTTGATGCAGCTCTGTCCACTGAAAGATCTTTCTTCCCTTTTCTTTAAAGTGTGTGCAGAGAAGAAATTTTGTGCTACAGCTGCAGGAGGGGCCAGGTAGAACCTGCTGCCTGCTGTGTTTCTGGAATACAGGATGGCTCTGACTAAAATGAGCTCCCATTGCTCTTCCTCCCTCCTTTTCTCTGAGTGCTTTACAGCCCCTGGTGTACTGTGTACCCCTGGCGTAGCGGCCCCTCCCTGGATGCTGAAAATTTCAGACCCAGAAGCTCACACCAGCCGGAGTCCTTATTCCTTCTCTAACTTCTTTAACTCGGGTTCTCTCATTCTCTGGTAATTCCCAATGTGGTCTGGTGTCTACACAAATGCCAACCATTGCCTTCAGTTTTCTTCAGCTAGAAATGAGGCTCTTGGGTCTCCTTTATTCTGGCTATTTCTGATTAAAATAGATGAAAGGAGATAAGTGGTGGCCCTTGCCTATTTGAAAGAAAACCATGTATAAACTGCATCAAGGGGGGAACGCTCTATAAATGTTTATAGAAGGCATTCTAAAGACATAAATTAGGGCATATTGTTTTTGAGTGTATTATATCAAGCTGTCACCACCAAGGAAAAAAGGCATAGCCATAATTTTACTTTTATGAAGTATAATACCTTGTATTAATAATTATGAAAATTCATACAGGTTAAAGTGTCTTGTAGGTTGTTGCCCTGCTTTAGAAGTACATATCTGCTTAATGATGATTATAGCATCACAAGCTGTAACTCAGAACTGCAGGTTTCAGCAAAATAATCTGGTATTTGGGATAAGGCAGATTTGGATCCATCAGATGGCATGATATTGGTGCAAGTTGGAACATAGGAAGTTCCGTTCCAACACACGAAAAAACTTCTTTACAGTTGGGGTGACAGAGCACTGGCAGAGGCTGCCCAGGGAGGTTGTGGAGTCCCCTTCTCTGGAGATTTTCAAGAGCCGCCTGGATGCAGTCCTGAGTAATGTGCTCTGGGCAATCCTGCTTTAGCAGGGCAGTTGGACTAGATGATCTCTAGAGGTCCCTTCCAACTCTGAAAATTCTGTGATTCTGTGATATTTGCACCTTTTTGCACATTTTTGAGTTACATATTTTATAGATCAGACACTGTTTACAGCTACATAAAATACCACTGTACACAGTGTACGCATAACTGTTCACAGAAGATCATAAGGCAGAATTTCATCTTAAGACAATGTTTGTGTATGTTTGGTGGGAAATAAGCAAATGATGGAAATGAAGAGAGGAGAGTTTATGTGTTTGCTATAAGCGGGAACTGAGGAAGAAAGCCCTTTTTGTAGCAATCAGCTTTCTCTAAATGAGGAAGAAACACAGACTTTAAAAATGCTTGTAAGTATCTGCCTGCATGCTCTGGGTAGTAGATCATGGAATGATGTTTGCTTAATATGCCCAGAGAAGGTTCTGAAAAATAAGTCATGTAACAGGCAGGATTCAGGGCCGTGACCTGGGAGCCTAGTTAATTCTGCCAGCCCTGCTGAAAACATTTCCATATGGTTGCACTGAAAACTTTACCATAAAATAGAATTCTTTTACCTTTGTTAATTTATGTAATCAAGTAGGTAAAGGATGCAGTGCTTTTGTAAATATTTAAAAAGAAATACAGTGCTGTACTTCTGTAAATATTTTAAAAGAAATATAGTTAATACTGAAAATTGAACTTAAAGACAAACTAATGACCTGGCTGGCATTACTAGGTACTGCCGTGAGAGATGGGGTTCAGAGGCAAGTTTTAGGACACATCAGACTTTTTCTGAACTTTTCTCATTCTCCTTTCCATGAACTGGGATTTACAATTTGACTTTTGACCAGTGTTCAGGAGAGCAGTCCTTGAAAGTCCCTCTTATTGGCGGGGATTGATGGCTAATCATGGATCGTTCCGTGCTGGAAAGCTGTACGAGTTGTAAAACCATTTAAAAAATACACTCTTTTTTTTTTTTCCATTTAGCAATTGAGATTTACTAAACCAGCCATTTCTTCAGTGGCTTGAGTCTTTCAGGCAATAACTAAACTGAGGAGGTGGATATATGAAAATATCTCCTGGTGGACCGTTCCAACTTACTGTCATATTCCTCTTAATTCGCTGAAGAAGGACAGGTTTGACATCGTCACCCACGATTTGTTCTATTTTGCAAAGCAGACAGCTTGGACTTGGAGATACTGTCAAGTATTATTAACAAGACTCAGACTGCTCTTTACTGTAAATTTTAATGGATTTCCAAAGATAGGCATGTAAGAAAATATTTTTTCTTTTACCTCTTCTACATAAGATCTGCTTTTTGTATTTTTGGAGGCAAGGAACTGTAGAAACAGTATGTCAATGTATGCACTACAGTAAATGCCACCAGAAGGCTTTTGCTGTTCCCAATTCCAATTCTGGTTCTTGTCAGAAAATGCAACATAAGTGATAGTAATATGTTAGCTGGCACGGCTTCTTGGCGGGATTTCATTCCCCTAACTATGATTCTGCCACATGTGGCTTTGACATAACATTCAGCTGTATGTCTCTGGAATAAACAGGAGGCATTAGGGCCTCTTCACCTTCATAATTGTAACACAGAAACATACTGTGAAGGTCTATGAATGTCTTTCATTTGTTTCAGAGGCCCATCCAAAACAGAAATTGTAATAGAGAATGAGGAAATGCAGCATCAAAAATGGCTGAATCTGCACTCAGACTGGAAGAATAAAAACGCATCCACTTTACACGCACTTCTAGTGAATGGGTAAGTAACAGGCAAATGAGATTTATTTCACTGCTGTGGGTAGTCACTTACCAATGGAAGGTGACAGACTTTCTTTGTTAAGTTCTTTTTTTCCCAAAGTGTCTGTGTATAAATCCCAGCCCATACTCACGAGTTGTTAATATACAATCTATTATGATTTTAATGTCTACTACAACTGTAGTCTCTTGAGTCTGCCTTGAGTCCCCCCCTCAGGGGCCCATTCTGCCAGACTAACAGCATTTGAGGGACATAGAGATGATGCCCCTGAAGCACCTGAACCAGACAGCTTCAATAAATCCCTGTTGACCAAGAAAGTCCAGTAAGTACTGTATAGCAAAACCTTGCAGCAACATCTTACCATCCTCTGCAGCCCATGTAGTTTGGCTTCATACATTTAGAGCGACCACAGCTTCTTCAGCAGAAGTTCTACCCACTTACAGTAGGTTTCCCTAACAGCTCCTCTGGCTTCAGATGGTGGTGTATTCCTTTTAATTAACTCAACTAAAAAGGCAGTTGGTAGTAAGAAGCCAGGATCTCACTGTTGAGACATTCAAAGTGTGACTTTAAGACTGAAGAGCCAATGGACTTAAACATCCAGGACAAAACTAGGAGAGCCACCTAATGCCCCTCTGCAACTGCATTCCTCAGAAAGCAGATTCATTGTTTCCATGTTCTCTTTCAAGTGCCTAGGAGATTTCAGAACATCCTTCGTCCATAGAAAATCCGTCTCTTTCACAGGAAAAGACTGTCCTGGCTAAATGCAGAGGTACAACATGTGTGAATACACAAATCTGAGGAACACACTGACTTTCCTTTTGCTTGGCTCCATTATTTTCTGTAGTGAAACTTTTCTGTAATGGCAGAATGCTAAAAAGTTTCTCTCTGCAAATGGCTACTTCTGCTTTCCTACATCTCAGCCTTGTACTAGTTCTGTTTTACATTAGTATTTTGCCCATTCATTTAAGTTCATTTTTATATTCATTTAAGGTCATTTTTATTTCTCCATCTAGAAGAAGGGCCGTTACAGGATGGTGCCTGATACTTGAAAATTTTCTTCTTAACTCTTTTCTTTTCCTATCTCACTGTCTTTTTCCACCAGCTTAACAGTATCTAAATGCTTTTCTCCAGAGTAATATAAGAATAAACATCTCGGGTTGTGACCACATGCAAAGGCAGGTCCGCAATCATATTCTGTTCAGTCACTGAAATGCAAAGGCTCTTTGCTGTGTTTGAAAGTGGTCTGCTAGGAAATGCGTGAAATGTGTGGAGCCTCTGAGTTACAAGATGTAGTAGCAAAAGATCTAGTTTTGCCTAAAGTACAAGTTAAAGGAGAGAAAGCATCAGTAATGAGGATTATTGATAAAGCTATTTACAGAGATGAAAGTAGTATGTAGGACCAGATGTTCTAGTCTCCCCAAATCCAGAGAATGGGTAACAAGAAGAAGTGAGAAGCCTTGAATGAAGAGTGAGGCTGGTTTTGTTTCGGTTGTGTCGGGCATCCTGTCCGGATGGCTCTCGCTGGCTGTGCGTGCGCTGCAGGTCGGGTACATCCCATACTGATCTCCCATTCATCCCACTGGACGGCCTGCCTCGCTTCTCATGTGCCTGACTTGCTTTCTAGTATAAAGTAAATTGCACGGCGGACAATATGTGTTTAGTCTCTTCCCAACATGAGGCCAAGGCAAGCCCAGGAGCTGGAAAGTGCTCCTGAGCCCTCCGGCCCAGGTGTGTTCACCTGCATCAACTTCAGCGTGCAAAATGTCTGTGCTGTGGAGCATGTTGTATGTTTCAAGGAGCCATCAGGCTCCTGGACTACAGGGAACTTGGGCAAGAAGTAGCAAATGCACCACTAGTTTCATAAAGTTTTGATAAGAGGGAATGGCACAGTACAGGCGATGCACACATAAAAGCTTCAAGTTTTCTCTTTTAGAGCTGGCTATTTGATAAGTCAAAGAAACGAGTGTGAAACATGAGTGTGGCTGGTCTCAGTTATATTCTGTATAATTTTTTAGGGAGCGCAAATGCCCCTCAAAATTATGCACAGAATTTTCTTTCCTGAAATTGGTCATCTGTCTCTAGAAACAGAATTTTTTGGTCTCTGTTTTCAGGAACAGAAAGTAGACTGATTTGCAGCGTATACGAGTGGGGCATATGCAGTGTAAGGGACAGAGGTGTGGGCAAATCACAAATCCAGGTCTGGGCCTTTCAGGCTCATCTGGTGAGTCTGTGGCACTCCATCGCTGTGCCCACGTTAGTACCTGTGACTGAAAATCAAATGCAGCCTCTTTTTAGGTGGTTGCAATTTTAAAGATAATGAAATTACAGCCTTCAAAGAATTACCTGGGGAACAGCTAATCTGTGTATGCAGTCTAATTCAGCTCTGCATCTGCCTCAGAACAGCACGTAAATGGTAGGAATGAAAAAGTGGTGGAAATAAAAGGGCAGTCAGCTAGTTGAGCAACAATGCTCTCTGTTTTAACAAGGATCTCCCTTCCTTCAACAAAGATTCGCTTCTTTCCTCTCGGAAAATTTTCAACAGAAATGATAATTTTTTGTTAGTACTTACTTTTGCAAACTTCCTGGATTTTTTCAAAACGCCCAAACTTCTAGGGCATGAAAGATCATCTGCTATCAAAGGTATTTCAAAGAAAATGCTATCCTTCAGCTGGAAGGAAGAGGAGAATGGCAATCTCTGTGCTTTCGGGTGCCATAAATTAAGACTTGACAGACTGTACATCCCAGCTGACCCCAGAGCTGGATCGGTGCCCAGAGCGCGAGGTAGTCTGCAAAATATGTAGCACCCACTCATGAAATGTATTGTAAAGCTGAACTAATATTTTGAATAATCTCCAGGCAGACGCTGGAAACCATGGATGATTTGGCATAAGAAACGCCTTGTGTTTCTTTTTACAGTTTGGGGGAATTTTTAACAGCTGGTTCACAACAATGAGTACAATACCTGTGCTGATTTGCAAATTACCAAAAATTACATCAATAAATTGTGATTTCCATCATGTTCTTGTTTCAATATTTAGACAGACGTGTCGAAGCAGAAGCAAAGTGGCTCTCTTTTGCACTAAAGAAGGTAAGAGAGAAGTGCCTCTAAAACAGAGATGTTTTTCAAGATGTGTTAAATCACTTTAACAAATGCAGATGTTTAGTGCAGATTCATTCTGAAATTTGACTAGACTTCTGCAACATCCAGTTATGCATTGGTTGGTTTGGGTTTTTTCCCCTACTATATTCAATTTCATCACCTTTTCTTATTTTTTGACTACGAGGCTGTGTATTGCAGTACCCCAGTCCTGCTCCCACAAAATAAATTTTATCAGCAGCGAGGTTCCAAAAATTAGTTCGATAAAACTTCCTGCTG
>NW_009648333.1:3361495-3407150 GCF_000708025.1 Charadrius vociferus | reverse complement strand
CGGGATATCTGCCTGGGAGATCTGTTTAGTTGTGAAGCTCAAGGGGACAGGAGAACCTGAAGTAGAAAGCTACAGACCAAGTCTGTAGGCACAGCAGATAGTACAAGTGGGTTGAAAATGCAGAAATTCTTCATCTTTGATGAAAGCACGTTCCACAGACAAGGAGAGCTTTGCTGAAGAACACTTAAATTATGAATTAGCTTGGCACAGGGAAAATTAGTCACAAAGCATGACCTAAATTTGGGAAACTAATCAGAACATTTACCACTCCTATCAGGAAAAAAACCAGCTCAAAGGAGCCTGTCAAAGGTGTTTGCTTCTGATATATGCTGCTTTAAGTACACTTGAACCACCTTGCCCTCTGAAGTTAAGTGAACACAGTAAGAATTACAAGTTACAAATAACCACTGCTCCAATTTATTTCTTCACCACCAAACTCCCACAGATACATGCAATGGCATGTCCTCCCTTGGGAGGCTGATTGCAGAAACTGGTGGTGTTCCTTTGTTCTCTAAATCAAACTGAGTACGAACAGTATAAATAATAAGTCTGCAATCTCACAAATTCAGAATATAACGTGAAAGAAAAGTGGAGGGCTATTTCAGGAAAGTAACTGTCTGGCAGACAGGAATCTGGTATAATTTCCACTGAAGTGGCTTATAAAGTATAATGGATAGAATACTGTATGTCTTCAAATCTTCAAATCTCCTTCAGTGATTTCCACAGGCAAAGCAAGCTTGGTGCCTTGTAGCTGAATAAACAGCGTGACATTCACCTCACACCTGGCTTAAGAAAAGCCTTATTACTGCTGAGCAGATTTTCCAGAAGCAGTTCTTATGGCTGGTACAAAGTAGCCCAAACACGTTGCTAGCTGACAGACAGACAAGGGCATAAACCCAGGAAACCTTCCCGAGGGCGGCTTGGTAACTCCTGAAAGAAAGGAAGTCAGGGTCCCCCCAGGCTTAGCTTGGGTTGTATTTCAAGCTGAGCCCTGGTCGAAATTATTATCAGGAGAGCAAATCCTCTGATATACAGGAAGGATGAAAGCTCAATATGTTTGATATTATTGTGTGGTTGTTGCTGACTTCTTTTACTGCATTGTTCAGTGGACTTTCATGACTCTGCTAATAGTCTGTGCCCAGTTTTCTTGCAGAAGGTCTCGTACGCGCTGCCTTTGTGGTAACGGTTAACTCCCTTCTGCCTCTGTTCCTCACCAGACTGCGGCCATCGCCCAGCTGCTCGCATGAACAAGAGGATCCTTGGTGGTAGGACCAGTCGCCCAGGCCGGTGGCCGTGGCAATGCTCCCTGCAGAGCGAGCCAAGTGGACACATATGTGGCTGTGTTTTGATTGCAAAGAGATGGGTCTTGACAGTAGCACACTGCTTTGAAGGGTGAGTGGGCTCAGACAGTTTTACTGTTCATATAAACTTGCACATATGAATTAGCAACCCCTCCCTCCTCTACCAAACACACTGGGGGCAGGCGACGACCTTTTCAGAATGCCACATCAGAGGACTGGGTTTAAGAGACTAAACAAGAAAGTAAATGTTATAAAACCAGCATCAGCTTAGGTTTTCACATGCTTGATTATTCATTGTTGGTGTCTCTACTGATGAAAGCTAAATGAAGACGATTTTGAGAGCTTTTGGTGTTTAATACAGCAACTAATTGGTGGTTACATACCTTCTGAAGGTGTGAGCTTTAATTCGTTTGGTAGCAGGCAGGAAGGAAATGGAAAGCATTGTCTTTTGTTGCTCAGATCTTAGCTGGAAGCAATTTGTAAGTATTTTTTTTTTCTTGCAGCATTTGTATGTGCAACGCTTCGCAAAGTGCAATGTGCAAAAAGTCAGGGAGAAAAAATTCTTGGGTATTTTAGCTTAAAAGAATGGTCTTGATTGAAATTGCTCATTTTTTCTTTTTTTTTTACAAAGGAGAGAAAATGCAGCTGTTTGGAAAGTAGTGTTTGGGATCAGCAATCTTGATCATCCATCAGGCTTCATGCAGACCCGACTAGTGAAGACCATTATCCTCCACCCACGCTACAACAGAGCAGTGGTAGACTACGATATCAGCATTGTGGAACTGGACGAGGACATCAATGAGACAAGCTACGTACGGCCCGTCTGTTTGCCCAGCAAGGACCAGTTGGTTCGGCCAGATACCTACTGCTACATCACGGGCTGGGGACACATGGGCAACAAAAGTGAGTGTTTCTGGGGCTCTCGGAAAAACACGCTAACCTTCTACTGAGTTAATCAAATAAGGAAGCCCATTACAAAGCTTTATCCATTTATACTCTTACTGGACCTTATTAAATACTAGGAAATGGTAACTACTCGTGAAGGGATCTAGGTGTAACTGGAGCCTAGCTTTTTCAAATCAGCTGCTCGAATTCATGCTGCTTAATCCTTTTAGGCAAGTGGCTTGATTTTCAAAAATGTCAAGGATCTAGAAACTCCTATCAAGAAAGTCACCTGAGCTGGTTATCATTTTACTGGTTTAGGTTGTATTCAGAACTGTACTGAGGAGGTATCAGATCATCGGGGGGATAGGGGAGGCAACATTCTTAGTTCAGTGAAAGCAGAAGGGACTGGAAGCATTGGCGTACACGCTGAACGAACGTTCTCCTGCATCCAGTGCTCTGTGTCACGCTTTGGACTTGTGACACGCTTTGTTCCATTCAGGCATAATCACAAGTGTTGTTTTTGTCTCTCTGAACAGAACATTAGCGTGTTTTGTTCTGTGGCCGCTGCAATCCTTGGGTCTCATGACAAGAACAGTTGTGTTATGTAAATCTTTGTTTAGACAAAACGATTCTGCATGCACCATATGCAAATTATCCTGGCCGCAACCCTGTTAGCGCTCTAGCCATTGTGTTTCTTCCTTCGCTATTACAGTAATTACTGGGGAAGGCTGTCGTTCTGTACACTGGAGAAGGAAAATTTCCTTTCAGTATTGCTTCAGGTGGGACTGCACCTCTGGTGGCCAGGTCAGACATGTGGCAAAAATTAAATTGCACGTGTGAGGGACAGGCTCTTTACTAGCAGCTCTACCCATCTAAAAATATCTTTTATGTAATGGCGGGGAAAAAACCCCACAGAACGCTTTTGCATTGCTAGTAAGTGGAAAAAGGTTCTTTGTTCTCTCATGTGGTTTCAGCATTGCTTTTAAAGGTTTTATGTTATGAAGCATCAAAAACCATCATGGCTACACAGCATTCAGTACTTCATGCCCTAGGCTGAACAACTTCCCTTTGAATTTCAGCTGTTTAGACTAGGCAGAAGTCCTTTATTGTCTCCTGAATGTGCTAAAATGATTTCAATAACTTTTGAATTCTAATTCCCTGATACATTTTATAAGTCAAATTTACTCAAACATAACTCAAAATGGCTGTGCATACACTGAGCTTTACCATGAGAGACACCAAGAAAGAGGGAGATCCTGCCCCGGAACCGTGAGTCAGGCCTCTCCTCCACCTCCCTCATATTACTGGTTTCCAGCCAACGCTGCCCCCATCTTAGAAGCTCCACAGCACATCACCTACAGGTGCTCGCCCTCCTGTGCATGCCCTCCCTCGAACGCAGGACAAATGGCAAGTGTCACACCAGTCCCCACGTGCTTGGTCCTTCTCCAGAGTGCAGCACGTACGCTCCTGGCTCAGGAGCACGACGGTCATGAATCCCACAATGCAGCAGTGCAACCCCCCCCCGGCTTTCACCTTCGCTTTGTGCGAAAGGGGCATTCTTCTTACATTTAATATATATCTGTATTAAGTAATATTTATAATCTATCCTAATGGAAATATTTATTATTTCAAAGACCATCATAGCCAAGTATTTCTGTGTTCCGTGTGTGTATAGGTTAATGCTTAATTCCATTTTCCAGTGCCTTTCAAGCTTCAAGAAGGAGAGGTTCGCATCATTTCCTTAGAACAATGCCAGTCCTACTTTGACATGAAAACCATCACCAGCAGGATGCTGTGTGCTGGCTACGAGTCTGGCACTGTGGACTCTTGCATGGTAGGTCTCCCTCTAAGGAGGAACTCACACCCAGACTTGCTTTTAGAAATCAAAGTACTATGATGTTTATTCATCTACTCTAGGATTGACAACAGTCATTTACATCTTTTAACCCCTTTTTTATTATTATTATTATTGGTGAAATCAACTTCAGATTATGACAGTGAAATGCTGCTTGAAGATTCTAGGGTTTAGCTGTATTAGTTAACTAATAGACTGATTTTTTGTTTTTAATTTCTATGAGCCTTTTGCAGGTAATTTTTTGTACAAGTAGAAGAGGGAATAAATAGTGGTGATGCTTTGTGCTGCTACATAGTTCAGCAGAGCAGCCAGTTTTTACAGCTGAGTTACTTATTAAAGGCAAAGTCCTGCAGGAACCGAGACATCGCTTTAACCATAGGACTGCTGGGCGCGTGTAGCCCCTATAGACTGTTTTTTTTCTTTCATGTTGCAGGGTGACAGCGGAGGACCGCTTGTGTGCGAGCAACCTGCAGGGCGCTGGACTTTGTTTGGTTTAACATCTTGGGGCTCTGTCTGCTTTTCTAAGGTTTTGGGACCTGGAGTTTACAGTAATGTGTCACATTTTATTGAGTGGATTGAAAGACAAATATACATCCACACCTTTCTGCTAAACTAACTCCAGATGGTAAGAATTGTGCTGACAGACAAAAGAAAAAAGGCATCAGCACTTCAACACTGAAGATTTTGCAGTCCAGAAACTCTAAGAAAGAGAGTTTCAAGCTCTATCTGTTCTTGTTGTGGAGCTATGGAATACACAGTGTATGTTAACGGTAAACCCTCTGCTGGTGAATATACTTTGGGGTACAATTTATAATCTTTTTGACTTTTCTTTGAACTGTGTTGTGGTGCTATTCCAAACACAGCAAAAGGCTTAAAAGAAAAGAATCAGCCACTTTCTGCCTTTCAGCTATTCAAACTAAGCAGTAGCACAGACTAGAAAAACCTTTTTAGATAATCTATTTTAATACTATTCCATTAGTAGCACATGCATTTTCACTCACTTCTTGTCATGAGCAATGAACTCCGTGCATTCAGACTGCACTGACGGGACTGAGCAGGCACGGCTGTACCACACACTGGAGGCTGTGGGAGAGACTGGCGAGTTTGTAGGTCCGTGTGGCACAGGACATGTCACAGCATGTGCACGGGTCTCCAAAGGTGCGTAGCCGCGCGCTGCTGGTGTGCCTGAGCTACTGTCTTCTGTCCCTCAGGGTGATGGACTTGCATGGGCAGAACCCTGTACCATCCTGACTCCACAGCTTCTGTTCCCAGAGCCAGGTTGGGCATCTCTGCGGGGTGATGGAGGGACCAGTTGGCCAACAGATCCGTAACTACCACTTGAGGCCCCCCGAGACCAAAACTTAAGTTGTTCGGATGCTTTGGACAGTTTCTACCACTTAATTTTCTAAAGCTTCCACTGTCTTAATGCATCCAGGAAACACCCGTGTCTTGGCAGCACTACACCAATTGGCACATTTATCAAACCTGGGCCCCAATGGCTTTTTTCCCCATTTTATATAGTGTGTTCTGCCTATAAAGCACGTATTGACCATCTCCAGTCCCCTAAAAACCTGACAAGGTTGGCAATGCCACTGCAGTGGTTCCCCCTCCCGAGTCAGCTACTTTGAACATTGGGTGAGATATGGAAAATGCAGATTTAGTGCAGTGTGAGCAGTATCCCAAATAGTGGGAAACTGGGTATTTTTGGATAGGTCTCTTCTAGCATCTTGCATTGAAAGTTTCATTTTGCTTAGCAAGATTGAACAATTGGGAGAGAAAAAGAGGCACAAAGAAATCTGAATGACGGAAGACTTGGATTGTAGCTTCTGTTGAAATGAATATTAGAAATACGTTAAGCAAAGTACAACAGAACAGCTTCATCAGCCCTGCCCAAGAGCTTGGCAGCCAGATGCCGGCGTGCTCTGTGCAGCAGGTGAGGGGCTGAGCCTGCACCCCAACAGAGTCTGTCTGGTTGAAAAACATTATAACGGCGCTTGGCACCTCTTTACGGTGCTAGAGGGGAGCTGTGTCTTATCGACTGCTGTAGGTGACGTCCCGTGCAGCTCAGCTTTTGGGAGGCCAGAGTAGGAGGAGTCAGGAACCTGAGGATTACAGGATGAATTTCACGGGGGAGCAATGCCTTTAAAATGTGTGTGTTTTCAGTGCTGTGCCTGGTCCCCTGTGAATCCAGCCTAAGGCATGTAACGACGACCCTCTCTGCTACCTCTGGCACGCCCCCATGACAACATGGCAGGGCCTTGTCAAGACCATGACTGCCATATGTAGAAATGTGCATTAAGAGAGCTAACTAATGGACGTTTCGGGTACTATTAATCATGTTACAACTAATCTACTTAGATCTGACTATTGCTTTAGTGAAGGTTTACCTCTCATTTCCATATCTTCTCCTTTAACACGCCTAATGTTGACAGCGCTCTAGACAGCACTATTAAGAAGTATTCAATATTTATGTTACGGATTCTGAAACTCTATTTAAGTGACTATTGTATCCCTGTTCATGCTCAGAAAAACCTTTCTAGGCTTTGCTAGGTTTGGGTTTGTTTTTACTATAAGATATAAATGCTCTTCTTCCCCCAGCTATATATGAGAGAAAACAGCTCTGACCGTGTTTTTCCAGTGCAAGTAGATTACAGATGAAGCAGGTTACTGATGGCCTCGCCTCAAGGATATGGAAGCTGGAGTTCTCAGTCCCCCTGCAGCGGTAGGGCAGCACTGTTCCAAGTACCGGAGCTGGTTACCCAGAGTCACCGGAGCAGGTGGCCCAGGGGCTGTCGGAGCCAGCCCACTCCGCAGTCCCTCTGGCGTGTCTGGTGACAGGCAGGGTTCCAGCGAGGTCTGTTTTCCAGAAGTAAAAACAAAGAGGTGCTGTTGTGAAACGAACAGCCTAGCCTGACATCTCCACCAGATGAAGCGGTTAGCAGCTTTGAATTTTGTAAAGCACTGGAGAACATATAACCATTTCATGTAGGTGTTAGCACTACCAAATGATAATATGTAATTACACATTTTAATTAACTGGGTTTGGCCTGCTACCAGTTTCCAAGCAGAACCTCCCAGGAAACGAGGGAGAGTCCTGCTTAAACATATGGTCCAGCCCCCTCCTGTATGGGATCAGTCTGAAGAAATCATAGGCTGAGCCCCGTCCCAAACAGCTTTAGGAGGGATCAGTTGGGTCTTTCCCTTCCCCACAACTGTGTCTGACAACATTCCATGTAAAGAGGAAATTTGTAATTTTATAAATGTATTTTTATACTGCTTTTTTTATGTGTGCACATGAAATAGACAAACATACTCCTCCTTCCACTGTATCGCGCCTTTCCCTGTGTGCTGCCATACTGGCTACCATCACAGTTACCCTGTTTCTCTTACAAGTGTAGCCTCACTGTAAGGTAACAATTGTTGGTTCTACTTCTACCACAGCTGTAGCTTCAACTGGAAGCTGTGTCACACCATCAAGCAGATCTGTTTCTTTATAGCTGTATTAATAAAAAATTACAGTAATTTTCCAAGTAACTTCTCTGTTGAAAATGTGTTTGAATCTTTAAAGAGAGACTCAATGACAACATGGAGGTGTGAAGTTACAACTTTAGCAATAATGCCTAAAAGTGGCCTTAAAAAGGTATTTGCATACCCTTATCTAGCAGCCCTGACAGCCCTGTTAGCGCTGTAACACTCGTGGAGGTTCTGGCACTACCACCACTGCCCAACTTTTAGTTTCTTTTGCATGTATGCTGCCAACAATATGGAATATTACCAAGAATATTGCTGCCAACAACTACTTTGGATTGAGAAATCTAAAAAACTAAATCTGCAGTCAAATGTCTCTGGACACATTTTGTTCTGTGGCTTTCCTCAGGAATACAATTAATCTGAAACATCCATCTCCTTTTAACTGGTACACAGCTGTTCAACAACATGTACACACGCTGAAATCAAAATAATAAGAAACTTAAAATAGTTCAGGTTCGCTTTGTCACTGCAGTCAACAGTAAGGTACCCAGGACCACGAGGGCAGGAGTAACACACCCAGAATCAAAGAGGAACAAATAACACAAAAACCAGACTGAAATTCAGCTATGAGAAGGTGCTTACTGCAGTCACCTTCAGAACTCACTCACTAGCCCCTGCAGCGAGCCAGGGCTGGTGTGGCCAGCGGCAGGGCCAGGGCGGGCAGGAGCGGTGGGGGCTCTGCCTTAGCTGGTCCTCAGCCACGTGCTGCAGCCTGTGGGGCACGGGGAGAACCATGGATTGGGTTAAACGTTCAGCTCAAACCGTGCCCCTGGTGCAAACCAAAGCTCGCTGTGATGCGAAAACACTCAATAAAGGCTGTGGCTGACTGCCACCTGCAAACGTTCAGCACAGGTGCGGCTGCTGTGAAAAAAAAAAATAATTTAAAAAAAGTGTATTTTTTCTGTAAATCAAATAGTGCACATCAGAAAGTGAGTTAAAGCTGCTCCACGTGTAGCTACAAAGTTTGGGGGAGCTGAAGGTGCTTGTATTGGTTGGTTTTACCCTGACAATGAAAAGTGAAAAAGCTGTGCTTTCCTTCATCACATCTGGAAGGCACCTGTGAAACAAACTGAAAAATCTTGTTCTCAAAAATGGAAAAGTCAGGTCATGCTGTGCCTGAGTGCAGGAGTGCAGAAGCAAACAGGGGAGCGCGACGCCTCCAGTGCTAAAAAAAATAAAGGAAACATTAAAACTGTTGAGAAGCAAAGGGAAAGTGATTCGCCTGCACCCTTCATTTGGCACCACTTTAGATATGGCCAATTAACATTTTGAAGCTTTTATTAAAGCCACACTACCCTCATCTCCCCTTCAGTAAAAAACAGCAAGTGGTCACAGCAGACAGCCCTTAGATATTTCTGATGTTTGTCCACAAAAAAAACCCCAAAAAACCAAACCAACTGTGTTTTACTCAATGGATAATTTTATCTCTGAGACTGCTTGTTGAAGTCGCCAAAAAGAACACAGCCTATAATGGACAATTTTAAGCAACACACCCCATCAGTGAAACAACACACCAAGAAAAAAATGTGTATTATTTTGTACCACTTCAAGTGGTACAGAAATACTTACAATCTCAGCACAAAAGAACTTTTATAAGGGCCTAAAGTTTTAAGGCAACCCACAGGGCCTGGCACTTTTGAGACCCAGATGAAATTATCCTTCATCCAATTTAAGAATCCATCGTGAAAGCCTCACTGCACTAAGCGGTGAGCAGTGGGGTGACCCGGCTTGTAAAAAAGCCGCATAATAGCAATTTAGGTGTGTCCCAGAGGCACCATGCAGCTGGCCCCAGGTCTAACAGGTGACTGCAGGTCATTCGTGTCCTTATTTTGAGGCCACAGCTTACAGTCACAGAGGATTTTGGAAGATCTCACTCTGAATGCTTACAGCTTTTGTACAACACACACGCGAACTCCTGAGACTAAATGATGATCTACCTGCCAAAGCCGCTGGCAGGTTCCGCTCCTGCAGCAGAGGCAACAAGAGGGCAGGGCACAGGCCAGTGCTGTCCCCCAAACTTACTTCTACTGTGACAGTAAGGGGACAGAGCTGAGCCCTGCGCTCCCTCAGGTACCAGAGCTCCTCCATGAGAGCTCAGCATGCCTCAGACATAGTCACAGACCTGTAGAAGCACAGAACTATTTTCTGTGGCCACAGGTGAAGAGAGGCCATCGATTTAAGCTGTAGAAATGTTCAGGTGAGACAAGAGAAACAAAACCAACATTTGACTTTGAGGGCAGGAAAGCGCTGGCCTCGCCTCCTTCTCTGGAGCTCTTTACAACAGGAGAACGTCTGCTAGGAATGGCAAGGGTAGAGCCCAGACTCTGCCCTTGTACCAGCTAACCTGATGGACATTTTGCATCTTCTTCTTGGATGCCTCACAGTTCCCGTGGCTTGTAGAGAAAGCCGAGATGTTTCACTCAGGACACCTGGAGTCCAGTCCTGGCAAGGTGCCCCCTGCAGTAAGAAGGATGCTACAGACAAACATCGGAAAATCCTAACTGCAAACCAACATGCCTGATGTGACCTCTTAGAATTTGAACGTCTGCCATCACTTCAAAGGTCCCCACTAACCTCATGTCCGAACCGACCAAAAATATTTTGTCATATGTTGAACCAAATTAAAAAAAATATTTGCAGAAATGGCTGTCATCACTGGCTCCTTCCACTGTTTTTCTTCTACAGGCTAAACAAAAAGGATATTTTTCTCCTCACTAACACTAGGGATGGAGTCAGCCCTAATTACATTCTACCTTTTGAAAACAGAACCGTTTTAAACTTTTGGTAACATTTGGTGACCTGCGTTTGAATGAACTTAGCACGCCCTCAGTATCTGCCCTGCATAGCAGCAGCTGTCTCGGACCTCACAGCGTTTGTTTAAATTCTTTCAGAGATCTTAAAAGATGTGGAATATGTAATGTTGATCATTGACATGGAAAGCTTGTGGTTCAATTAAAAAGCAGAGCCCTTACCCCAAAGATGGTGCCTAAAAATAAACACACAAATCTTGGCAATTTGAAAGCAGAAACAGAACCGGAAAATGGGCTCAATACTAATAATTCATTAGCAGCTACAGTTTGAGGAAACTGTTTATTTCAACAGGTGCTAGTAGACACAAACCATATCCTAAGTTCCTCCATAAATTGGCCGTGTAACTTTTTGGGGAGGGAAGTAAAAAGGAAGCAATATTTTGGCCAGTCTGGAATCCAGAAGTAGCCACACGCACCTGAGCCAGCTTTTGTGCAGCGTGCAGAGCGGTGGGAAGCTGGCAGAGGCAGGACATCTCCAAGACAGAGGAGCAACAGAGCTCAGATTTAGGACGTGCAGTGGGCTATACCTTCTCTTGAGCAGCCTTCAGAGGTACTTAAGCTGTTTATTATAAAAGGCTGGAGGAATGTAAAAACACCGGAGAGTGAAGAAGAGTCATGTCATCAGCTAGAAGCTGCTATTTGTAAGAGAAGACCTGAACACAGACCGGAGGCACCCACGGCCACTGGCAGACAATTCTGCAGTGCAGGCACGAGGCAGAGTTCAGAGAAAAGTCAGGCAGCCAACATCTGAGTTGGGTGAGGAGGAAAAGAAGTCCAGATACTGGCGAATGACATGAAACAGCGCACAGAGACAAAAAAAAGGAGGGATGTAGCAGGAGGATGAACTACCATGGAGAACAAAAGGCTGCACTAGGATTTGCGCTTTTTGTGGAAGAGGAAGATGAGGGAGACACGTGACACATGTCTCATCTGGGCCACTCTTGTGACAGACAGAGTTGTGTCTGGCCGGCACTGAGCTGGCCCATGCAATAGCCTGGGGAACCAATGGGACCACAATGGTTAAAACACTGACTGTATACATGTACCGGAGAAGTCTTGCAACAAGCCACCCAGTAACACTACATCCCAGCCCTTCTGCTTAATTCATACTTCAGCAAGTGGTGAATCCCAGGGAACGCTAGGATTTTAGGACAGCTATGCAAGGGAGCAGGCTGGTTTACCTGAACTGGATCCTGCAAATCTGTATTCATGTCCTGAGGTATTATGCAATGTTGCATACAAAAAAATAAGCAGTATGCAAAGTCTACCATGTGAAAAAAAAACATAAAAAACAACCCAGCCATTTACATCTTGAACATCTTAATAAATTATTGAAAAGCTTTATAAACAAAAAAGCTTTTAAGAAAAGCTGAAGCTGAAAAAAACAAAACCACAACGCAGCATAAATCAGCAGTTATTACTCTTGGGTTTTAAACAGTTAGCATTCCAACTTTGTAAAATACATTAAAGCATCTTCTTCACACAAAACAGAATTCAAACCTGCTTTGTGTGCTAGAGAAACAGCACTGCTGCCCTCTTCAGAAGCACACACAGAGACTTTGGCACATGAGTTATTACTGCCAAATGTGTCTGAATTAGTTTCCTTTGACGAATTCAGAAATACGGTCTTTTCAGAGTTCGAGCCATTTGTATTCCCAGACTCATCCCGAATGTCTGGTAAGAAGGAGGTGTCCTCTACTAACCCATCTCTTGAACAGGCCTGAAAAGGTGTTTTAGATGTTGGCAAAATGCTTTCTTCCTCTGATACAGTGCCTGTGGCTGAACTGGAAGACCCAGAAGCAGCCTGAAACTCCGCTCTACCGTTTACAATGCAGTCATCTTTCCATCTCTTAATTGCTTCCCTCTGCTCCTCGGGGGTCAGTCTGTCAAGGTGCTTGGCTCTCATCACCGGAGATGGAAACAATGTTCCTTGGAGAACTCTCAGCAAGTATCTACAAAGTAAACACAGTTTCAAATAAGCTGTTTAGGAGCAGACTCAAAACTGTTTCCAGCAACACTAAAGGAAACGAAACACCCTTCAAGTAACCCTGAGGCTGCAGCAGCCTCTGAAGAAGTTTTTGCAGGTGCCGTTTTGTGGACATAAAATTTAAGGCCAGCAATGGCACCAGAACATGTTTAAAAACTGGCATTTTCACAGACAGATACTGATCTCAGGTGCTTCCATTTTTCTGTCCTGGACATGGCTCTCCTACAGCCTAGTTACTGCAGCAATGTGCACCTGCAACTTCACTACGCTTCACTACTTCGCTACGCTGAAAGTGGAGCTTTCTGCGTACAGTGTCAGGCCCCAGATAAAAAGGCAACAAAATCGGTTTGCAGTTTAGTTTCCCTGGCACTTGAGTGCAGATATAAGGAGTTAAGAGCTGTTGTGGAAAAAAATCAGGCCTAGAAAAATTCATGCTTCCAACTGAGAAGCTGTTTATCACTGCTGTTTTGCACTGATAACACAGCACTAATATAGTCCTGGAGAGCCGGGACGAGTAGGCAGAGTGTCGGTCTAAAACTCTTTAACTTTTGCAGGAGCCAGAGAATTCACCAGAAGCAAGAATGAACGTGAAAGCAAAGGCCAAAGAAACAAAGCATCGCATGCAGTAAGAGGCATATGGAGTACAAGTGATGTTCCAGAATGAAACTCTAGGAATAATTAATATTAGAGCTGACTTAACTGGTAACTTAGGTGGGGCAAAGATTTTAATCATAGATTTTTGCAGTGAACTTTCAGACAACAGGGCATCCAATATCTGTCCCTCTGTAGGCAAACTGCTCCTTAAAAACTTCAGTGAAAGCCCCAATTTCACTCCCTCAGGCTAGAAGGTGTAGAGCACCCTTTAACTTCACAGTCCCCGCTGAGTGGTGGCTTTTCAGCACCTTACAAAGGATTACACCAGAAATAAGCACGGAAAAAACCCTATGTGTGGCAGCAGCTGTTCCATAATAGGCACTTCTACTTCAAATCAATGAAGTAGAAAAGCTTGAATTAACCACAACAGCTATAAATCTTCTCAGGCATTGGCACAGGGAGAGTGCAAATGACTCAAAAGCATTTCACTGGTAAGTCGAAATACTTTGCATTTAATTCACCATGAAAAACACTCTCTTCTTTGAAATTGAACACCTGTACATTGGAAGCAGTCACCAAGCTGAAAGCTTTCTCCTACCTAGGCTCTCCACAGCCTTACCAAAAGGTATAGATCAGTATTTATCTATTTATTTGTCGTGTAAGGGAGATTTAGTGTGTGGGGAAGAAAAGCCTCTGCTGTCACCACCTGAAGCCCATGGATGGGGAGGGAAGAGCATACATGTCTCTTGCACATCATGGTTTGTCCTTCTGCTGACCCGAAGCTATCAGTCTTGATCTCCGGTGAGTGTGGCAAAACCCTGTCTGACATGCTTAAGACACAGACTGGGACGCGTTCAAAGGGGACTCAAATACTTGGTGGCTACTGCAGGCACCTACAGCCACAGCTCTGCCGGCCCTCCTGCCACCGGCACTGACAACTCATACAGTCTGTACTGCAGCACTTGATCCACAAAGTGTGCTCAGACTGTGCCTAATGATACAAAATGATTCAGGAGAGGGGGAAACAGCAGTTATTCTCCCCAACGCTTCTCTCAGTGCAATGCATTTTCAAGTCCCGCTCTTTCTGAAATGATATGAGAGGGAAAGAAAGAGACATAACACAGAAGAATAAATAAAATAGCACGGGAGGCACTTCGCTAAAAGGCTGCAGCTTTGACCTCACGTCCAGCCAGTGAAAGGAAGATGGCTGTGGCTACTCAATAGAACTAGACCAAGAGTTCGACCAAGTCCCTTTAACTAGTTTTTACACAATTTGTTTTTCCCTGTTGGCTTCCTCAGGTGTCTCCCTGCTCAGCATGCTGGTGTCTGGGACCTCCACCCAACGCTCCTGCCTTTCCAGGGTGAATGAGTTACCGAACTTGGAGCTATGACTTCTTCAGTGATGCAAAACACTTAAACATTAGGCATGGCAAAAAAACGAATCAGGACCCCCTGTGAATCTAGTCTGCGAGTTTCCACTCCACAAAGAACCCTTTACATGCATTCTGTGTTCTAAATATTCTTTTATATAGTCGTGACGTAAATTTCAAGCAGAGAATGGTTTCACAAACACAGAGTAAGCATAGTACTTCTATGTATAGCACATGTTCAACTTTGACCACTAATTTAACTGATTTGTAATAAATTATAAACTCGGTGGTTACAGAGATTACTGTGTTTTCCCTCCACAGACAATATTTAATAGAATATAAATAATTGAATACAATATAAATCACAAAAGAAATTTCTATGTACTGAAATTTACTGAGAACATGTCATTGAAGAGCTGTCCTCGCATGGCTTTGTCTGGTAGAGTTATGAAATTTTTCTTTACATTGGGGGAAGGGGGAAGACATCTAGCCAGAGAGATTTATAGCATCACCGACTCAAAAGAAAACTAATTTTGTTAACAACAGTCTGCAACTATAAACCAGAAACGCACCTGGGTAGCAGAGCAACACAAGTAGTCAGGAGGCAAACTAAGTAAAATACTGGATCTGTCATGTGCTTTTCCATGATCCAGTAAGGATTTGATGGTGGGTTGTGGGTTTTGCAGGTTGCCCCAAAAGCCAGAGCGAAGACAAAGTAAAACAGGATGCTGCCAACTATAACTACTGTATGTATCCAAGTCTGAAATTCAGAAAAGGAAAGAAATCAGATTTAAGCTGTGAACAGAAAGACCTGTAACACCTGTCTGTGTGTACGCATGCATGTGTGAACATGCACACACTCTTCCTCCAAGGACAGCTGCTTAATGTAACAGAGAATAGATCTGTTCAGATAACAGTCCTGATTTTATACAAAACACTCCAGGAAAAATGAAGCCTTCTTCCTACAGTTCATAGGTAACTCGTATATATTTTTTAAAATTCTACTAAATGCATAACTTTTGATTCCTTTGCGAAAAACATTTTTTATGCCATTTGCCTTAGATGACCACCTCATCCACTGGCAGCAGAGAAAGACTTCTCAAGAGAGACACCACCCTGACATATCTTGAGACGCTGATTAATTGCTTTACATTGGAGTGTTCTGTAATTTTATACCTAAATGGCTATAATAGTTACTATGGAAACAACACTGTCATTAGTCCGACAGCTTACCGACATTCAAAAATGCCAAATAAAACTCATTTAAGTAATGTTTTCCTATTCAGAGCATGGATACACTCATGCTACCCATATATTCTCAATGAAGACATTTTTATCACCACTGCCATGCTTCCAAAAGAACAATGAAAAGACTTGAACCACAACTTGAAATTTCATCTATTTTGAAACAATCCTAAAAAATATTTTTCAAATAAATGACAGAGAAAAAATAATCCCCATCAATCTGTGTCCTTCTACTGTAAATATTACTGTATTTTCTTTAAAATTATGAGCCAAGTATTACCCTTGTAAGGGCTGTAAATTTACCCAAGCTAATGCAGATGCTTTAGCTTGAGCAGACTTAATTAAAAACTGGAATAGCTGTTCTGTAGCATATTGCTTCTCTAGTTCCAGCACCAAAACATACCTCTGAATTGTTTCTCCTGGCCACAGAGCAGGTCATCAGTTCCAAGCATTCAAAATCAACATTTCACATTGTTGTCTTTGAGATGCAAGCTTTGGGAACCGATGAAGGCTCAGTAGATCACTGGTTGTTTTTACCATTTGCAAAACTAAACTGGCATCCCCCAAACCACCATACCCTAACGAGGCAGGATCCTTTCACTATTTACAAATAATTCTGAGGTCTAATTTTGTTAGTTTTAGTCACACGAGTAATTCTATTGGCTCCAATGACAGGTGCATTAGGAGAGCTCATATGGTCACATAAAAAAAATATTTAGGTTTTGCCCCTTTTATACTTATTCTGTTTTGCACATGAAGCTGCTTCTTCCATTTAATTTTAATGAAAGCTCAATGCACACACTCTGTTGGGAACATGCTCTTTTGGAAACAAAGTACTCACCACGGACTTGCACTCAATGAGAAGGTGAAACAGTATTATGAAGAGCGCTGCTGTGTTTATAGGGTTTCCGAAAGAAAAAATGTCTATGTCTGAGCCAAAGTAAGTCTGTAAAAGAAGACAGTGGTCAGTGTAATATATTCTTTACTTACTGTCCTAATACACAAAGTGGCATGAATAGTTTCGATACCATACATAGTTGCATGCATGCAGTTCAGCTCAGTTCCAACGATGATCCTGTTAGTACACATTTATACATGCGGAAGTAAAATCAAACACTTCATTTTATTCTCTAATTTGCCTGGGTTTTTAGTATGCCAAAATGTATAAAAGTATTTCATATCCAGCACTTACAAAGTAAGGCACAAAAAAGCAAATGAGACTTTGGTAAAAAGCATCCAGCAAGGTTATCCAGAAAGTTGAAGGCAAGTAAGCCTGTAAAAGAAAAAAAGATAACGGCATTGAAACAAATTGCACAAACTGCTGCATCCCTAATTAGCATTAATTTGGATTTGGGCAATGACTATCTGCAGGAGTGATTCCAGTTAGTTTCCCAATGAAGAGGCATCTTTTGTGTTATGATAATAAGAATAAAGAGCTTGTTAGTATTTAAATCAGCAGCCAGATCTGGGAGCTCTGATCTTACAGCTGTTTCTCCCAGAACATGCCTACCAGGGCTAAGGAAGGGAGAGGGCTAGGGGACAGTGAATTACCCTAGCAGCTTACCATCACTGAATGCTGAGACCTGCTTTCTTCTATCTCTACCCCCTTCTTTTTGGTACATGTGCTTCTGCCTCTGAATTTGTGCTGGTTCGCTGCTCTGTGCAGACCGGACTCCTCTGTGAACTAACTTAACTCACTAGTATGTGAGAAATCAGTTCACTTTTCTGCTGGAATAACACGTTGCTGTTTTAGTGAGTTAAATCAGCTCCTGGAAGGATCTGAGGGGACAACCAAGCTGGCATAAAGAAGGCAGTTCAACTACATGGGTGAAAACAGGGAACAGGAAGAAAAGAAGAGAGAAGAGGAGAAGGAATGAGCCTTCCTCACTCAGCTGCAGCAAACTGCCATGACAGCTCAACCGCTTATGAAACCATAGCTGCGTGTGTCCTGGCTCAGACACATCCCAGTTCTTCAGGCACTAAATTGAGACACACAGGTGAGCAGTCTAGTCACCCACAGGACTTCCTCTACGATTAGTGGAGTGAGATGGGTTTCTCCAAAAAGCTATTCAGCCCTTTCAAGAACTGAAGTGCTCTCTGGAAGCGGTAAGGGAAATTTATCTTCTGATTTGCCTGTCAGGGAAGTGCTTTAAATTACTGACGATGAATCCAAGCTACTGTCCATTTTTATAGCTTGTACAGAGCTGTGCACTTGTGATGTCATGGTGCAATATCGTGATACTACACCTTTTAAAGAATTTCTCTTTCTTCTACACTGCACTTAATTTGAAGCAATTATTTCACTGTGCTTCCATACAAGATAGGAAACGAGATACTACTGAACAACTCCAACCACAGAGCAAGGTAATGCTGTGCTGGACAAAAGAGAAAAACTATTGTGTAACGCAGTAATTCTAATTATGTTGCCTCAAAACCTTCATCTCAGATCAGATCACCATACATATCCTGAAGATCAAAACAAAGGGTCAAATCCTGAGGCCTTAGAACATCTACTTAGTCAAAACTCTCTGTGATTGACAAAGTACAGAGGTTTGGATTAGTACCAAAAGAGTACTTAGTTTTGCAAAAGTATCATAAACCAAGCAACATAAAATATTTAAGGGTATGTAACGCGAAATGTAAAAGTCCACAAACAAACAAACCAACCAAATTCCCTTTGTCCTGGTTTGAGGACAAACCAGACCTAGACTTCCGCCAGGTTATACAGATGAGACTGCACAACTAGCACACAACATGTTGTAGCTCTTTTTGTTAATAGTGTTTGAGAGAAGAGGAGGAGGAGAAGAAGAGAAGAGATTTAAGTTGGAAGGGACCTACAATGATCACCTAGTCCAACTGTGACCACTTCAGGGCTGATCAAAAGCTAAAGCCTATTATTAAGGGCATTGTCCAAATGTCTCTTGAACACTGACAGGCTTGGGGCATCGACCACCTCTCTAGGAAGCCTGTTCCAGTGTTTGACCACCCTCTTGGTAAAGAAATGCTTCCTCATGTCCAGTCTGTTATTGAAGGACTATGGTCATAAAGAAAATGGTGAGTTTTGGGTAACTCATACGCTCAATGTTTCCTCTCTCTGTACTAGCATCTATGACGTCTCTGCCTTCAATTGTTATAATAACAATGTTACTTTAATTTAGTGTTAAATTAAAAAAAAAAAAAGATAAAACTAAAATTACACTAGAATTTATGCTAAGCAAAGCAGAAACCAGCAAAAGCGTACTGATTTTGATTTAAACTACCCGGTGCTCCCTGTGGTTTTCTGTGCTAAATGTTTGGACAGCGTTTACCTGTAGACCAGATATGATGTATAGTGTTTTCAGATGGGAGAAAAGTACCAGCAGCAAATTCCAGAACATACCCATAAGGGCAAAAGAACCCTGAATGACAGAACTCTCTTGAGGATTATTTGAAAGAAATCTGCTCTGGTTCTTATCCATTCCTCATTACTTTGGCAGTTGAGACCCTCATATGTCAGTGAAAAAACAGTATCTAGTGCCCTTATCTTAAACTAAGCCCAGATGCTCAAAAGAAACCCATTTTGAAGAAGCACATTAACAGCTGAGGCAATGAATGAGGTGAACATGCTGATTAACGGTGTTTATCTAGTACATTGCTTCACCTGAAGTCCTTAATTTCTCTTATCATCCGAATGACTGACAAGATTGGGTATAGGGCTGAAAAAAGCCTACAAAAAACTTGAAAAAACAGCTTTTATTTGTGCACATATTGCACAGGTGTAGATGTTTTTGTAACAGAGAAAGTGGTTTTAAACTTCATGTTTGCCTGATGCGAACCATGAAGGAAAGAAAGACAGAAATGGCTCAAATGCTGACGATTTCAATTTGCTTCAGGCCAAGCATTCTTTAACCTACCACAGATTTCTGGCTCATCATGTACAGCTGTGGGAGCTGCATGAGTATCTCCGCAGACACATCTTTGTCCAAGACACCATAAATGATGGGTGGCACCGATGTAAAAAGGAGATTGAAAAGAATCAAGATCCAGTAGTCAGTCATTGATGTGCCTGAAAACCCACAGAAGAACTGGTACCAGAACAGGAGATTCACGTAGGCCTGAAAGTCAAAGATGACATGATAAAATGTTACCTGTAGACAAGTGATTTAAAAGCCAGCAGGAAAACAGGCAGATCTAGGGTCTGGTTACAGTAATCTGTGGAAAATAAGTATAAATGATGTGGAGTTCATGCCAAACCCACACTTTGAAATTATATTTAACTAGCACACAGCTTTACATTTCAAAACTGGACACATCTTATTTAAATAGCCATGCTGCCACCACATTAGTAATGCCCATTATCCACTGTTTAATCAATGGCTTTGAGTGGGAAATTCAGTCCAAGGAGTAAGAGTCTCTGGTCTCTGCAGACATAAGTGGGAAACTGAATTGTCTGACATGTGCTTTTTGTGTCTTTTTGAACCCATTTACAATAGCAACTAGAAAAGAATACAAAGCCCCACTAAACCCTTCAGCACTCTCAAATACACAAACTGTGATTTCCCTGGAATGGGACAGCTACATACCACATTCTTGTAGAAGAAGTAAAGCACCATGTTGGTAAGTCTAGTATAACACCAGTGACCGTGGACAAGCAGCAGCTTCCTGAGGTGTCTAAACTGAGAGATTGCAAAGTCACTTGCCATCACAGCCTGCAACGCACATGAAGGAAAGGACATGTTATATCCAAACTGTTAAAAGTTTCAGGTACCGCCAAGTCACCAACTTACCTACTGTTGGAAATTCTTATTGTATGATTATTTTTTTTATACATAGTGCTTACGGTCTTATCCTCACTCAGATCTGAGCCCCTCCATACCACATTTTACACTAACACACACAGCTCAGCCCAACACAACATAGGCAGGAACATGGTTGTCTTTACTATCACCGCACAACTGCCCAGAAATCCCTGATGCTCGGGCTGTTTGTTTCCTGGCAGGACAGGAGTAATAGGGAGTTTGGTGACAGGCAGCAAGCTCTGTTGTTTGGAATTCGAACCCCTGCAGCATTCAGCTTCTGAGTGTTCCTGGAAGAGTGCTGAGGCCTGGGTGTGAGCTTAGGCTGCAGACTCTTGCCCATGTACGGTAACGGAGTACGGAGCCACTGCGCCTCCAGGGTAAACTCTGAACTGATTTAAAATGGAATCTGATGTCATGTGCAGCTGTCTTTGTAAACACTACCTGCATGCCTTCTTGGCCTGATATTCCCACACCAGTATCAGCCACCTGGATCATGCTGACATCATTGGCACCATCACCTACACAGAAAAGAGGAAAAATCAAAACTAACCTCTTATTTGGAATGCAACCTGGAGGCAGCTTTGCTGGCTATCACATTGTCAGGGAGGTGGCAAGAAAAGACAAATATACAAGAACACCAGACACTTCAGAGAAAAACATTTTTATGGCCAACAGTGCAGCCTACGGAAAACCCTACGGAGAGCAGGATTAATAAGCAGAAGGCCTAACCAAACTGAGCTATATTCTCCAAGTGGATATTAGCTGTTCCTTTTGTCAAAATGTAGTTGGTATGCTGGAACAGAAAATATGGGTGTTTTAAATCATAGCCAGTCATCTCCCCTCTCCCTCCCTATTTTGAGGGGCTGTGATGGAGAATGACAAGGAAAAACCCCTTACTTGCTCCTTTGGACATCTTAACACTGTGCATGACTGCTGCTGTTCTTGTTGCTTTAGATTACCATGAGTAAGTTTAAGGACTAAATTTGCTAGCTCAGAGGACTATCATTACCTTATGTCAGAGACAACTACGATTCAAAGGATTATCTTCCTTGTAAAGCAAATTTTGTGACAGACATTAACAAAAATACAGGAGAGAAGAAACTGGCTGCTGCTTCTTTTCAGAAGATAACCACAGGACTCACCTACAGCTAATGTCATTGCCTTTAGCTTACTTCGCACCAGTCTGACCAGGACACTCTTCTGTAGTGGTGTGGCTTGGCAGCAGACTACAGCCCGACATTTTTCTGTGAGTTCCAAGAAAATACTCTGTAGGCTGTCATGAAGGACATGCTCTAAAGTCCTTCCATCAATAACCAGGCCTGCACTGAACCCTGGAGCTTGGGTGGAGGGACTTGCAGAGACATTCCCAAATTTCTGACTGGTTTTTTTTTTTGCAGAAGTATTCTTCTGGATGCCTTCTAAAATTTTGCTCATCACCAAGGCACAAGCATCCTAATTAAAGACAAGAGAAAGGCAACTCATTAAATACTGTTCGTGTTCTGGCTCCCTTCTCAACTTACAAAATACATATGGAGAAAAGGTCAAATGCTGCCCTTGTGTAGCATTTCACTTGAATCCAGAAAGGCTCAGACATGAGGCTGAATAACCCTTTAAAATCACAAAAGATGCAGTCTGTTGTTAATAAAAGGGCCTGTGATTTAACTTTGCTTAAGTAGATTGGCTTGAGTATTGTACTAGGAGAAGGGAAAAACTGAAAGAAATCAAGAAATGTTCATAGACTAGCAGAAATAACAACCATTAAGGATTCTGTAACATAAATACAGCTTTGATGGAAGCCTTTTGCTCTCTACCTTTCTTTCGTCTGGCATGCAAAGCCAAAAGTGCATTCCAAATCAGACTATAGGTGAGCTGCAATGAATTACTGAAGAACCGGCCTTGTGGAATTTTTTACCTTGTCAGAATCAATATAAAACGCCCCAAAGACTCTTGATATCAATATATGTAATGCATGCTATATAGAAGAAAGTACTTATTCTTCAATATCCTCATTATTTTACTTTGAAATGCAACAGTATCAAATCCTGTCTACTTTTTATTTCAAAGCCTAGTTAGAGGGAGGCACTTATACAAAAGGGGGTCAGTTCTCACTGTTAAGTAAGACACTTGTTCCCCAGTCAGAAAAAAGGAAGAAAAAAGTGTTAGCAAAAATAGAACCCCAAGCTTTCCTCAAACACAGCTGGACTAAAAATCCTTTCTTTTTCACTTTATTTTCCCCACAGTTACCACTTGCCACACAATTTCTAAAGTAAAATATAAGCAGAGAAAAAAAGAAAACCAAAAGGTCTTAGAAAAATCCTCCAGTCCTTTAGAGAAGTCTTAGATTTCATGTCTTTGCTATGAGGAGAGACATTTTTTACGTTGGCTTTACCAGTTATAGTTAGCAATTTCTCTCTTACGAAACCCAAAATTATTAAAAATCAAGATTTGAAAAACAGCTGGTTATAAGCATCCACAAGAGGACACAATGATCAAGTAGGGTTAAACCTGCCACCCAAACCAGCAGCTTTTTTAACCACTCTTTACCACATGACTCAATTACTGGGTGGTAGGGAAAAGTTGGCTTTTTCTCCGATAAAATTGTTGGCAGATTAGTTTTCTTGAATAGTGTGCAATGTACTTTAATGAGACAATTCTTTGTACATTTATGCAAGACAAGCAAGGCTGAGCGAATATATTACACAAAGCAGCACAAAACTTAATTCAATAGAATTCGCATGACAATAATTCTTACATTGCTAATATGCTGTAAGTCACAGCCGTTTGAAATCTCTAATAACATGTGAAGCATGTCAACTCTCTAACCTACCACAAAGAGAAATTAAGCAGTCTATTCAATTAAAACAATTAATCTTTATTTAGGGACTGTATATAAAGAAACAGATGTTACATTCATTTATGGATTTAATATTTTACCCGCAAGGAAGCAAACTGTCAGTTTTCTAGTATTTTCATCTTCCAAGAAATTATGCTGTCTTTGGTCGGCTGGGAGAGCAGAGAACAGTTTATTTTTCCATATCGCTCTGTGATACAGCCTGACTGAATTTTTCAGCAGAGAAAAATAAAAAACACTTGAAGAAAAGTGTAATTTCCACTCACCCTACTCTGTGATTTGAGAGTGAAGATTCTGTCATCTGGTTCCAGCAGTTTACAAGCATAGGCAATGTTGACAGCTGTCTCTCTCTTGTCACCTGTCAGCATCCATATTTTTATTCCGGCTTTCCGTAATGCCTGTATTGTGTCTGGAACACCCTCCTGCAGGCGATCTTCAATGCCAGTGGCACCTTTATTTAGAAAAGTAGAAGAATTAGTGCTGCTGTACTTCAAAAACCCAAACCCTGCAAGCGTGACAGGACAAGATGGTCCTCTGTGTGTATCCACATCACAAAACAGTCACTCTACTGGGACATACTTGGGAATTCCTCCCTTCCACATCTTTCTGTCCCAGAGCCCATCACATGCGAGACAGCTGACACATACCCTCTGTTACAGCCTCAGGGGCCTCCAACTCTTCACAAGACCCTTTAAGCCAACTATTCTCATTCTCATGGTTGTTTCACCTCATAGTGGCTGTGAGACACAAACTCCCAGGCTTCTCATGACAAATACATTCCATTACTCGCACTCCCTCCTACCTTGGACTACCCCAAACCTTCTTTAATGTATCACCCTTGATCGTTCCTATCTGAAGGCCCATTTCTCTTCCTGATTCTCAACTCTGCTCTAGGCTGAATTCTCTGTACCTCCCATCCCAAGCCCTCACCTTTTCCACACCAAAATCCCCTCTTCTTCTATCATATTTTGGAACACTGCTGCAAAGACCTGCCATTCACCATCAGGTTTCTCAATTACTCATCGCTGCAATACCTCCTGTCCCAGGTCCTTTCAATTCATAGCACTAAACTTTTGTGTTTTGCCCTTCCTTCTGCCCATGCTGCCAACCTTGACATACTCCCCCACAGGGAGGAAACACCTGCTCTAACACACACCCCTTAGTGGTTATAGAAAGACTTTCAACGAAAAAATACAGAGACCTCTTTTCTGGTGTGCACAGCAGGCAGACCTGTGTTCCTAAAACCAGCTTACGAAATCTTCTGGTCTGCTAACAATGAGGTAACACAACATCAGCATAAAGCAGAACCATCTCTGACAAGCTGCAGTGCCAATGATTTACTACGGTACAGGACATTTTCATGGCTTTTTTACAATACAAATGGTACTAAATCATAACCAGAAGACATGGTTTGGCTTGTGGGATTCTCAGGCTGAGTTTCTCATAAAGAAACTTCAGCCAGTTGCAGCTAGGTTCATTCTGAAAGACAAACAATAAAAAAATTCAAAGCAAAATTTTCCCTCCTAGCGTGTTTCTCGTGTGGGATTCTAGCCAGCAATTTGTACATAAAGCACAGACTGTCAAATGGGGATGGATAAGAGCCAAAAGGTCAGGCAAATTTCTGATGCTACAGCAATTTCTTCAGTAAGCAGCTGCCAACAGGGCACAGACCTCACGGTCCCTGGTCGCCGGGAAGACGAAAACCTCCAGGCCCTTGCTCTGCACTCTGTCTGCATTTTCATGCAAGACAACAAAAAAAGGCAGGAAGGAAGATGCGTGGTTCTATTTGATGAAAGCTTCTCTGAGAGACACTGACAGGCATCAAGGGAAGACAGAAAAATGTTGCTTCTACTTGGACACTCTATACACTTAACATTCCCCTTCTGAGATACTTGATCACTTCATAACTCAACAGAAGCCAGTTTCAATATCTATAATGCTGAGATCAAGATCTGTGCTTAGTTAAGTACTGCACATTAGGACCATTCTTTCCAGAAATAGATTTCCATTCAAATAAAGGCCTGAGGCTTTATATGTAGCCATATGGATTTCATACCTGCCTACACAGTGGACTACAAGCCACTGCTGTCCTTCACGATCCTGGCAATGCTGAGATGATTTGAAATTTTCCTTGTTGTTCTTTGAGGACAAAGTCTTAATTTCTCAGTCCTAAGAGGACAGTCAGAGTTACAGCTGCAGCTACACTAGGTAATGTTTATTAAGAAAGCAAAGGAAGGCTCAGAGAAGCAGAATGAGAAGTGCTGTAAGCAGTTCTACTCTGCAGACCACAATGTACGCATGCCCCAGGCAGGGGTAACGAAACTAGCGTAGGTACTGAAAGCAAGCACCTCGGCAGTATGAAGCCATTTATTTACCCTTCTTATTCTCACTCCCATTTAATGTTAGGGCAAATGCATATTGTTTACTGTCCTACCAGAGACATGAGACAAAAAATTACCTAGGCCTGCAGGACAGGTCTTCACCACAGCAACTAGACTTCGCTATGCTGACTCTAGTGCAAAAGCGTACCTGGATAGCACATCATCCCTTAAAACTACAGCAGCTGGCAGTACTGCTCTGGCTTCACTCCAGAAACTGCAGCCAGTAATCCCAGAATTCCTTTTAGTATCAAGGTTTATGGCATTTGCCCTGAGCAGATGTGGCACAAAATGAGGGAAGTAACACCTTTCCACACAATAGGATCTGTCTCTCTTCAGCTTCCAGCACAAGCCATCTTTACCACCACAATCAGATCTTTGCACTTTGTTTTCCAAATGTTATTTGCTGGGCAGTTCTCTAGAGCTATTACCCCAGACTGCCTGCAGTTTACCTTTTACACATCTACACCAAACGTTTTTCATTTTGTTTTGGCCTCCCCATTTCTGCACAGCTGAATGACCACCACAGGAATGGTTCCTGCAGAAGCCTGCCTGACTTTTATCTCCATGTTATTACAGGAGGACCCAGCACAAGCATACCTGCTGTGCCACAAATGCAACAGTGACGGAAAACATGCCCAGAAGTGGGATCTCTGTAAATGTTTGCCCAGGCAGGTCTGTGATCTGTTGTTATTATTTCATGTACTTATTATGATGACACTTAAAAATTCCAGTGAGTACAAAAAAGAAACCCAAGAAAAAAAAATAAACCAGTAAAACTTTACCCTTTCCAAAACCAGAAGAGTACTAGCTGCCTTCTGTGTATTTTACAGCTAGTGCAAACTTACCAGCAAGATTTATGAAAATTCCGGAGTGACAATCAATTCTAGGTCTGTAGAAAGCTATGTGTTACACAAATTGAGGTTAGCACAGCTCTCTACAGGTAAATTCCAATTATGAACATCACAAGCAGTTTCTTGGGAGTTATCACTTTTTCTACCTACCGAGCAAAGTTAGGTCAGTCTCAAGCCTGATGGCAGATTCAAGCAGGAGCTCCTCCCTATTGTCAATACTGGTTTCCGCTAAAAAATGATGATTTAACCACTCTGCATATTCTGCATCACTCATCACCTACAGAGGGCAAGAAAACATATGGCATGTATCTGCATTGTGTTTTCAAAGGCGTCTCAAAAATGTCCTCACAGTTACTTCTGCTGTCCACATACTGAACCTAGAAGCACAGCCCCTGGCAGCGCATTACTTACATGTCCCAACATGTCCACGGATTTAATATGATGTTCACAGTGTTAGATTACTTTGCCAAGCTTCACAAGCCAGGTTACTCACCAGCACCCTGCAGGTTCCTGGAGCTGCCTGACAGATTTCCATCCACACAGGAGGTAGGCAGGCCAATGAGCGTAGTGTACTTCCCCTACTGCTCTTTAATTGCAGCATTGACGCAGCCACAGAATCACTGCACAGCTGTGTAAAGCTTGATGACTGTACAGCTACACAGCCTGTACTTTCACTTTGCACAAGGCTTTGTAAAGAGGTTTCTTGCCTGTTTCAGTCCCTATGGAATTTTACTTCTGAGCAGCTTTGAATTTAAACTGGAATCTCAAAACATCATTTACGTTTGTAACACTGCAAACTGTTTGTGAAACCCAATAAAACAGGTCTGACCTCATTTGTTTTCTGTGTCTGGAATTCCAACCAGGTTAAGTTTCACACAAGGAGACCTGCTCAGGACTTTTGAAGAAAAATCAGGCTGAAAACCCCTGTTTAAGAATTAGGCTATTTAAGCTGCTTGGCATCCTGAACTGATAATGACTATGGCAATCTAACCAAAGTCAGGAATTGATTTGGGTCAACTTATAAATTCCTCCTGAAAGAACATAAGGATAAACAAAACGTGGCAACAGAAGCATCCATTTAGAAGCAGTGATGTCTGCTCCATTGGTGATACCACTCAGGTTGGTCACAAACTGTAAACATTCTTAAAAATACGTATTAAAAGGAATACCCTCTTAGCAATACACAGAGTACGCAGTCCTCTTCTGGCATAGTCATCCAAATGCTTCTGAGTTCTCTCTTTAATCTTTTGTTCCATTTCTGAATTGTTAGTACCTACTATCACACAAAAAGCAAAAAAAGCAAATTAAATATGCATTCTTAGGCTAAATTTAGTTGAAAATTTTGAAGGTCTAAATATACGTTTTAAAAATATTAAAATATTAACAGGTTTTATTTTAATTATTAATGTATCTTCATGTTTCCACTATTTACTGTGGCTTTATCTATAGTGAGCATACAGTCCGCCAGTCTGCCGAAGCAGTGAGGGGGAACTCATCTGGTACTGATAGATCTTTGAAAGCCACTAGTATATCAAAATGTTATTTCTGAAATAAAATTATTTTTTAAAATGAACTGGACCACAGTACCCAAGCAGCTTTACTGCCACTGGCCTAGCGGGAAGGAGCTAAAAGGGCAGTCACCGAAAGCTTTTTAAAAAATAACTGTTAAGGGGTAGACTATTCGGACAGGCATGTCCTAACTTTGGACATGTAGAAGTTAGGTACCAAGTTTACCTTGAGAATCAAAGTAAGGAGAGGCACCTCCAGACATGAAAGTACCCCCCTAGTAAGACAAGAGATTTCAGAGGTACTGTTTCTGCCCCATGGCCTACAGAGGCTTTTTGTCTAGGCTTTAGATGGCTAATGTTGGGTGAGTTAAAATCCTCCCCTGGAACTGAAAATATTCTTCTTTCTCGCTGAGATCAGCCATCCATGGAACATACAAACCAAACTCCTTTTTGCAGAAAGCAAGTCTTTACAAATCATTCCTTTATATTACTTTCCAAACCGTTAAAAAAAACAACCCTTGGGACATCTTCTGAACTTAAATATATCTAGGTATTTATTTCTAACATACACAGATAATACTTTCTCTATACTGCCTTCATTTAAAAATCAATGACTGTTCGCTACAGTGTATGAATAAATCAGTTAGTGCTTACACAACATGATGTATCCCTCCTGTGGCAGATTAAAAAAACATCTACCCCTGAACAATAGACCCAGCAGAAGTCACCACACAACTTTACAGATATTATTATTACACCTAGAAACAAAGAAATAGTTAGTAGTCAAGGGAAAAAAAACTCAAAAAGCACCAGTAGGTGACATCTGCTACCGATACCTCTCTCTAACAGCTCAGAAACATGAACATAGGTAAAGGCTAGAAAGTATCTCATTCTAATAAACACCTTGCACTGTGTTGCAGAAGCCAACTATTCAAGCAGATGACCTTACTTTATAACTGGAAATACTTCAGTTGGCTCCAAAGGGTTTGCTTAGACACCACTAAATCCTTTGAATAATGACTGCTTCTCTCTTCTCAGTTTCCACACCAGCACACAGCACAGCTGTATCTATGTGACAAGCAATACTACCTTTCTGGGTTCCCTACAAGGAACTATTCACAGATAATAGTTCTGCTGGGTTACTTGTCTCTTCTCACGAATCCGGCCATCTGTTCAACTGTACGGAAGAATGACAAGGGTGAGCAAAGGATGAGAAGTTCTATAGATACCTTCAGATGCAGTTCTCAACAAATCCATCATGACTGAGTCTGCACCTTTTGTGTACACCACCACTTTGTTGGAGACTGGATGCCGAACCACCACTGACATCCTTTTCCGCACTGAATCAAAAGGCAGGATATGCAAAAGCTGAAATGTTAAAGATCCCAGACCTGCGAAGTCCACAGTTACCTGATCTGGAGTCCTAGACTGTAGAATACATTTATAAGCCCTAGCAGCATGAACCAAGGCAGCTTCATCTGGACTCTCAGCTTCGTAACACAGTTTAGGTAAGGGAGACAGTTCAATAGATGATGCAGCACTGTCGTGTTCACAGCCAGCAATTACATTCACCATATCTAGTTCTTGAGGCACTTGGGAATTTTCTGGGCTCTCAGTACTGTGAGGCTCAGCAGCCCTTTGAGGAGCTCCATCCAAAGCAGGCGAAGCCAGTTTCATTCTGAAAATAGACAGTTTGCTCACAAAACTACTGGGGCTTTCAGATGGTGATTCTTTTATGCTTGGAAGTGGGGGGGAACTTAGTCTCCGGACTGACAATCTCTGGAACATCTGCCTGATTTCCTCAAGTGATTTAAGAGGCATCCTACCCAGCGAAGAGTGTCGCATCTGGAACAGAGAAAGCATTTATGTCAAATTCTTCATATTTTGTTACATTAAAGAAAGGCAGATTACAAACTATGTATGTTTCTTAATGAATATAGCATTTTAAAGTTTACCAGGAGTTTGATTTCTTGTATTAAAGATAGCCAGTTCAACTAAACACACAACCATGAGTACACTAAACAGCTTCTTTAAGAGCTTCATTATTCCAACCAAAAGAATTGTAAAAATACTTCAGATCTGAAAATTGTATGCATTCCACGTTTGATTCATGATTCCATGTAATACTTCTCTTTAGAACTGTTTCAGTAATGAGGTTAGTATGACATTATAACTTTTAAAAGTTGTGGCAAATGGAACTAAACACTTAAATTCCTGTTCTGAATTAGCAAGACTCTTGTGAAAAATAAACCAACTCCATACCCCTCACAGTAACTAGCGAAAAAGTACTGTTAAAAATACAGTGCCTTATCAATACTTTTTTAACGTCTGAATTTAAAACAAAAGACAGTTCCTACCTCATCAATGTTACAAAATAATTGGCTTATTGTTACTCAGAACAGTTAGGCAGCTGATATCTTACAAACCAGGAACAAGGCATGCAAGGCCGACTTTCATTTCTCATTACTGTTGAAGAGTTAAGAATGAGTTATCACCAGGAAGTATGAAAATATACTTTGTCACTGGAAAGCAGGAAACAAGGACAGACTCTGGCTTCAATTCTACTGCAACTGCACGCAAGTTGTAGAGTATCTCCACTCAGCATCATGGAAATAAAGACTAGTAACATCCTTTCATTGCCTCTCCCTACGGTAACACTGAAACCTTCCAGTGCCTTGGGCTCTTTCATGTCATTCCCTAATTGTGAACTCAGAAACCTCATGCCACTTGCCCCTCCCAACCTACCTATGAGTGACCTGGAGATCTTCTCCCCTGCTAGCAAGTCATCCAGAAATATTCTCAAAAAACCAAGAATCTCGCCTGTATATTCTTCTGCATCACCTTTAAGGTATGGGTGATTAGTAACTACGAACAGAGCTGTGCCATCCACACATGGACCTGTAGGCTGCCTACTATGCTTTCTGGGAATGCCTGGGAGCACACTAAAATACCAGGCTTATTTATACATAGGAGGTATTTTATATTCCACAGAATACCTTTTGGGAATGTCTCCAGCTGTGGTTGTAGATTCACTGCCTAGACAGACACCAAAATCTACTCTTGCACATATTATAAACATTTTTTTCAAAAGACAAAGTCAACAAATAGAAATCACCAGGGGATGGAGGGAAGGAAGTCAAAGCTGAACTTGGAAATTATTCTGCAACACAGTCAAAATTGGTAAAAGATGGGTTTATGAAAATCCCACCCTGAAAAAAAAAATATTTGAAAAAGATAGTAACATCTTTAAAAAAAACACTAGGTTATGTGCTCTGAAAACAACAGGTGGTCTCAGGAAGACTGAAACACACTCCAGACCATAAAACCAGGACAGTTTAGCAAATGCACTACACATTCAAGGTGAGATCACTTTATGTCATCCTGCAAAGCATGTTGTCTTCAGATTATTACACATATGAAACTTGATCTTACATACTTTTGCTGAAACTTTATTTGAATAGTCAGGGAACAGGTAAGAGCATTCTCAGTTCCCATATTCTGGGAGTCTGCTGAGATTATTCTTACCTTTCAGCCAACAATAACTTATTTGTAAAGGTAACCTGAGTGTTAGGGTACTCTTAAAGGAAGCTATGCACGTATCTGGAAAAACATAACTAGAATATAGAAAAAAAAAAAAAAATCACAATTTAATCTCAGAATGTGTCCTGTAAAGTTACAAACAGTATATACACAGAACCAAAAATACTGAAGCCGACTTTTTCTGCACTGGAAAAATGTTACCAACATTATATACACATTAACTCACTGCACTCTGTGGGTTTACAGTTATGCCCTTCTTTCTAACAGGACAAACCAACAGAGAAGAAAAGGATCATTTTAACAATGTCAGTTAATTGTTTTTTCCTTTTGTAATCAAACCAAAAGAAGCTCATTTATTTATGAATATGGCCAAACAGCCAAAAATAAGGCCTTCTTACCTTCTGACGTGGCTGATTGGGGACTGAAACTACAACAGTATTACAGATTGCCAGAGCAAGAAAGAAGTCAGTGATGTACATTGTCTCGAAAGATGACTTGCTGCTAGCTTCTTCTGATTGTTGATAGGAATGAGAAGAAATTTGACTGAACTTCTCCAGCAATTGTGTGTCTGGTACAACATCCGTTTCCTATTGATGAAATCAACACAACTGTCCATTAGGATATAAGATTATTCTTAGTCTCTGGAGGCTAAATCACTTACAGATGAATGAACTGCAGAAGCTTATACAACTTCCCTCCTGTGAGATGCTGACTGGTTATACTAGGAAACAGAGAAACACTCTGGTGTCTTCACTGCCTTGTGCTAGCCCATTGAAATTGGCAAACTTCATGCCCAGACAGGTAAACTTTAGAGCCTTAGTTCATAGACATGTCAACAGAGATTAAGCACAATGAGTGCTATTTAGACACCTTCAGGTACAGAAGCAGAGTATTTACCTCTTGTAACTTCCAATAAATATTGTTCATCTAGATATTTCCTATTAAAAAACAAAAGAAAATGCTAGAAACCTCTTAAAACAAAAGAATAAACTGTTATTAAGAGGAAGCTGGTCATTTTAGCTGGAGTGATCACGGACTCACAGCAGCAAGAACCAAAGCACACACCTTTGTGACCCAATAAACATCTGCAATGTCAGCTGCAAACAGGACGCAGACAAGCAATCATGGGAAGCTCTGGTTTTGATGGAAGAGAAAAGATTCCTTAAGTGACAAGCACTCTGATCAAATGGGGGTAAAAGGATAACTCCTTCATGAGTTACTTCGTGAGAAGAGAAGGTTCTGGGGAGACCTTATTGCAGCCTTTCAGTACTTAAAGGAGGCCTACAGGAAAGATAGGGACAAACTTTTTAGCAGGGCCTGTTGTGATAGGACAAGGGGTAATGGCTTTAAACTAAAAGAGGGAAGATTTAGACTAGATATAAGGAAGACATTTTTTACACCAAGGGTGGTGAAAGACTGGAACAGGTTGCCCAGAGAAGTGGTAGATGTCCCATCCCTGGAAACATTCAAGGTCAAGTTGGACAGGGCCCTGAGCAACCTGATCTGCTTGAAAATGTCCCTGCTCACTGCTGGGGAGGTTGGACTAGATGACCTTTAAAGGTCACTTCAAACACAAACTATTCTATGATTCTGTTTCAGAAATTTAGCATCAAAACCAAGAGCTTTTACTTACAATGGGGCTGCTGAAAGCAAAGTGTCCTGAGCAGGGAACATCATCTGCTCCATCTTCCCTTCCCAATGCAGGGTAACTCCCAGACGACTGATTCAAAGACTTTCTGTTCAAAGGTTCATTCACAGCTCTGCAGTTGTGCCCTGACATATGGGTCGAAGAGCCACAGTGACGATCAGCTGTATCCTCATCCTCTGAATCCATCTCTTGATAGGATTCCAACCTCTTTGCTACAGAAAGGGAAACAAAAGTATTGTTCCATGAGCAAAAAGAAACTTGTCTAAAACACTGCCTGGAGGTTCAGCAAAAAAAAATTTAAAGTAAGGCATTTAGTATAAAGTTAAGAATAATCCACCATTTATGAAAAATAAAACCCATCACAAGCCATCAAACTGACTTCGCGTTTGGGACACTACACTTCAAGAGCAACACTCCACTGGAGTGAATGCAGAAGAGGGAGCAAGAATGATCGGGGTTCTAGACAACGTGAGCCGCATCAAAACAGTAAAATGAGTTACACACCCTCTGGAAGGGCACATTGATGGAAGCCAAATAATAGTCTTCAAGTACATGAGGGGTATTTGCACAGAGAAAGGAAATAGCCTGATTTCTGTGCACACTGTGGGCAACAGAAGACACAGTGGTCTTATACTGTGGCAAGACAGACTCAGGCTAAGTATCAGAAAAACTCTTGTCAGAGAAGATATGACATACTAGAACAGAATGCCTGAGAAAGCAGTGAATTGGACATCACTGGAGGTCCTGAAGAAACAAAAAAAAAATATTCGTAAAGAATGATAGCAACAATTGTGCCTTAGGCCAGAGAAACAGGACCAGATTACCTCCTGGTATGTTTTCTAGCCTAATTATTTTATGATGGATCAGGATTGTATGCCAGTGGTTTGACAAGTACAGCTTCTAGCAGGAACTCATTCTAACTGTGTTTATCATTTCTGTATTGGACAATCCCCCCTACACGTATGCATTTTCTGAGTACTTAACTGAAAAACAGGTTTCAACAATAAAACTCTCTATTGACATGTCTAACACCTTTGCACCAAAGATATAAATGCAGTTCTGTGCCCTACAAATCTAGCTAGGAAGACCAGTGGAACTTCTGTAGCAAATGAAAACCTGCCTATACTGTCATGTGCTTGTTAAGAACACACCCAAGTGTTTGCACTGGAGTTCTGGGACAGTGTTCGACCACATGCAAGAGGCTGTAATCTCAATGCAGACAGCACTGGATCCCTGTACACTATTCAGCTTTCAAGTTTTGACCTGTCACTGTGAAAATGGCATGCAATGAGCATATGCCAGCAGTTCAATGTCTGCATCCACAAACAGCACGGAAAATTGTTCTGAGCTGTGCATTGCCAATTTATTTCATTAAAGTGTGAGTACAAACAATGGCATCCTAGGAAAAAAACAATGCTAACATACAGTATTGTTCTACAACACCACTAATTCCTTTTTTTTTTTTTCTTATTTAATGTAGCAGCTACTGTACAGGAAAGAAGTGAAAAGTGGGATATTATTCTGTTTTATGTGAACAGGAAATCTACCCACAGTTCAGAGTCTCCAGCTCTGGTGCTCAAAATAAGATGTAAATAGGTTTATTATGTCACTTGAGAGTCCTTTACCTCCTAGCCAAGGTACAGGAGCTTAGCTATGTTCAGGAAACATGCTACCGGATTTGCTAGCCTGTTAAATTCTCATTTCCTGTTGTCTTCTCTTTTGGAACATGAATGAAAGCCTCCTGTCTCTCACCCTGCAATTCTCATGAGTCCAAGGAAAGCAGGGAGAACAGAGCTTACACTTCCCTTGGCAGGCCATCTCCCTGATGTTAACATGAATGTAATAAAATAGTTCTTTTAAAAAATAGATAGGTGTGAACATAACTGTGGCTGTCCACAACTACCAAATATAATATCCCACATGTGGTATTGATACATTTTACCAGAAAGCAGCAACAGAGACTGAATATGTGTTTGTAAAGGCAGGTTTGGACAACACATGCCCATTCTGCTATGCTTCCAGGCTGTTGAGAAGACTGGACGCTCTGTCTGAAGTAACATATGTGGCACCTCTTAAAACACCACACTGTTCTCCTGCCACGGTCCAAGAGGCACACGTTGCTTTAGACAGAACACTGCATGGGGGCACCTGTATGAAGGATTATACTGAATCACAGTCATTGCCGTTGTGCACTTCCCTCGTGCATCCCTGGGCAATACAGATATAAATACAGAACTCTACGTACAGACTAGGTAGCTTGTATGCAAAAGACTGTACTGTCTTGCACTGCAACTCTTACTATATGTAGCAGGAGCCTTGCAAATAGCAGCTCTATGCAACTGAACAAACGTAAAACAGGACCAACACACAGGACCTCCAACATTTCTCAAACTCACGTTCAGGGCTCACATAATTTCTGTATTTGTTAGGAAGAAGCACATGCTTACCCCTCCAGGTAAAAGACAGGGCACAGCAGGAAATAATTATGAACATAATTAACACACTAATATTTTGGGAAGATAATGCTAACTGAACTACTAGCAGAAGTACGTGGTAGACATACTTTCCCTGGCACAACGAGACCCAAATCAGCCACAGCTACATCATTCCCGCTACTCTTTGGTTTATCACTTCCGAAATACTTTTTCTTCCTTTAGGAAATACTCTGAAAATATATTCTAATTATTATCTAAGTTGTCCGTTCACCAAGTTTGAAACTTAAAAATCTTTCTTCTCACTTTGCTGTTTTCACCCTTCCCAGTATAATTATGCAAAGCCAAAGAAGCACCCGCACCATAAAATCTTCAAAATATGTGCAGAAATTACTGTAAAAATTGTTTGTAACCATCTGCTCCTGTGACACAACAAAAAGAATGGCTGAACTGATTCATCGCTGTGGCCAGCAGGGTGTGCCTTTTGCTCACAGTTGTGAGCAGCTCTATCTGGCAGCAAAACCACCAAAACCCCCAAGGGGGGTTTAATACACAGCTGCACTTCACATGTCCGCCCGTCAGCACCTCATCTTTGATCTCATATGGAATAGTTGCATTGCCCACCAGCAAAATAGCAAATGTCTGCAGCCACTAGTACTTACATACAGTAACAGTAATAAAAATTTTATGGTTTTATTTAATTAAGAAAATAGCTAATTGAATCAAAGACTTCATGTCACTCTGACTAATTTTCTCTTGCGTCCAGAGTTGTATCTTCTCCTGGCTCCCAGAAGGCTTCAAGTAGGCTATGATGAAATGTATATTGAAAGATGCTACACTATTAGACAATGAGGCAGCAACTATCCAGTAACGCTGCTTGTTGACTTTCTGGCTAACCATAGACAGGTATGTAAGATGTAAGTAAGGATAGAACAGTCATTATTTTTGATGGAGGTGCTTCTCTTTACATCCTTAACACACACAGGTGCACACATCTGCTTGATGTGTACCTTAACATTACTGTTAAAGCTCTGACTTCAGCATGTATTTTATTTGGCTTACTGTACCCTCAAGGGCAACAATATGTCGAATTGGAGCCTTAAGATATACTACGTATAAAGGTGGTACACTGCTATGGCAGTCAACATGATGTTGGAACCCCAAAATGACAGGTAAGCATCGGCACTCCTGTTGGAAAAAAAAAAAAAAAAAAAAAAAGAGGGGAAAAACTAGATGGGCAATTTTCCAATGTTCTGGGTTCTGAATACTGCAAGGAGAGAAGTAAAGCACAGTAGGCATGACTACTTCCAGAGAGAGTAAAGAATATTTTGTTTGTGGTATCAAATACATTTGAACTTAACTAGCTGCAAAGGAGCACCTTTCATATAGTCTTCAAGTCTCTTAACACATCACATATGAAGGGATCCAAACAATGGGGAAAGATGCATGGCTATTAGTAGGATCAGTCTGAATTCACACCTTCCGTGAGTGTGTATTGTCACACAAACCTCATGAACTCCACTGGACCCCTATCAAAACTTTCAGCTTCTCTGAGAAGAGGAAAAACAACGCATTGTGAACACAGGTTTAGTGTCTTACCATTTTCCTCATGGCAATACTCCTGTCCTGCAATGCTGCATCTCCGAAAAACCATCTTATTTTCAGTGAGGGTTCCAGTCTTGTCAGAGAAGATATACTGAATCTGGCCAAGGTCTTCAGCAATATTCAGTGCTCGACACTGAATTGTTGAGTCTGTTTTCTCATGGTAAAAATCAATGTCATTCTGTATTAAATAAATTTGTCCCAATTTGACAATTTCAATTGAAACATAGAGAGAAATTGGGATCAAGACCTACCGAAAAATAAAACGTGAAGATTAAATAAAGCCAAACTTTTTGGCCAGTTACAAACATGAAGTAGCTCTACTGAAGCCAAAGAGTTACTTCAAGGACCTAAATAAGATCAGAATATAACCCATGTTCAAAGCAGACCAAAGTTACCTGTAATAAAATGATCATCGTCCAGAACATATTGAACCCTGCTAATGCTGGAGGAATCGACTTCCCGTCTGGCTCAGGGATATTAAAAAAAGGTATTTCCGAATACCTACTTAACCAAATTCCATGGCCTTGAAAACAAGAACAAGATAGAGTAAGTCAGTTGTATGTAAACAGTACCACAGTTCAGGGTCATAGTGTTAGCCGTCATACTCAGCAGTTCTTTTTAAGCTTTTAAACCACCATTTTCTATCTTGAGTTTTTCCTCAACAGGAACCCCATTAAAACTGATTAAGTATCAACGCCACATGAATAAATACCTTACATGCATTTATATCAACAGCACGTCTATACAGCGTATCTCAGAGCTAACTAAACTACACTTGATAAACACTTTCCCCCTGCCCAGAAAAACCTCTGGCAATTAACTGTATCATCCTTGCTTGCCCAGGTTTTAGTCAACCTGTGACCACCAAGTCATCATTATTAAGTGCAGTCTGAAAAAGTTTTTTTAAACACTTTTTAAACACCTTCTTGATTTGTTATAAAAACTAGTCTGTTTAGATTTACTCAAGATCACTATTTAATCAAACATTAAAATAGCAAGTCCTTACAACTCTAGTCACACTAGGCCCCTCCCTACAACGCTGTACATGCACCCCATGTTATCTCAAAAATCCTAAGAGAAAGCAGGAGTTTTGCAGAGCAATTAGTGAGAGAAAAGATAAATCAATCAGAGAAAAAGGTTCCAGACCTAAGAACTCGCACCAGAAACACACTTCTTGACCACACTCCAGACTAAACATGATAACATGAGCTAAAACCTGGCAGCATCCCCAACTGCTAGGGAAATGTACATGGAAAAAGGCAGTTTACAAGATGAGCTATTAAAATAAATCAGCCCCAAAATAAAACACTAAGCATTGCAGACCAACAGAGCATAGCAGGAGTCTGATGATTCTCACTTACCTATTGCACCAGTTAAACACATCAAAATTAGAAGAAGAACACACCACAGAATATCAGTGTTCACTTTTCTTTCCAATTTACTGCGCTTGTAATGAGGACCGCTGTTATTCAGCATGGCTTTAGTTTCATGACCTGTAACCACAACATAGGTTGAAATTCTCTAGTAACAGGTATCAGAACCACAAGTGCTTCTTATTTCTAAAGTTGTAGGAAACAGGATGTTTCTGTTAACTAACATTTCAACAGAGATTATAAATATAAGCAAACTAACTGCTCCTACAATATATGAATTCTGTCCTAAAGAAAACTGAACAAGCTAAACCAAAATCTGTCTGTACACATTAACTTTTAGACTGTCAATAATGTTCCTTCCTATAGAAAAAATCTCATTCTTCACATTTTCTGTATTACTTCTAATATTTTCTACAAAATCTCGCACATGCATTGCAACTATTGAGCTGGATACATCAAATTGATTAGGTTTAAAAAACTCTGCCCTTTGATACAGAACACTGAAGAACAACACTAGCTTCAGCTTTGGGCCAGAAAAAAAATCCTAAGCAAGCCATGCATCTCCATGTCCCTCTCAAAACTTGGGTTTACCATCAAACTAACAGTTAAAGACAAGGATCTGTTCACACGAAGAGCTGGCCTCCCATGAATAAACAGACATATCAGTTCTTTACAGTGCTAAAATAGAAACAAACTTAATCCAGCTATGCATTCTTAACATTTCTAACTTGTCCTGGTTTAAGCGACACAAGATTAATTTCTCTTTCGGTAATTCTTCAGTAAGGTCTCTTCTAATGCTTGGGAAAACTGCATTTGATAGAAGACTCTAGTGTCTGAATTTGTGCAAATATTTACTTTATAGCCAGCTATGGTATGCAGGTTTCAAGGTCTGTTTTTGAGCTTGCCAGGTGCAGGGATGAGGAGGAGCGAGACTCGGGCACTTGACCCAAGCTAGCCAACAGGATTATTTCATACCATGAACGTCACATTCAATATAAATTAGAAAGTTTGCTGAGGAGTTTTTCCCTATGATGGCTGTGATCCTGAGAACTTCTTGCCCCGGTGCTGGACCCCTGAAGCCTTCCCTTCCTCCCAAAGCCATAGTGCTCAGTGTCCAGCATCTGCTGTCCACTGCTGGGAGTGCACAGCTTCCTACTGATAGAATTCATTGAATATAATCCTTGTATATTTTATATTGATATCAGGACCAACACTGGTTCTTTAGTATTATTAATGTTAACTATTTAGTATTATTCTATTAAATCTGTTTCTATTTCAACCTGGCTTTCCTTGTTTTTCCCGATTCCCCTTCCCAGGTGGGGAGGGTATCATTGGGTGATAGAATGAATTGTTGTGGGTTCTTCAAACCATAACACTAGCTACAGCTGCCTTCTGCTGAATTCAAGCTTTTACTCTCCTAATTTCCCTTTGTATGATACCGTTTCTTAGGGCACATAACTTGTGAAAGCCAGGATGGCTCACTAACCTGCATATACCACTATGCCTACAACAGCTTCTGTGTTTCTTACTGTGCATCCTCGGAGCAGTAAGTTTTCCTTGCTGAGGCCCACTCGATCCTTGTTTGAATGCTCACTGAAAAAAAACCACATTACTTAAGCTGTAGCACTCCAGCAATTACCAGTCAGGCTTTGCAAAACCATTAGGGAGCAGATTTCCCAAAGAGGCTGCTAGTCATTGACTGCCATTCTGGTATTTCCAATCAGACTTTTCAAAAGAATGGGGTAACATGCATTCAGATCACCTCTGAAAATCCAGGCATACAGGCACTGTATTAAAGTTTTCTTGTGTTTACAAGCCTAGAATTTGCCAGCTGGCATATGAGAAGTAGGCAACACTACTGAAAAGAGCCCAAGACAAACACTGGAAGTCTGAATGCCTACAACTTCTGCTTGGATTGCCAACATCAGAAAAAACTCGAACAAAATATAAAATCCCATTTTAAATATACTGTGGACATTGTTACTGCTGTGGCATACTTTCAGCGCAGTTAGACCCACAGTCTGTCAAAGTGTTTCCTCAGACACTGAGATTTATACATATTTATTTTTCTTTCCATATTTTTAACGTGTCAGTGCCCACAGGAAAGAATACAGACATAACTCTTAAAAACTGGAAATCAATCACCCCATGAAACAGTGTTTTGTCTTCTACTGTCTACAGAATATCAAACACCCCTAAGAAGAAAAGACACAAATAGGCACATTTGTCAAAAGGAGTTTGATCTAGTCACTGATGGTTACACAAAACAAATCAGAGTAGGAGAGGACACCAGTCCTTCCCATTTCCAATTCTGAGCAATGCAGCTTGTCCAATCAGGCTATGGTCCAGACCAAATACTGTAGATATCACGTGTTATTAAGAGCAGACTTGAAACAGCTATTTTGCAATACACGATTGCAAAACAGCCTGAACTAAGATGTTGAAAATATTCAATACAAAACAGGAACCACTAGTGGGATTTCCCAGTTCACAATCTGCTGCTCAGAAAGCCCTTCAGGAGGTCAATCTGTTGAGCTGCACTCAGAAATGTAGAGGGGCAAACTGACTTCTATACATATTGTCATTATTTTTAAAGCTCTCTGAAAACTAGTAAGAGCACCAAAGCAAATGGCAATAGTTTGAACAGCCACCAAGCCTACTTACACAAAGCCTCGGAAGTGACTGAGGTCATTGTTAGGACTTTCACACTCTATTCTACTGGAAAATTTTTCTGGATCAATTTCAGAGACCTAAAGACATAGAAAAAACAAACCCAGAGAACTCAGACAAAACGTGATGGAACTTAAAATCATCATAAATTCCTAAGTTCAAATATTACTATCTAACAACTTAGCTTCAAAACTGTAAGTTGTTGGTGGTGGTGATGATCTGCTACCCAGCATAAATCAGACTTACACAGCATGGAAGGACCTCCTAGTAAATATCAAACCCTGGCAAGTATCAGTTGAATTGCTGATATTTTGAGAACGCTGGAGAGGAGAAAGTGGATGGAAGAGTGAGAAAGAAAAAAAAAATGCAATAAGAACATCTGAAAAGCAGAGATTTCCCATAGGTTTTTTTTCATAATAAGGAAAAAGAAGAGGCACTGTCTTCTCTGCAAACAGAATTTCTTCCAAACAGCCATTGTTTCCAATACCATCACCAGGATGCTATCGGTGCTAATGCAAAGAAAGCAGGTAGAACTTTTTAATTATGTTTGAGCCTTACCAGTACCAAAGAAAAGGCTGTTATGAAAGACTAGAAGTACATGTTGCAAATAAAGAGCAGGTGAGCTCTCCACCGAAGAGAAAAGACAAGTGAAACAAATATACTTTATTTATAAAGAATGAAACCTGACAAGAAGTAAGAGAAAAACCAAAAGGCCTTATCTTTGGAATTACCTGCAATTGCACTTGCAATTTAATTTCAGTTAATGGCATATGAATATACCTCTAGCGTAACAGAAGCTAGCCTCTGGTGTAACAGAGACATTTACAAGCTGAGTACCTTCCACTAACTCTTTGGAAAATCATTTGTTCTGCTTTTTAGAAAAAAAGAATGACCAATTTAAAGTTTCAAACTCCAAGGATAAATCTGTAAGTCACAGCTGTAATCGAATACATCTTCTACATAATTACAGGTCTCTGAGAAGGCTGCACTCCCATAATTGGGAGACTTCACACTGGCAGCATAGCAACTGTGAGGTTAAAACACACTCCTGTAAGTAGAATTTGGAACTCAGAAGACATAATACTATTAACATGTACTTTATTAGCTTCATTAAAACAAAAATTTTTGCTATGTTTTGCTGTATTGATTTGTTGCACTGTATTAACTGAAGTCAGTATGAACACAGCCTTAGTCAGACAGATACCTTCAGTATCTCTGTAAATTTAATTAACTATGAAAGACCTTTCTCTCCAATAACGTTTCTCATGTTTATTTGTACAGAAAGTACAACATTTCTGTAAAATGTTAGACGGTATAATTGATTGTCCCTTTTCAAGCCTTTCACATTGTACAATGATTACACAAAAGACAGTACAAAGAGAATAAGAACTAACGCCAAAAGGAACTAAAATAGCCAAAGCAGTTTGATTCTTTTCTTCTACAGCCTGGAAACTGTCTCCAGATATGTATTTCTGGTGCAAGCATCTTATTTTTGATGGACAACTAAACCATTTGACTTGGTCAAACAATTTGTAATAGCAGTGAAGGTGACAGTAGGAGCTTCTTGCAATATACCTTGAAATAGTGACCCCAAAAATTCTGGGTGTAACCTATAGTGAGCGCAGAAGTTACGTCTACACTCTGCCAGTATAAAACAGAGGTGGAAAAAAGTATGTCCAAAAGCAGGCATCTCGATTTGGGCACTCAGAACTTCCTGGACTATAAGTTTATGGTCTATATTTATTCATTACAATCTTAACTTTGACATAGCAAATATTGAGAGAGTAGAAGATTTTGCCCCTTCTTTCTTGAGATGTTTTCCCTGTGTGGCACAAAAAGAAAAAAAGATCTTCTACAGCAGAATTCAAATTGCTTGGATTTTGTGTAAAGAAGGAGGGCAATAAAGATGGGAACTTTGTAAGGCAGCTGGGAGTGACAGGACCTGCATCAGACTCTCTCACTGGAATGGGGAGAGAAGCAGCTTCCCAAGGCCATGCCTGTTGCTTTGTCCATGCTGTGTTTCTGACCAACGATATGGTTGGATAACATGGCATGGAATAGACCGGGTGCATGGCCAAGGTGGAAGAGGAGAGCTGGCTACTCCTTTCATCAACTTGGCTTCTTAGGCTGCCTGGAAGAAAGGGACAGCATTTTCCTCTCCGCTAGGTTTGTGAATGCTACGGCTAGGACTGGATGCAGTCATTGACCACGTATCATAAAAATCACAGAAAATCACAGAATACCAGGTTGGAAGGGACGTCAAGGATAATCTGGTCCAACCTTCCTTGTCAAAAGCACGGTGTAGACAAGATGGCCCAGCACCCTGTCCAGCTGAATCTTAAAAATGTCCAATGTTGGGGAAAATGTAAGCTGAGAAGGAACTGACCAGTGCAGTCCTGGGGCCTCTCATAATGTAATAAGAAATGTTCACTGCTCACAGTGATTTAGTGCTAAAGGCATATCAGCTTCCCCACCCCAGTGAACCTGTGCTTGGTTCAGCTACCCATATGAGGGGTGGAAGGAAAAGGAGATTAATCCCTTCTTAATGGGAAGCAACATTTGAGTATCTTGAAAGCAGCAACGTCAGTTTGTTCACTAAATAGCTCATCATCCTCAGGAAGCCGGTCCTCGGCTGTTTTGTATGTTTCTCTGTGAAAGCCAAGAGATGGTTGGAGACACTGTGTTCTGCGCCTTGTTACCTGCTGTTACCTAAGCAGCCTTGAGTTACTTTCCCAATTTCTTTCCTGTTGTCATTTAAGCGTTTAAAATAAAAAAAAAATATGCTACTCCTACTCTAAGTTGCCAAAAAAAAATTTGACTACGAGAATTTCAGCTCCTATTTCACACTTTAAGAGACGGCAGGGCAAAATTAAAGGAATCCCAAGTGCAAGAACAGGTGGCCCACTCATAACCTTTTTCATTGTGTTTCTACTTGCTCAGTCACAAAGAAGTAAGACGTAACACTCTTGCAAATAAGTCTTTTTAGTCCTCTTCTTCAGATGTTCTTTAATTTGATGTAGTTTATTCCTATTCTTCTGACCTTAAGAAATGGAGAGGTCAGGCAGTTGGCGTCTTACACAGCATTGCCAGTCTTATTCAGCCTGATTTTATAAGGACAAAGCCTCTGGCTGAAACTCAGCTGGTGGGGCACTAGAGGTCTGTGAAGCTGACCATGGCTCTACATTAAGAAACCATGCAGTCCTGACAAGACAACTCTACAATGACTTTTTTTTTTTTTTTTTGTATTTGAGGACAAATATGAACGGTCCTGACTGCTGAAGGAATTGTCACTTTTTTTTTTGGACAGTATAATTCTTCCTAGCATTTTGGTGCAAGTTTTCTGGAAACAGAGAAAACAGTCTCTTTCTTGAGTGAGACTGAAATAGACCTTGGTAGCAGGAGCTGGTATGAGATCAGGGACACCTCAGTATGATGTAAACCTGTAGAACTTTTTGAATTTTTCCTTTTGTAATGATATGTATGTACAGAAGTATCAAACAGCCCTTTCTGCCTTATTGTTTTAAGATGAAATCAAGAAAGAAAAAAAAAAAAAAAAGCAGCATGTCACTCACTGTAAGGGGCTAGGAAACAGCTTTGTTCATGGATATCACATCATGCCTTTGTTATTACAATACTCACTAAGTAACAGGGGAGTCAAAGCACAACAAGGTACTCCTCCTCACTGTCTCACCACTGCTAATAATACAGAGGCAGTTCAGGTAATTTTATCTCCAGAGGACTAAACAGCCTGTTATTATGCACTGCACCAAGTCTCCCTGCTGTTGTTTTCAGCATGGTCTTCAGCAGCAGAACTCTACCAGATATGCTGAAGATCGCAGAAATGCCAGGATTCTTTGTTCTTTTGATATCATCTTCTTTGTGCCAGCCTCCAGGATTTTGTCTGCTAGGTATAACAACAAGCATTGTGCGGAAGTAAAAAGACATTTGCAATATGAAAAAAAATAGTGAAATAGAGAAGATACTATCTGTTCCTCTCTCTAGGTCTTTATGCAGCACAGAATTCCCTTCTAAAAAATTGCAATTTCTCACCCATGGCATGATATGCACCAGAGTTATTTTTACTGGCTTGCATTACTTGAAATAGATGTCTCTTTCTCTGGGTTAAGTGAACACAAAGATTTGCTCCAAAATAACTCAAGCAACAAATTAGAACTATGTTGCCTAGTTATTACATTTTCAGATGGGGATTGCTGAGCTATCAAGAATTAGGCGATTTAGAGGCTGGGTTGTTTGGGTTTTTTTAGTTAAGCATCTGTCATGTCAACTTTCTTACACCACTAGAAATGCACAATTATCACCTGCTCTGAATATCCTCTCACCACCTGCCTCTGCTTTAGATTGGTTTCGCCATCAAGGCCTGCCGTTTCAATGTAACAGATCCCATCCGGGTCACTAGAATATAACAGCACCATGTCAGCA
>NW_009648333.1:3344180-3361481 GCF_000708025.1 Charadrius vociferus | reverse complement strand
AATGATTTCATTACGTGAAAGCCGGATGAAGTCCCCAACATTGACATTTTTCCAGCATTCATCTATGTATTTCTTCTCCTTCCTGAAATACAGATAAAAACAGTAATTTTTTTTACAAATGCATAAACTGAAAGCTCAGAGAAACACACTGTAAACAGAAAATTAGTCTAATGGTTAATTTATGCTACAAAGTCATTAAAAAAACCTCTGATGACGTAGTCTATTATCTCAAGGTGGATATAATTACAAAGAATCGACTCTGGGGTCCAAGCCCGTTTTTTCTGGGAATTGCATTCCAGGCAACCTCCCAGAATTATTTTAGCTCTATTTAAAATTCAGCCCACTTGCTTCCTGTATTTTCATTATTCCAAGAAAGCACACAGTGTTTTCAGGATTTCTCTTTGGGTCACCACTTTTTCTTGCAATTACGCAACCAAGAACAGCAAGTCTTTTTTCCTTATGACAGGGCCTTTCAAAAATGTCTGTCTCCCAAGGTGATGAACATCTACCAGTAAGCAAAGAATATTCAGCAACCACTTCACTGATGCTCTGAATATAAATATTTGTATTTATAGGGTTTTAAAATATCTCTTCCATTAATTTTGAACATAAGGTACCAAGACTCTATAATACTCAGGGAAGTCAACAAAAGCTCAAGCCCGTCAGCATTGAGTTGAAATTGTTCACTGAGAGGAAATATCCAGGCATGATGTACGTAGGCTTGAACTGTTTTCAACTTTCCATTTACAGCTGCTGTTCTGCCCTCAACTGAGATGAAGAATCTTCCTTTAATGCAATCACAGCAGTTGACTGCAAACACAATCAGGTACCACGTGGTGAATAGCATGCAAGGTAACAAGCAACAAGGAATGCTTGATGAGCTAGCCGGAGGCACGCAGTAGTAGGCTACTGCAATACGGATGATGACACACACCTACAGTTGCTGTTACCAACACTGCACAGGTCTGGATGCAGTACTTCTCTGTACAAACTATTACTGTCCTCAGTGACTGCCTGACTTGTCTGCCTTGAACAGACTAACCCTAGAGTTATGTCTAAAGAGAGGAGCATGTACTCTCCACAGTCTTTGTTTCTCAGTCATCCAGACTGGGGCATAGTTTGAGCTGTGCTAGCTAGGGCTGTCTTCCACATTGTGCTTGCTTCCCTGTATCTCATTCTAAGGTGGCCAAGAAGCTCACTTGCACCAGGGAGTTGGGAAGCACCTCTAGCTTCCACAGTGCAGACATAAGCTAACAAGCTTTGCAGCATGGCCATTGTGTGTAGACTGGCACTTCTCTAACAGCTTTAATCAAAGTGCTAGCTATGTAAAATTCTTCTGACAAATAGTGAAATAGAAAGACACGTCTAACGACAAAGAAAATATCGGAAAAATATCCCCTGTATCAAGCTTCGCACCCATACTTTTCAGAGCTGCATTATCTAACAGTACCCTTTTGAAAATTCTTGTCTATGAACAGAAGGCACAAAGCCCACACAATTAACCAGTGTACTGATGACAGTTTCTCCAGTGAAGACAAGGTGGAGGTGGTTATACTGCTTTCAAAGTGCAAACAAAGCAAAACCAGGAAGCAAAAAGAGCTGACATAAAATTAAACCAATATAAGCCACATCTGTTTTCTTCTTAACATGCTCATCACTAGTTTTCTACACAGATGGAAAACCAGCACAATGGAAAGCATATAAAACTTAAAGATACAGCCATCTCTTGTCACAAGATGAATGGATTCAAACAGCACTGCAGGAATTAACTTTTCATACCAGTACATTTCCTTGAAAACAACGATGATGAAAAACAGAGTTGAAGGAAAATTTTCCAAAGTAAATTAACAAAAACCAACCTAAAATAGAGGTAAACAGGAAAAGAGAAGGAAGATTTGCAGAAACAGGATGTGACTCTCAGTTACTGAAGGTATGACTTAAGCGCTGATAGCTGCAAAGGTGCTCACAAAGTAAATCTATTCAGGTGACTGAGTGAGCTGAAAACTAGTGATGTTTTTTCTTTTCTTTAGAACTACCTCTCAGGTACTGAAAACTACATCAGAATAACATTTTGCATAGGCCAATTTACCCTGCTATGAAGGCCAAGTGAGTCCAATTAGGGTAAAACACCAACTGGAGCAGAATGCCCTGGTTACTCCACAACAGCACCCTTTTACCTCACCCTCCAAACAGGATGGAAAGGACTTGAGAACCCAGGAGGGCAGTGGGAGAAAATTACTTTCATGGCCAGCTTGTATCTAGAAGAGTTAGAGAAAGGATGGAAACGGAAAGGTAAGCAAGACAAAATAAGCTCATAAACAAAGAAAGCAATGTCATCACTAATGCAGCAAGATAAAAATATTGGGTGAAAAGCTGCAAATTTCTGCAGCTGACTTGTACGGGATTTTTTCAAAGTGAATTGGAATTTGCAAAACACAAAAGTATTTGGAAATTAAAGATTTTGTGACAAAGCAACCTTTTGATTTATCCTTGAAGTAGTTATTGACTAGAGATTAAAAAAAAAAAAAAAGGAGAAAAACGCTGGTACTCTCACATCTCTGTATTATTTCTAACTACGGTTTATTTCACCAAAAACTGCAAAAACCTATTTGTCTGTGCTGTCAGTGTCGTGATTAGTCCTCCAGAGCTGGCAAATATTCCTCTTTTAAATCTCTATCAATTTAATAAACATGACACTGAAAGTATATGATACTTCCTTTACTTGAGGCAGCTGGACAAGTCCCACTTCCCTTTTGCCAGGCTGGAGTCTGGGAGAGGAAAGGAAAGCTAAAGGTAAGGAAGAATCTTGTAGAAAGGAATGTTCTTTCCAGATCTCAATTCCATAAAGAAAAACTGGATATGAAATTATATCTGGATTTCAAATATATACAATTATTTGCATAAACATGCATTTGTAAAGAACGGTAATTATAACACATCTACATGCAATGCAAGGCTTGTAATGAAGCTGAAATGTATTTGAGAGAGAAGAAAAAAAATAACAGCCAGCAAAGTCATCCATCCTGCTGCTGCTGCAGCAGACGGATCATACACATATTCTTTATCCATTTCCAGCATCAAATCAGACAAAAAAATTAACCGTCTTTAGTAGTGGGTCAGTAGGGGAATAAATGGATTTTCCCATCATAATCACCTCACCACAGTTCTACTGAAATGACACAAACTACATGATTTTAACAGGTGCTCAAACATAAGTGCCTTATACTTTGGGATTCATGGCGATTTATAAAAGATCCTACTACTTTAAAATGATAACTTGACTCAAAAGGTTCAAGGACTTGACAACTAAGTATTTAACATCATAGTATCAACTATAAACTAAATTAAAGTGCACATTAGCACATTTTATTGTTTATTGATATGCTTTATTACTCCACAAGGGAAAGATGAGACCAAAAAAAACCAACCAACCCACAAACACCAAAACATTTTAAGCAACATTATCTTATCACATTTTCAAGACAGAAATAAGCTTTCCTGTAAAAATCAGCTTCAGGCTCTGTATATTTAATGCCAAATACAATAACTCTGAACTATCAAATGGATAAATTCCAGAACTCCAAAAAGTAGCAGGTTAAAAACTCAAACTATGGACGTCAGACATTTGTGATAAAGAAAAGCAAATACGGGGGGGTGGGAGGGTGTCAGATTTGTCAAAAAAGCACAGAAACTAGCATCTACTTGCTCAGATAGATTCATCAAGGCACTGCGACTGGCACATTTTGTCATGGGCAACAGCGCACACTGAAACTAGTTTCTATTACGAACACTAAACTTTGTACAAAAGCAAGCCTCACTAGAGTTTAAGACTTGCTGAAGATGCTTCACGCAAATTATCTCCAGATATAAACAGGTGGCCTGCCAGCTTTCAAGCATGACAACTAGAGTCAGGATTTAGTGGCGGGCCTGTCAGTGTTAGGTTAATGATTGGACTAGACGATCTTACAGGTCTTTTTCAATCTAGGAGATTCTGTGAACTATTGGTTAGTTATGTCGAGACAGCAAGAACAACCATTATATTGGGCACTTGTCTAAGTAGCCATGCAGATATCAGTATCTAATGTGTAAGTAAAATTATACAGACAGCATGTACAATGTATACAACTTCTCCAGATGAACAAAGGCACAGTAAGAAAATAACTGGAAATTGTGTTTAATATTAGCTAGTTCTTCATCATGTTTACAACTGATATGACTGTTCTTGATTAAATGCATGCACTGGAAGAGACATTACAATTTCTAAGGGATTCTTGTTAAACAAGTTAAGAAATTCTGAATCCTAATGTGAGATGAATGGAAGTTGAAGATAAATCAGCTCACAGACAGTGAACCATAATTTTTGTACCAATAAGATTTAATTCTTCTGAACCATGCTTCCAAGCTTATTTTTAAAACCAGGTTATACTATATGAAATAATTCATGATAAAGAAACTAAGGAGAAAAAAAGTTACAAAAACTAATTACTTATAGGCATGAGAAGGAATTTTATACAGATGACTAATATGGCCACTGGTTATTACACAGTTTTGGTGACAGGGAAGGACTCAAGCCAGAAAAGATCAGAAATTAACACTGCTTCATTGACATTGGTATGAGATTGCAAGTAACAGAGTTTTCAGCAATATGGATATTGAATGCTTCAGCACTCAGGCAGTGAATTCTTTTAGGGTACATGACAATTTATAGCAGAAATAATCCAGCTTCTCCCTTAAGCCTTCTCTGCAGACATGAAAAAGAAAGAAAATTTTTGTCTCCCTAATTGCCTAATTCCTTGTTTCAAGCTCAATTTTTTATAGGTTGAATAGAAAGTTTCTGGGAAAGCTGCAGAAGAAAAAGCTGTTTCTTTCTACTCTGATGACATAAAATGATAGACTTTTTCTGTGGTTATGAGCTAGCTCTTTAAATACCAATAGAGTATGGCAAATGCCAGAAAGCTGGAGATTCCATCTTCTGAGTAATATCACAATATATCTAATGGTTACATAGTACCAGATTGCAAACCTGCTGCATGGGCTGATTAAGGTCATGTCTACAGTAAAGAGTTGAGAGTTTGGCATAATCAGCTAGTACCTTAAGATTTTAGAACAGTTTATTTTCAGCGTATTGCTTTCACTAGGAAAAGGCGCATCTTTAATGAAAAGAGGGAGCTTGAAATGCGGTTTGGCACTACAGCAACTACTGTATGCTACTGCTCGGACATTACTGAATTTGTTAAAATGCCTAGCTGCCTATCGGTCCTCTCCTACAGGTGCTATTTGCGATGGCTACTACAACTCATGAAAAGTGATGTTTTTCAAAACACTTGTTTCCCTGCGTGACCGTACAGCATGCAAGCAAAGATAAAGAAAGTATAGTGGACCCTTTTCCTAGTTTTTTTACAGGCTTTGAATGAGTCTCAGAATATCTTTTAATGACAGGTATAAAAGAAAAACAACGATGTGGGCAGCACTGACATGCACTAAAAGATTTTTACCAGTTAATTTAGAATATGATCAGTTTGTGTTCCTGTCTTTTTATTATCCATACATAATAACCGCCTGCCAGCAAACCTGTCACCACTTGCATGCTCCACTCCTGACCTGCACCTACAGTCTGTAACACTGCAGTCCTGCACTGTGGAACAGATGATAACATTTGTATCAAACTACGTGATGCAAACAGAAAATGATTTCATTCTGTTTGGGGAAGTGTTATTACATTATGAGTAAATCCCGATACCATTAATGAGCTTTAACAATATAGCGATAAATTAGCAACCTTTGAATTTCCATTACGATTACTATGATTTTAGAGGTATTAAAAATACACCTTTCAAAACAAATGCTATGTACAACAATGCTTAACTAGTCAAACTACCTTGCTTAATACAGTACAAACTCCTGCATGAACACTCTTGCCTCAACCAAAGAATATTTTTTTTCAGCAGATTTTACACTGATTTGATATGCATTTGGCAAAACTGGTGATCAGGACTCAACTAGACTAGTCCCTGAGCAACCTGACCCAATTAGACCTGTGTTGAGCAGGGGGTTGGACTAGGTGACCTCCAGAGACACCTTCTAACTTTAATTATTTTATGATTCTGTGAGTATCCAGAAAGTAAACCAAAAGATTTATCAGCAACTTTTTCACATATCCTCATAATCAAATAATAACAATAAACCAGGAAGACGGTTATCTCTTACCTGCTATATACTTTGGTTAGTAAGTTGTTTATCTGTTTATCCATTTTGTACTTTGAGTAATCTTCCAGACCATCTTTCACTGCAATGATTGTCAGAACCGCGATTAGAGGTAGCATTGTAATTTCTTTTTGGAAGGCTTCCACCAGAGGAATCCAGTTTAGGACAACTAGAAATAGGAAATACAAATTGGCAACTCTGAAACAAAGAGAAAACATAGGAGTTAGCTGTGCTAGCAGACAGTCATCCTTATTCCCCTACTCCACGCTGTATAGACACTTAAAGTTAGCAGTAATTTATCTTTTCTTCACCCCAGATGCAATTCAAGAACTAAGTATCCACAACTCTGCTTTCACTCTCCAGTCAACATATTACTTAGTTGCGGAGTTACCTTCTGCATGAGCAGAAGGTGCAGAAACCAAGAATTTTCCTGTATATTCAAACCCGTCCTCCAAGTTTGGACTTGTCTTCTCGTGAGGCTTTGGTGAACATGCACTATCTCAAATTTCAGGTCTTTTAAACTTAATTTTATCATTTCTTGGGGTATATGATGCGTTTTAAAAAGGGAGCCATCCTACAACCTCCCTGCATAGCTTTACAAATCAGCAGTCCCCCAAGCAGAAGAAGGATGGAAAAAACTGGCAACAGAGAAAGGCATGAGGAAAGGGGAGAAACATCTGCAGGAAATAAGCTGAAAATCATACTACAGTTTGCTGTGTGGCAGTGCTCCAAGAGTAAGGAATATTTAAAAAATGTGAAGAACTGAATGAGTGGAAATTACATAAGCTATGGAGAAAAGGATTAGCCCATTACTGATGATACTCAAGAGACTTTGGCCAAACAACACAGATCTTTTCAAAAATGATAGGCAGGTTGAGAGGAATAACAATTTTCGAATACCCATCTATATAGTAACACACACATTTAAATAAAAGGATTCCACTTCAGAAGAATTATCACAATCAAAGGGAGTTCATTACCTGTGAAATTGTTCAAATAAATTCCGTGGTAAAAAATTCAATAAAGTATACTTAGTAGTCCGTATTTTGTTGTTCATGTACAGTTTTGATACTTTTTCATACTCTTCCTTAAAATGTCCCAAACAAGGTATCACTATCCTATGTTTGCCAATAGTTTTTGATGATTGATAGCATTTGTTACTTGAATTGCTGCTGCTGCTACCTTCTCCGCCCTCTGTAGATATCAGTCGTTGCCAACGGTATCTGGCCCAGCGGATGGGATCTGCCATTGTGCCTGAAACACTTTATAATCCAAGGAGTGTCTTCTATCTAGAAACATGTTAAAACACAGCAAGTTAAGTAATAATTTTGTAGAGGCTTTTCAACTAAGAAGTCACAGTTACAGTTTTTAATAAGCCTAGGAAAAAAGTAATGTTCATATTTTGATTAAAAAGAACCAGACAGTTATTAGGTTATGTGAGGTCAAGAACCTCTGCGTCAATGGTTGAATTTATCTGAATTTCATCCACCCCTTCATGACCCTAGAGTTTGATTAGTCTGTTTGAAACACATGATATTTTTGCAATAGCACCTCATATAAGCAGCCCGCCCACCAGTTTCTTGTGCTGTAGTACAGTGAAAAAAGCAGACAAGCTGCTACTTCTGCAGAGAACAGCATTTTGAAAGGAATCCTTATCTCAGACACTGCAGTCCTTGCTGATGATTAACAACCTTTATTAAACTCAGGAGTCAACAAAATAGCAATAGGCATCTGAGTATAGCCTTAGATCCAGAGCGAGGAATTGCCAGTGAAAGGCTCTAAGAACCTATCATGAACAAAATCCTCTTCCCATTGAATTAGAAACAGGTTTGAGAATTTTTACCAGCTGATAGAGGATGAATAAACTTCACATCAATGCTTCTCCTCTATTCACCTTAGCTAAGCTCTAGCAATCTACCCAGGAATTTTGTCTTCCTAACAAAGCCGAAGTTCATAGGTATAGGTGATACCCAGTTTATCAAATCACCCAATGCAGTCAGAAAGGAATGTTTACGCACACAAATGATGCTTTAATAGAAGCCTAAAACTTCTGGTTTTTACAATGAGTTTTTGCACAATTTACGAGTTTTTACAATTAATATTTGCTACATTTCTTGTACCACTTCCATAGAAAATCTCATCTTGTATTTGTTTAAAAATATAACTTGTGAGAGCCCCAAATCATCAATACAGCTACTTCTCACTGCAGACTACTTTCCTTCCATTTAGTGTCTTACTATCTGCATAAATTATAGTAAAATTTTTTACTAAATCCTCTTCCTAAATTCCCACACAAAAGCTGCCTCTAAAACTTGCTGGGTCTTTCTAAATATTCTCTTCACTACAGACTACCTTTTAGGATCACACTAATCCTGATTTTGGCTTCAATCAACTCAGATTTCTATTCATGTGGTATCTCACTCTGACATTGACAAACGCTACTCTGTGCTGCTCAGATTCCTCAAAAATGTTGCTGTAAAAGTAATTTTCCAAACTATTGATTTGACACCGTCGTATCTTCTCTTACATATCTTCCTTGACTTTTCCTTTCTTCTATTACAATTGCAGAAATCTTGAAACATGGGCACAGTGTCCTCAGCAGGTCCTCTAGCAATGATGTAGTGATAATATATCTACATCAACCCATTCTGTTCTTAAAAAGAAGAAGATTCTGCAAACTTCCTAAAAAGCTTGGTCCACTGCGTCACTACCCTGTGGTTAGAAAGCTTCCCCCTAATGTCTAACTGGTCTTTTGCTCTTATCAAATGAAGATGGTACATTTTTGTCCTATCATCATTAGATGCGTATAGTTATTGACTGTTACAATCTTAATGTCTTGGAAGATTGTTACCACACACATGAAACTAATGTTTCTCTTTAGAAACCATGATTTGCATATGAAGGAAGAAAAGGGACAAGGGGAGAAAAACAAACCTCTATATAGCATCTCTCAGCATCCCCTGTCAGTTCCCACATGAACTACTGTTCTCCCAAGGCCTTTCTGCAGTGCTTCCCCAGGCAATGTAAGGGACCAGTCTGAGAAAAAGAGACTTTAATTTTTTCTCAGTGCTAAACCTCGTGGTCCCAGTAACCAGCAGACTACCAGAGGCAAGCCACCGCTGCACAGGAAAGCAGCTTTGCCTGGGACTTCTCAGAGAAACAGGAAGGAGGTTTTGAAGATTTTCCAAAATATATGGCATCCTCTTATTTTCACAGTATGTAGCAGCTTCCTATTCTTGCTCCCTTTAATCCTACTGCCCAGGGCACAGTCCCCGGAGGGACTGCCCTCTGCACACAAGCTACTATCCCATTTTAGTCACGGTCAGTCTTTCCTCCAGAGATGAAAACTCTTGCATCTAGAAACAGCTACTTCACAACAATGAACTACTTTTAAGGTATGGCTACCATATTATCAGACATATGAATACTGACCCATACACACATGAAAGAGATGCTTCAACTCATTTGCACTGAGTCTGAGAACAAATCTAAAGCTTGGAAGGTAGCCAGGTTCTTCAAAAATGTTTAGACATGAGAACGTGCTGCTAGTAGAGTCCATACTTGGCTATGCAGAGCTCTTCAATACACCCAGAGCTCCTAAAAAATCAAATCAACACTGACGCTTCTACATGAGTCAGGACTCAAGGAAAGACGGAAGTATTGAAAACTACAGAATTTAAAAGGCTCACTGGCTGAAATGAGGTACTTTCCTCTTTTGCAATCACAATTTTTGGCAGTTTGGCTCTTAAAGAAAGCCCCAAACTTCTAGATTTTGAACAGCGTTCTTAAGGCTTAGCCATTTTGAGGAAACAACACTCCTCCTTAACTGTCTCTGCTGTGACAAATCAGTAATTTCACAAACAGATCTTATGCAATGAGGAGCCTTTTTAAAGAAATGCTTGCTTTAATTAACAATGTGCTGGATTATTGGGGAGAGTTTTAACATGATTTCTTCTTTGTCCTGTTAAATTTATCTGTCTCTTTCAAGCTTCCACGTTTAGCATGAATCATACAGGGCGAGACAATTAACCATACTTCTGCTTGAAAAGTGCAGTAATGTGACATATCTCTACATAGTTACAATCTGCAATATCCTTGTAGAAAACTTAAGTAAGTAAACACCACAAAATTTTTCAAGATGCCATATGAGCCAGGTAACTGACAGCAAGTAAGATTTGTAGAGAAAATAATGTTTTTTTCATAAGACCATCAAACAAACATTTGATACTGGTGACTTCTGTGACCAGAGCCAGCAGCAAAAGTACAAAAACTCTCTCAAAGCAAACTCCCAGGGATAATGGGAATGCAGAGGCTTTAAATGGCAGATCCGGTTTACTCAGTGAAAATTATTTAGACAAAGTAATCTATAGAGCTAAATCAACTTTAAAAGTTTAAGAATTACATTATCAGTAACATGCAAATAAAGATGGGAAGAGTGAGTTGAGAATTGGGAGAAACAAAAGAGAAAACCTGACAAATTTCAAAACCTCCTAAATTCTAACTCTTTTTTGGTTTTCATAATTTATTACCTTCTGTAGCATTTGATGCCTAGTGATCGCTGTTTAAAAAAAAAAAAAAAAAAGAGGGGGGAGAAAGAGTACTGGACATTTTAACATGACAGCATTCCTCACCACTGGATCTGGAGCCAAAGGTTTAAACTGCACATGCAGTGGTGCTGAAGAGCAGTCACCCCTCACCGCATACGCATCCTCGACTCCTGACACAGCTCCAAAACCTCTGCCCCACCCTTCCTCATCCTCCTTCAGAGAAGCAGAGCTTAAAAAGGAACAGGAAACCTCAGATTCAGTTGTGTGCACTGCGTATTTCTGCCAGTATCCCCAGCATTTTATTGTAACAACTTTTAAGAAAACTGCGAAGAAAATTGTATGGACAAGAAATAACTAACACAAAACCACTGCAACCGCACCGCATTGGAAACACTATGAGAGGTAACAAGCCTAATTGTCTGATTTGCCTTTTGGCCATAGGAGATTGCATCTTGGGTAAAAAGTATCTGGATCTCATACTCTGCCGCAACGCCCTCTGACTCACCTGGGATTTGACTGAACTACTATTTGCAAATGATTTTTTTTTTAAATCATTTGCATTTCCATTTTAAAACAGGATTTTTGAGGTTTCAAACTTCAAAAATCACTTTCGCTTTTTTTTTCCTCTTTTGAATATTTTTCTTCTTCTCCCTCATTAAATTAGGATCATAAAGTAATGAGGACCTTTTCTTTGGTTAGCTAGGAGGAGGTCAAAAGGAGATTCAGCAACCTCATGTTAAATATTTTAAAAGATGACGTTGCCAAAGACCAAATAAAAGCTGTTTTAAACATTTTTTCAAAGAAATCCCTCCTCTTAAAACATTATTTAACCCTCTTGTCATGTCATTTTTCATAGTAAACTCTAGAGTTCTCCAGTTAATGTAAATTCGAGGTAGTAACACAAACCAGCAGATGTTTCTTTAAACACTGAAACACTGGGAAAAGACCCACAAGATGAGTTAGTTCGAAGCAGTATTTTAAATGTTTGTTTTTTAAAAATAAGTTTATGTTTAAAAACCCCAAGAATAATGTTCATGTATTTTAAAACAGGAAGCCTAAATGATCATACTCTAAGTCTTGAGGACAGCATCACACAAGCTAGACTGTTCTCAGTTTCTCATGATTTCTTTGCTATACATTCAAGCTAACACCACCTTGCTAAATGGCAACAGCTGATACAGAGATAATCCAGATATGTCTCACAGGCAAAAAGGCAAGTTTTTGTAGCGAGCTCACTAAAGTCATACGATCATGATGAACTGTGGGAGGGAATTAGCTGACACTGGACATACTACTTGCTTTCTCTCTACCTCAGTTCCCTCATATACTCTGACTCTTTCCTCTTCTTAAAACTCCGTCCTCTTCATAAACTCTGTAAGCTTTCAATTCTGTGAAGTATCACTTTCATATCTGCATGCAAGCCTTCGCTTCTAGCTTTCCTGCAGGGGAAAGAACCTGAGACTAAAAATTCCTTAGTTCCAGTCATATTATTCAGTAGCCTTTGGCAAATCACTTGGCAATCACTGACCTCTCCCATAACAGATTCTTTCTCAAGACTGTCTGCAAAACAGATGTGTAGACAATTTAGCCAATGTTTATACTGCTCTGGAACTGCACCTTACTATTATGCTGTGGTCATTTGCTTGCATGTCATGTGAAGTGCCCTACCATTTACCCCAGCCTCTGTTGACCACTTCCTCCCTTCTGACATCCTTCTCTTTTTCTACGATCTCCAAATAGTTAGTCCTCATTCTTCTTTCAGAAAATTCTTTGCTAAGTACACTTGGCAAATGACATATTTCTCAGGAATGCTCCTCAGACCTTTGGCAGATGCATGTGTATGCTGTGAGTTTCTATCCTGTTCCTGCTCAGGCACAGTCTTTGGACATAATGAGCAGGAGGCCTTCTGTGTCATCTGGCCCTGTTTCTAGTAGGAAGCAATAAATTAATTCTTGGCAAACATAAATGCAATCAATAAAATTGCATTATCCTACCTGAAAAAATGTCTACAGCACCTAAAAAAGAAGCAATTCAGACAATACATCTCTTCAGCAACACCACTTTTCTTAGCTCCCTACCTATTTCAGGATGTTCTGCAGGTCTGAGGTTCTGGGGTGACCAGGGAAGATAAAAAATGCTAACCCAGATGAAGGTTGCACTACACAAAGCTACGGAAGAATGGAAAAGTGGATCACCCATGATACACACAAAGTCGCATCTAATCCTCTCAGCGTTACTTGCGCAGGCTCACTAGCACCTGTGTTGCTACATTACGACTGGAGTACACTGTCAGAACTAGACAAGAACTCCTAATCATCTTTGAAAACTCAGAAGCTATTAGACAGTGGAGAAGGTTAAGGAAACCATGGCTTAAAGATTAATTTACACTCTGAAGAACAAATACTTCTTTTCTCCTAAGGTTTGCTACTTTCTCTGTAACATGCAATTTCACAAGTTTGTAATATGTCTTTGCAAGCCTGTATGAAATCTGCAGAGACATCCAAATATGCTACATTGACGTGGATAAGAGACCTGTGCTGCCAATTTATGCGACAAACAGCCAAAAACCTGCAGGAATCAAAACTTAAATTCTGAGAAAAATATGTGGTTATTTGCAACCACACATTCTGAGTTATATTCATAAAGGGGATACTAAGAACTCTTGGATTAAGAGTGGAAGGCAGATGTTACTATGAAAAGTGAAATTCTAGGCAATGTTTTACCATGCCTCCTGATTTAGCATGGGCAACACTGAAAACCTACAAGCCTTGAAATGCCTATCTTGGAAAGGAAATTTCTTAGCTGTGAGTACGTTAAGCCAACTATCAGCAGCTCTTCACAACTAAAAAACACTCAGCAGGATGAATTAAAACACAGGAAATGCTGAGGCCCTGACACAAGGTCAATCGCAAGGTAATTTAACAGTAAACCATACATGCAGTAGTACTGATTAATGCGCTAGTGTGGGAACAGTACCTAAAAGCAGAAAACCTCTTCCGCCTTGGGTAAAGTTATTTAGGATGCCAATCAGACTTGCAACTACAGACACAACTGAACCATACAACACCAAAATTTTGGTTTAAAACTCAGATGAATCATGTATTTCTGCTACAGGTAACCAGCTTCGAAATAAAACTGAAGACTGCTGGAGAACTATGATTTGCGCAAACATTTTCCATCCTCTTCTCCATTCATCAGAGAAGTTCTGCTTTATGCCATTTTCACATGCCACACTGGTCTCTCAAAACTGTAAAACAATACCTTCCAGGCTAAGTCTTACTCTTTTATGATTGTCTTTTCTCACAAGTATATCTTTAGCTTATGATCATGCAGCATTTAATTACTGCAAATGCTTTGATATGTGTGAAATTCACATTAATTTCACACTAAGTCTTAAGGTGTGGGCCATGTAAAAAAAAAAATTATACCGGTGTTCATATGATGCAAAAGGATGCGATTTTTTTGCATTCAGTGTACGCTTCCTAAGTTATGGTAAACAGTTTTAAAGGAAATGGATCCATATTGGCAGTATTGCTGTTTTTTAACTGTGCTGATTTCTTTAAAGGGCCAAAACTACTGTGTAGACAAGGTCTAGGTTACTCATTGAAATTTATACTGAAAGTACCTGTTACAGCAAGAAACTGTATTTGAGTTCCCAAAATTCTAGGTTAGGTCTCTGAATAGTCCTATTCTTCTGGTTTGCTATGACACCTACGTTATCAGCTCTTCAAGAGTTCCAGAAACTCCAAAGGCATCCAGACAGGCTTTCAGGTTTAATGCTCTAAGATTCTTCAAAGGATCTGGAAAAGGAGGTTATACATATGCTTACAAAAAGAGCACAACTCCAAGTCCAAAAACCCTCCACAGCTCTCTTTAAATGAATATACTAGATTTTATTTTATCTTAAAGACCTTCTGGTTTTAAACAGACTTCTCTGCCAACACTGGAAGCCAGAAATATGGATGCTACATGTGTGGGCATAACCTGAGCTACTTAATACCCAGATAACTAACAGCAGGTAAGCCACAAAAGTACAGATCTCCATGAACGTCTCCAACTACTGTGCAGACTTAGACGGACCATGTCAAGGCCTGTAGCAGTGCAGCTTCACTGTTTTTTAGCCAAACAGACTAAAGGTACCTTAAGCATACTGCAATCATCCCTACCAAAAAGTGTATCTTAAATATGAACCATTTACATACAGCCTTCTGATTTTTAAGAAGCTGAAACAACAGCTACCACATATGTGAGATACCTGCATATTTCAAAGGGATGGTAATGCTACAGCTGACCGCACCTTAATTGTCAATGCTGTTGTGCTGATCCAGTGTATTTGTGTTGCACGTTCAGCAACAACTGCTGTGCATAAGCACAGCTCCTATTTTCTACCAGTAACGCATCTTCCTCACACGCAGTCCAGCTACAAATGACAGTGCTGTTTTAGAATGTAAAAGCTGTGCATCGCATTTTTTCCTTGGCATTTTAAGATTTTCAGTGGGAGAGCTCTTGGGAGAGGCAGTTCTGAGGGTCAGACTCAGACTATGTAAGTGTGTAATTTTCATTTCAGCCTCATGAAATCCTTTGTGGATTATCTTTTTACTTCTCTTCCAGTAGTGTTTATTATTTCAGGTCTAAAAGTAGACTCAGATCTTGCAGACTTCACTTAATATTTCATGACAATGATTTCAACTATTAGCTGTCCAACACAGGAACTGTGCATCGTCCCTATACTTGGAACACATAAATGTACTTTCATTCCATTAATATGACAGCAGAAATCACGACAGTATTTATATCCTTTTCAACAGCATACCAGTATATATTGATGGCTTCTGGCTTTATATGGACAAGACATCATTTTTAAAAGTCATTACAGAAACCACAATTGAGTGTGATACAGGTTGTCATCAGCCACAACACACTTCAACAGAATTCAAGAGACAGCAGTGAATATAATTTTCCAACACTATAGTGCATTTTTGACAAAACTGACTCCTCTATAACCTTGGGAATACAATCAGATATTCGACATGGAGCAATAAAACCTGTCTACTGCTTGGGGATATTTTGACAGGAATAACCTGTGAATCTGCTTTAACCACTACAGAGTTTCTGCAACGCTACAAAACATGCCTCTTGAGAAGATATTTCAGGCCTGAAAGAGAAGTGTCCTACAGCAATTCAAGGCTCAACTACAAATATGCATCTTTATAAGTTTTATTATTAAACATTAAGCCAAAAGATATAGGAGCCTAGAAAGTAAGGCAGGGGTTTAAGAACACTCAAATTCTGACCCTAGTAACCTCAAAACTATTTAAGACACTAAAGCAGCACTGCCCTGAGTAGCTGAACTGATTTAAAAGCTAACACTGAAAGGAGTTGCTTTTGCTTCTCGTACCTCCTGCTCCTGGCTTTCTCCCCTCCTTCATAAACGTCCTGGCACTTACTGAACCCGGTTCAACTCACTGATCTGCAAGACCTTTTACTAACTCAAAGATAATAACATTATTGATTTCCTGATCCAGCTTACAGCTGTGAAAGTACTCATGTTGGCACAGGGAGGTGGGACAGGAATGTCAGATTAGAGTGTCTTTGAGTACTTGCGTAGGGCACTCAGTCCTGATTTTTGTCTAGTTTTCATCAGAAATGTGTATCAGCTCTGGCTATTGTCTTTGAAATCCAGATAATCCACAGTAGCAGCAATTAACAAAAGAAAGCAATCATTGTCTGTCAGTCCTAGCTTTTTCTCCTGTAAATAGTATTTACTATTTATTTACTATTAAATAGTATTTGCCCATGGACTAACTGTAAAGATTCAGTCTAAAATGATGGCTTCAGATCAGCTTTTAGGCCATGCAAAAGAGTTAAGAGAATTAAATTCCCCTCTGATCTTGGGGAAAACATTTAGTGCCTCTCTGCTGCAATCCATCACTTATGAAAACTGGGATAATGACAATTCTGTTATCTTTTGGTGATGACATGAAGATAAATATGCTTTTAAATAAGATGTTTCTCAATACTATGCTCATCAGTGAGACATGAATACCCTGTAAGTATTATTTTAGTACGAAAATAATAGTGATTTTGGCATTAAAAGTACGTTTGTCTTCTGTAGTTCTGACAGAACAGTAATTTAAGAACTTTCATTTTTCTTTCCCATCCTTGTGAACATTTTTTTTTTTTTCATGACTAAGGCCAAAATTTATTATTGTGGCCTAATCCTGTAACCGACTGTGCGCACTATGCGCCCCTCCATGCTTTCCTGAACCTTCAGGGATTTCCCTGGGCCTTACTTGGACCTAAGGCCACTTCCTTCCCATAAATCTGTAACGCACCTAAAAGCTTACACCCTTTCCTTCTATCACCGCCACGAACTACTTAAAACAAAGCCTTTTGTTTCTGGAGTCAAGGTCTTGATTACCGTCTCTTTCTGGTCTGCTTCCAGAGCAGGTCGGTCGGTGAGGTTAACGCAGGGAGGGGTGGCCTCATGGCCCAGGGGACGTTTAAAAAAAGTAATATCACAAACCACCTTTTTCCACTGCCCACGACG
>NW_009648333.1:3339219-3343510 GCF_000708025.1 Charadrius vociferus | reverse complement strand
AGCGGCCCCACCGCACGCCTCACGGCCTCAGGTGAGGCTCGTTGCCGGGGGGGGGCAGGCCTTTGGTTGCCGCTTGGACAGGCGAGGGGAGGTACGGCCAAGATAGCCCTTTTCCTCCAACCGGGGGCAAACCCAGCAGGACGGGCTGCAGGCAGGCAAAGGGCCGTGGTGCCCTGGCCGCAGCGGTTGTGCACCCATTTTTCCTCCCGCCAGGCCCAGGAGCAGAGTTTTCAAAGCGAAAAAAAACGAACAGAGCTGCTTTTACGGTCTCCGTCGACCGCAGTGCTTGCCCATCCAAAGGTTAGTTATCGTTTAAAGGCGACGGAACCTGGCGCCCTTGACAGCTTGTCAGGGAAACCGATGTTCTTGGTCTTTTGCCAGGGCAGTCTGGTGCTGAAGGCGGCTCGGCCTGTCTAAACATGGAGATTTCCAGCCATTGAGCTAATCAAGGTTAGCAAACGCTCTCGCGTGGTTTCTAGGAAGTAAGCCTCTGGCTATTGAGAAACTGCCCGAATTATCTTAAACAAATCACAGCCATCAGGAACCTCGGTGAGTTGTTTCACCAATAGCCCGTGTTGAAGCAGCACACATTTTGCTCTTACTGCCTTCCAGAGCACTCTTGTAGGCTGCCCCTTACAATGAAATCACATGGCCTTTTACGCAAAAGTGAGAAGGTTCCTCCTCCAAAACCATCTGCTGCTGAAAAAGGAAGAAGACAAAAAAAATCCCAGAAAAAAGTTATTCTCAGACCCCTTGGTCCCTACTGAAATGGACTGGATTTCCCAATACTTGTCCAGTATCAACAATGAATTGCTAACAGAGAGTCGGGAGGGCTGTGCTGAGCAGTGGTAGTTGGTTGTGCTCTCCTTCCCATGTGCGTGGCATCGTTTTCCTCTGTTGTCCTGCATTTTGTCACATCCCGTATCCCTGGCCACACACTGAAAACACTTTGGTTATGTTTCAGTGAACGGCAGCTGACGGTCTGTTCTTTGCAGTGCCCATATGGCTAGCAGGAATTTCAAAACGTATTGGTGTGTCAGATAGAATAAAAATACATCTACGTGAAGGAAGTCCATAACTGCTGCCTGAAATTATGCAGGTTTATTCTTCTGGACAGGAAAAAAAAAAAAAGTAGTTCTGTTTCTTTGGCAGGATCCACCACCTTTTCTGGCTCGGGTGCTATAGGCAAGAGGATGCTGCTCTTGCTGCTGCAAGACACAACGTGGTAGTAGGCCTGCAGTTACTTTAATGTTCTTTAATTGCTTAACATATTGATTTATTGGAACTTTCAGGTTAGCATAGGTGTTTGAGAAAGAAGGGAACATCACAAAGCTTTTAACAAATGGCCCTCTCTTCTGTCATCACTTCAGAGCTGTAAATAATTAATATGCTGAGTCCCACATTTCCCATTCATATTTTTTCACGCATGTCAGTCCATTCTGTAAGCTTACGACTACAAAAGGCATCATTTTGTTTCCCTTGTTTGCCCACCGATAACGATTGCCTCGATTAGGCCTGCACATCAGTGCGCTGCAAAAATACCTGACCAAACTGTAAATGAGCTAGCTTGGCTGCCAGAAGGAGCATATCTGCCTTAGCGCAGCACTCTGTGCAGTTTAATTAGATGTGTTGAAGCAGGGTGTAGGAGCTGTTCAGAGAGGTAGGTCTGATTGGGTGGGTGGGAGCCTTTACTGGCACCTGACTTGGCCATTACACGTACATGATTTTCACTTTTATCCTTTTGCACTACTGTCCAGTAGTACAAATGGTCTCGATCCCAAGCATGCAAAGCAACCATCCAGCATGTCTGAAGTGTAATTAAACTATCTTCTCCCAAGTATCCTATGGAAGAGTAACTACAAAGAAGATAGTCACCAGAGATACTGCTCGATTAAGAAATGTCACTGATAGCTTTTCTGTGTGGAGGTAATAACAGTGAATGTCATCCACACAGACATATCCCTTTTTTTCCAGAGAGGTCTGCAGTTGTCTTTCATATTAACTCCTGAATAGCCACATGAAAAGGGAGAACTATGGGCACATGAGAGCCATTGATGGCTCCAGCACAGTTGAAGAACTCTTTGGTCTTCTGTGTTCTTCAAATCCTCTGTTCCTGGCTGCAATAACTCTGCAAATACAAGCAGGAACAGCTCGTCCAGCTGTGCTCATATTGGCACTGGTTGAGGCATATGAAAGAGAGGAACTTACATTTGGAACTGTCAACTAAACATGCTGGCAGACTGAAAACTTTCCCACGAAGACCTGGAAGGAAGAGGGAAATTTGTCATAGCATGCCATCAAACATTTCCCGGAGCACCTCAAGTTAATGAAATGCTAAGGACCTGGGTATGATTTCCCAGACATTCCACTGCCAAATCCACATAAGTAGCAGTGCCGGTGGGGATTTGGGTTTGCAGATATAGATGGTTATCGTTACTGCAGTGTGGATGCCTCTGGACCAGCTTAGCAAGTACAAAGTGCATTTGTATCAGGTCAGTGGATGTACTGGAGAGATCTGTTGTGTATTTACAGTATAAATAGTGACATACTATGATATACACTCTGCTTTAAATATCTTTGAAGATGTGGTAGCATATTAATCATATTTTATAGCCAGAAAGGGACTTGATTATCACCCAGTAATTTGATCACCTTTTTCCTGCTTAGCTCTGCAGTAAACCCAAATAATTCAACTGCATCGGAGATTTCACCAAAAAATGTAAATTTGAAATTACATTGAATTACTGTTTACAAGATCATTTGCTAAATGGTGTATTTAGAGTCCTAACCAATGTTATATGTGAAAATTCAGTATTTTGCCAGTGCTAATTTGCTGTCTGATGTGGATATGCACTAGGGTAATCTCTTACAACAAGATCCTCAGATATATTTGCTGACAGGACCCCAGTCTGCCTCAGTTTACAGGATCATGGAAGTACAGTGAATGAGACCACTGTTTATCTGTTCTAGTCTGTGTGTTGCTATAACCTTTATTTACCGTACACCGTTTAAATCTGTATGGGTTTATTGTTTTCCTCATGAGGAGATTGTGTTCATCACTAGAGTGAGCATTTTATAAATATTCATGAATTTTCCTTCACAGATCCCCGTGAGACAAGAAAGTATTACTACTTTCATGTTACAAATAAAAAATTGAAACAAAGGAGAATAAATGCCACCATGTGAAAGTGTTTGATGGTGGTTCTGAGACTACATGCTCAGTTTGAAAGATCTAAAATATGTTTTTATATTTTTACAGTGCAAGATATATTCTGTGTATATTATGTGCATTTTGCAAGTCTTGAGAGAGGTAGAGTAGGTATGTAAATATCTTCATGGGAGCTTTCCTGAAAGGCACCTTCTGAGTCACTGAATCTATTCCCTTGTTATTGCAAGCATGCCATGTAATCTGGTTTATAAACCGCCTGAGCTTTCTCTTACAAGAAATTAGGTGGTTTTTCTCATATTAATGTATTAGAAAACTGTTCCAGAGTATGATTGCTCTGAGGGTTAAGAATTATCTTCTAAACTCAGTCTCATACCCATTTGCTCTTATGCTAGCAGTGACCACTGTTTTAATGGTGTAAATAGTTCTTTTTTGTTCCGGATGTTTATCCATCGACCTTTGTTTTGCTAAAGTAAACCAGATAAGAATGAATTATATGAAACCAAATGAGGGCTAACTAAATTCTGAATGTAAGTGTCCAGCCAAAGGTGTAATGCTGTTTAACAAATCCATTCAGACCTTAGTTAATGTGGGATAAACTGCCACGACGTAGCTTGTGTAGACAAGTTTTAAGGGAGTAACTGACTAGTATTCACTCATGCAATCCTCATGCTTTACCTGTGGTTTATACCATTATGTTTAGCCAATTGCAGAATGCCAGGAATTGGGAAGCTTGCAATACACCCCAGTTCTGGAGGGCAGTTTATTAGCAGTCAGTAGCAGTTATTATTGAGGTAGCATTTACTGATATACCACTCACTGTGGTTTGGCCATCAGGTATATTAGGAACTTTCATCCTGAAAGTCACTAAGATGATGGGATGTTTTGTTCTAGGGATTTTCATTCTGTTGCCCATTCTGCAGAAAGTAACTGTCAACTGGAATTTAACAAGACATCTGAAAAGAGAGTCTTTAACTTTTAAGGGGCTCTGAATTACCGGACAAGCAGAAAATAATCTTAAATGAGATATCATCATCTTGCTGAAGCTCCTAATGCAGCAGGAGTTTACCTCTTATCTTGGCATTAGTACTTTCTACAATAGGGAAGCAGGATTGGCAATCTATA
>NW_009648333.1:3331301-3339167 GCF_000708025.1 Charadrius vociferus | reverse complement strand
CCCAGTGAATAAGAAAACACAAAACTATCACTTAAGAAAAGGAACACTATCTAATGCTGCTACTTCTAGGCTGATGGGAAAATGTGTACAGTTGGAAAGTAGTACTAGCTAAGTGGAATTTCACACAGGCAGCTTTGATGCACTGGGATAAATTGCATTATCCCTTCTTTTTCTGTTTACTGTGGTGTGGCAATTTCCCATGGCTAATCTTTAGCCTTATCTTATCTACAGCTGTAAACTTGTTATTAGCTTGTTTACACTGCTACAGTTTTATTGTGCATCAGAACACTTTTGATATGCACTTATGGTATGTACTTACGTGCCTTCCTTTTCATTGTATATATAAGCAAGTTAAATAACTTGCTGATTTTATCTGGTCCACAAAATAGCCTTAATTCTGCATCATCTTTTTATCAAACCACTCTATCAGCTAATAAAATGATCTGAGTCAGTGATATCAAATGAACTATTTAGTAAATGTTGCTTTTTTTCTCTCTCTCTGTAGAAAGTTATTGTCTGGGTTGTCATTTTTCCTCAAGCTGTTTTTTTTTCTCTTCACTTTTTTTTTTTTACAGTTTTTCTAACACATAATTTCTATTGAACAGATGGTTCCAACTTGCTAAACAAAATTTGTCAGTATTTTAACATAGTTACTTATGTCACAACTACTATATCCATTTCTTGAACAAATAAAAATAATCCAGCAGATGGATATGAAGATGCCGCTTGGACTTATGATTCTCTCGGGTATTTTACACAAGGGAAAATCCAAGGCTGTTTTTTTCATAAGATGGTGAATCTAGTTTTAGGAAACCTAGTATCAGATCAAAAGTGTCCACAAGACACCACACTGGTAAAAACTAACTTTTGTGGTTCACATGTATTTAAACATTTTTGAAGGTAAAACTGTGTCTCAGCAGACTTTATATCTGATCATCTCACCTTCTAGAGCCAGTGTAAATCAAGATGAAGATAAAGTATAGACCAAGACCAAGACAAAGCACAAGTATGGCTTTAGCTAACTTGGAAGAAATGTTAACACATGCATGTTTCTGATCCACTTGGGTAGCCCAGGTCCAAGATTAATTAATGAAAAGCGATGACTGTGGTAAAGAAGAGAGAGATTTATTCTTTCACAGGTATTGTAGGTCAAGTTAAACTTAGAATAAAGTCCGAGGTTTACATGTAACTAATACTATATGTGACAAAATTAGAACAACTGTACTTTGCTAGTACTTTTTGTCATATAAGGCATTGTACTTAACATCTGGAAAAAAAACATATCCTGTCTTTAAATGAACAATTTATATTTTCTTCTTATTTTCCTCCTATAGGTAGAGGAACTATGTAAGGAAAGCTAGGAAAGTTAACATAATTGTAAATTTTCTATTTGAAATCACTCAAGATTTCTTCTGAATTATTCTCTAAACTGCAAAAGAAAAAATTCTTACTACATTCCTTATAGTGTCTTATGGAAGTTTAAAGAGAAATTATCTGAAGATCTCTTCTCCAGAATTTGCTCCAGAGTAAATAAAAGTAAGTGTCATCTCAGCTACTTCACTAAAAACTAAGGGTATTTCTACTGGTGCAATAACATTAAACCACTGCAAATCTGGTATGAGCAAAATACTAATCAAAGCTATTGTCACCTGTATAATGAGATTCGTTATTTCACTATAGCAAACCATGTTTATAAATACATGTGTTTTCCTATCTTATACAAGTTTTACACTTGTGCATGAGCCAGGGGGGTTTCAGACTTTTTCAGCTGGCTGGTAATGCTTTTAAGTAAATTAGAACATTAGAACATTTGTACCTAGAAAGAGAGATTATACATAAGCAAGCTGCAATACTATGATTTTATTACCATGACTCTCTTACTCATTAGTGACTAAGCTGTAAGAAAATTGTTTGCCATTGCAAAGAAGTATGCAGTGTGCCTCTCTTCTCCTTGTATCTTCATTAATTTGAGACACTCTCATGCTGAAGAAAAAGGGGAATTGCAGTAGTATGATTCAAAACAGAATTTGTCTGAAGAGTCATGGAGGTCATGGGTCATGGAGGTTATACAACTGCAGCAAGAGTGCGACAGTTAGCAAGGTTCGAAAAGTTGGTAACTATAAAGAAGTTGTCCAGGATTCTTACAACTGCTTTTCAAAAGCTACTTTACAAATTGATACATGAATATTTAGTTAGCTTTGCGAGAAGATGTCACTTTCAAATTTTTTTTTTTCTGGCCTCCTTCTCCTTTGCAATGTATTTCTTTGTATACCCCATGAGCACTACATTTGCTGTGTTTGATATACTGCCGTGTGTTTCCTAAGAAAAAAGAATTTCTATCATTCTGGACACACACCTGGCTTCCTGACATGGTCATACTTTTCCCAAAATACAGAAGAACTGCTTGTTCTTATCAGATATTATTTAAAGTTAATAAACATGATTGTGTGAAGCCTCAAACTTAATGGATTCCTACACCACCTGTAGGAACAGTCAGATATTACTTAATTCTGCAGGTGGGGAAGCCCAGATGCAAGACGATGAAGTGGGTAGGAAATAATATAGTGGCAGGGCTGGATTTTTTTCTTTATCCTAGTTCTGTTTGAAGTATGGTAGTCACACAGTCTGTCTCAGAAAAGAAAAAATGGGACCAGATGTTAAATATCCTTCAAAGAAAGTTATATGTGTAAAGTGTACTGACTCCACTTTCCTGAGCTTGGATACAGGCATGGGTAGATGGGATTTGTTCTTTAATAGGAGTCTAGGAACATCTTCAGTGATGTCTATTCAATTGTTATTTCCCATGGAAAAGAGAAAGGCAGAAGTAGGAGGTAGATGTGAAAAGCTGCCCCTTATACGTTATTTAGAGACCCGAAAGAAGTCCAGCCAGTCTGGCCAGCATGATGCGCTGCCAAACTGGACACAGACTGACAAGACTGAGAAAGACTTGTAAATTCTAAGGCTGTATGCCTTGGGAGCAAGTTGGCTGTATATACCCTGGAAGGGATTTAGTGGTAAAAAAAGCTGTACTGGCAAAAGCACTCTTAACATGCATGTAGCTGTATCAACAAACTGTGCTTTTTCTGAGTCTGGTAAAATTACCTTCTCTTTATATGCCCTTGGTTGAAACAACCTCTGTCAGCAGAACCAGAGTTTTGCCAGTATTTGACCAACAGCTGTTTTCATTACCTTAAATTATGTGATAAAAATGAAATCTATAGTGGCTGTCATAGTAGCTCTCAACTTGGGGTCATATAATAAATATAGTCCATGAATTCCTTGTGTGGATGAGGGGAGATGTACCTAGTAGTGTGTTTATTATTTTAGGAATACTTTCTCCCCACTGCTATTATGACATGTTGGTGCAACTTGCTATGCAGCATATTCCAGTGTCTACTAATTGTTGTTTACTAATAAGAGTCACCATAATCTACCCACAGGGCATTTTCTTCTATCTTTTATGATGTCCAAAGAATTTTGAAAAGCACCAACACACTTTTACCATTCATATTATTTACCATAATATTAAAATCTGAATGTTGGGCTTAGAGAAGGGGAGGAATATTTGGCTTGTGGTTTTACTGCATCTACCCTAAAAGGGATTATTAATTTTCTGTTGTTGCCTTTTTGCATTCCAGCCATTACAATCATTAGACTTGCACATGGTGAGTAAAATTCTAGTTCTGATGCGTACCTGGTATTCAATTCGCCTAGAACTCTTAAGCATGAAAAAAGGGAGGTAGAAGAATAGAAATGGTAACAATAGATTTTTCCTTATAAAATGGTAGCAATATATCAGACAAAACCAAACTCTCTACATGTTCCCTGAGCACAGGATAAGAAATAATGGGCCTGAATTGTAGGAAAGGAGAGTGAGGAGAATATTCGTAAAGACTCCAAAGGCTCCTTCTTCTCCTGTCAAAGAAGCTTATGCAAAGAAGTGTGTCTTGGGACAGGAGAGTAAAGACAGAATAAGTCTGTGCCTGCCCAGCTGTGGACAGAAGGTGGTAACCGGAAGGTCCATCAGATGGATCACCGGAAGATGGTGGCTTGTGAGCATATGGTCCCAGTTACTGACTCCAGTTTGTCTTGAGTTATGAGCTGTTACCTGTGGGTGTATGTCTCAAGCCAACTACAGGCTCCTTGGCCTATACAGTAGGCCACTCTTCTGGTCTAAGCTATTCCCCTGCTTCTGTCCTGCTGGGCGTGATATCAGCTACCTGGCCCTTCCACTACCTCAGCCAGGCGGGTGTCAAGGTGTATACAGTACAGATATTTAAAAAAACCTATGATATTAACTTGTTTGATTCAGAATAATATGTACAAGATTTTTCCCATCTGGTACCTCAAAGTGTGCTTGGAGAATCTCCAGCAATAGCAGTTCCTCTTTGAAAATCTTGCAGCGTAGCAGAGCTGTTCTGAATGATCTCTTTAGTGTGTTCTTGTCTGGGAAAGACAGTACAGAGGTCGGTATATAAGTCGTGTGTCTCTAAAGTGATGTTAAACCACGAGAATGTCCCTCACAGCCATTGCTAAATCTTCAGTGCAGTCGGTTGGAAGGACAGAACTGCTACAGAAACTAAACAAGAGGATTTTGAAATTTCAGAGTGAGAAGTGAAATCAAGAACATTTAAGGAAGTCTCTCTTGTTACATCTCTTTACTGGAAAGAGGTAGAGAAGGTAGAAACACGCATACAGCTGTGGACATAGACTGTATCCACTATGTATGGCACACGGTACTCTTCGTGTTTCATCGAGTGACTACACAAGGGTTGTATTTACAGAATGGCACAGGGGGCAAGACAACCAAAACTTGTCATGGTTTTATCTGCTTAAATTTTACAAGTAAAATTATTTAAGAAACTGATTTCTCATTCAGGAGAAATTGTGATTATAGATGATGAAGAGCAAATAGCTGATAAAGTATGTTCTGCATGTTAGTGTCATGTTGTTCATCCAGCCTCACTTACTATGAACTTCACTGGCTGGTCAGAGTGTAAAAATTAGAGATACATTATTTTCAGTCTCCAGCTGTAGCATATCACTGTAAGCATGTTTATGTGTAAGCTTCTACAAAAGCTTTCAAGATTCCTGGTTTAATAATTAAAGTGGTTCACTGATTGATATTCATGTGTCAAACTAGTTTTAGAACCAATTTCACCTGATCTAAGCGTGGGCTGCCAGGGGGTTTTTTTTGTTTGTTTTTTTTTTAGTTTTGTCTTCCCCCTCAGTCCTAACCACAGAGGTCTCTTCTGTCAGAAAGGGTGCTCTGTTCCAACCTGGCTGAAACCTAACTGGTGGAAAAAATAAATTGGTGCAAAAATAACAATTAGTTTTCAGCCATTATCAGTTGCAGTTTCATGCACAAGCAGCCTAATGCTGGCATGAGGGGACAGGGAGAGGAAGCAGAGGTGGCAACAGGGCTAGGGGACCACTGGGACCTCCCTTTTCCATGCAGCCTGCATTTAGCTCAGCATAATCTAAACTGCAACCTCGTGTTTCCTGTGGATTTCAAAAACCCATTTACTGCCCCCTCTGTGTTGGTAAAATACAGAGCTATCTATTTATTTATCCTGACATACAATTTCGTAGTTCCTTGTGGGACAGAGGTATACTGGTGCTCAGATGCTCTCCCCAACTGGATATACTTAGAGGGATGTAAAACACCTTTATGCTACTATAATATTAAGAATGTCTGATTATTAAATTATTTCCCAATGTTTTAATTATTGCCATTCTTCCAAAACAAAAGGCAACAAAAGGATTCATTTTTAAATAGGTTTAATTACTGCAGTTTAGCTTGTGGGTTATCTGTACAAGCAAACAAAACCCTCTATAAGTCAGCAGCCATATGTATAATCTAATGTGAAGTTCACATTTTTCTCTCATAAAGCTGCTGCTTTTTTTGCTGTCCTGGAGTCTCTTGTCTGCCTACTTACTGTTCTACAAGTTTCCCTCCCCGTCTCTGATTTTGTGGTTATTTGACAGCTTACCTTCAGAGGGGTGGGGTGGGTTATTGCTGCTGTGGTACAGCAGCATAAAAAGCAGGTATTTTTAAGGCCTGAGACCTAATGGCGGATCCAAATAATGCAAGTCCAAACAAACTCCAAACTGCCCAAGGCCAGCTTTGTACGCCCAGCCACTTTGTAGTTGTAGATGGGCTCCCAAACGTGGATTTAGCTAACCCCGGGGTGGTTTCCTTGCGCGGTCTGACTTAGCACCTCCTATGTCAGTGGGCTGAATCCAAAATATTATTTTAAACTACACATCTGTGAAAATTGAAACTCTTTATTTTTCAGACCTGCAAAAAAAAAAAATAAGCTGCTTTGAAGGCGTTCACTGAGATTGTGTCTGGCAGAACGGTGGTTCCCTGTCCTCTTTCATGTGCTCCTGCCTTGCATGTGTTACATCTTTGCTCTCTTGCATTTGACACTTGTTTGATCCCTTTCAACTGAGTGGGACACTCACTACCTTTCTCCTTACTCCCTCTAGTTTCTTTCTTTCCAAGTCTGGGTCGTTTTCGTGTTCCTCCAGTGATGGCTCTGGGCCTGTTTTGTTTGGAGCAGAAGCTCCCCCTGCTGCTCTATTTTGTAGCGTGCAACATTGTACACTGAAAGAAACTGGGTAGGTTTCCACTTACCTAACAAAGCAAAGTCTAGGGGAATAAAGGAAATTGTTATTGAAAATTGTATCAAATAATTTTTATTTGCAATTTCAGCTATTTTTGAATTTATCAGCAGCTTCAAGTAATTTCTCCATAGTGAAATTGAATACATTTTCCAGAAGCCTTTATTAAAAATCCAGTCTACTAGCAGTAGCAAACCCTGAGAGAACCTGGGAAGCCCTGAGAGATCTTGGGTGGATGTGAAAGCTTACAGTCAGCAAAACATCAAATTGGTTCTTCCCCATCTATTTCTTTTCCCAAACTCCCACGCACCACACTGTTCCTACAGGGCCACGTACCCATCTTTGGGGAAGCCGTGCTGCAAATTGACTTAACCAGACTGGGCTTTTCCGCAGACCTGATATCCACCAGTATGAACCTGTAGCTGCTTTCATATTCTTACGGCCTAGTGTTATATTTATATATGCCTAATTGTTTGCCTGTGAATTAGCCTGGTGATTTCAGTGAAACAAGGTCTGCCTATAGGTATTTCAATTTCTGTGCAGGTTTTTTTTTGGGTTTTTTTTGGTTTTTTTTTTGTTTTTTTGTCTTGCTGTGACTTGAGTTCATACTGTTTTTCTCGTACAAGTGATCGGGGCATTTTTGCTTCACATTCAACTGAAGGCACAGAAAGGTCATGTTTAAAACCTGTTCCGTAAACCTCCTCCATGGCCCAGTTAGCACTTTGGCAAAGCAGAAACAAGACGTGAGTTGTTCCTGGTAAATGCTGTATGGGCAGCATGGACTTCTATAATTAGTAATTCCCCTAACATCCTCAATTTCGTTTAATATCAGAGACACGGCGCATCTTGTAAGGCTGGAGCATCTTCCCCTGGTACCAGTTGGAGCGTTAGCCTGGTAAGGGTGAAAAGCAAAGCTGCAAACCGGGCAGAATGTAAAAACAGCTGAAGTGTTTTTGCATATAAAAGCTCGTGAAATTTTGGGAATTTCGGCTTCCTTCGCTGCCTGTCTGAAAGTCGCACAGACCAGCAGTTTGCCCTTCATCGCCCCCAGCGCCGGAGCCGGGACTCGAACCCGGTACCTACCTCGGGAGAGAGCGGGTCTTGTCCCTTTGCGCATGCGCGCCGCCCTCGCGTGCCGCCCGGGCGGTCACGTGTCCGGCGGGGGGCGGAGCGGCGGGAGAGACCCGGAAATGCTGCGGCTGCTGGAGAAGCTCCCGCCGGGACGGACCCTCGAGGTGG
>NW_009648333.1:3229669-3330941 GCF_000708025.1 Charadrius vociferus | reverse complement strand
GGAGGACAGCGTTTTGGGAGACTGGAGACATCCCCAGGCTTGGAAATCAGCGCTTTGGGATGTGCTTTTGCATCCAGACGATCTCAGTGCAGAGGTGCCCTTTGGTGTGGCAGCTGTGCCGCTCGGCGGTACCTTATAGCTGTGCACAAAGCTGTTAGGTCCAAATGTAAGTCTAAGGTGAGGCTGGATCACCTCATGACTTCTGTGGCCAAGCCTTGTGAATTGACTTTTGGGGAGAGGGGAGGACAGTTCATATTCAGGGACTACCTCTCCGTGACTTTTTTTCGGAGAAGGTATTGAGACAGTACCCTGTGAGGGGAGGGGTGATAACTGAATTGCCTGGTCAGTCTCGCATCCGATGTAGGTTAACAGTGATAGAATCATGTCCTTAGTTATGCATCACACTGTTTCAGTTCCTTCATAAAATTGTTGATGGCATATGTGGCCGTGCGTATCCTCGATACCAGGATTATGGCAGTATTTGGAGCTTGTCGGAGTGGATGGAGGTTTTGGAAGAAACAATGACGTATTTCAAAACTGCAGTTGGCAAAAACATATCTGATGAAGAGGTAAGGGCTCATCACCGATTGGGCTTGACTTTGAGAGATCATACTGGAGTGATTAATCTTGTAATTTATTTAGTACTAAAGTATTTTTATAGTGTAGCATTTGAATAGTAGCAGACAGCCCAAATAGGTAGAAGGTTAGCAGCATTTAGAGATACACTGTGAAGACTTTTAAAAGAAAAAGTGAAATTGGATACTGATTTATTATTTTTTTTAATAGAAGTGGATAATACTTTAATTTAAAGTACTGTTTTGGTCATTTAAATGGATATTTTAAGTATCACCAAGTTAAATCTGTTTTCCTTAAAATATATAACCTGTCATTACTGTTCATTAGCAGTAAAAGCAATTCATACTCTGTTTTTCTTTGTCCATTACTACTGTATTGAAGTGTTTTAAAATATTGACTATATATAAATAAAAAAAAATCTAGACTGTGAATGGAGGACCATGTGGGACAGGAACTGTAATTCAGGGCGTTCCAATATGTCTAAAATTTGCAAAAACTTGTTCCATTGTCAGAAATCTTAATTCTCATCTTTTTACACATTGCTCGTATTTTGATTACCTGCTAGTAGCTGGATCAAAGAACGATACTTGTGTAGCCATAGGAGAATTCATACACTGGTATGTCCTTTTTAGCTAAGCTAGTGTATTTTGTCTCCACTCTGATGTTCAGAAACTTACAGAGCTAAACCTGTGTTGTTTGTGTGTGTGATTCTTTTATTTTGATTTTAGGGTGGTGTCTAGGAAGGTAAATAAAACCTCCATTCTCTGGTCTCTTTTAGTTTAAATTACAAGATTTTTTTTTATATATATATGTTGCTGTGGTAAATACTGACTCAAACTATCAAACAGAGCAGCTACTAAGGGCAGTATAAGAAAGATGAGACTGTGAAGTCCACTATAACAGCTAGCTGGGTAGAAGCTTGGATATCTATAGAGCACAGCTGTTACAGATGGTACTTGTTATTTCTGTGGTTTGTAGTTTGAGCAATCACAATTTTTATTTTTGTAGGCTGCTCAGCAGATAAATGAATTAAATTCAGACTCTCAAGAAGCAATCACAAAATGTCTAAAAGGCAGAAAGGAAGAAATCAGGAATGCACTAGTGGAAGGAGTAAATGCAATCTCTTCTGCCCAGCTGCAGGATTTTGACTGGCAGTTAAAGGTGAGAGTGTTGTCTTAATATTGCTTGAAAGAAGTGTTCCACAACACAGAAGTAACTATTGATAGAATCCCCTTAGGCCTGCTCATTCTGGAGCATGCTTCAATTTTTACAGGTATCAGAAAAGCACATTAATGATAACACATCAAAGACTTGTCAGAAATCTATATAAACTGTAAAAGTAGTCATTTTTTTTTCTTTTCCTCCTTTCTTTTAATGCTGCAATACCTATCTCTCTCCTAAAAGAAGACTGAATGTTATTCAGGAACACTTGAAAGGTGTTATGATTTTGAGGCCTGAACAGGCAGTATTTTTACTCAAAGGAAGAAGAAATATTTGCTTAATTTAAAGAGTTGTACTCTGATTCAGGATGTGTCTCTGTGACTTTTTCAAATTTTTAGATTCCTTCAATAAACAATTATTTAATAATTAGTTTGAAATAATTTATCTTTAGACTTGTTTTGATAATACACCAATGGTAACTGTTGCCTAAAGTTGGATGGAGCTGTGGGTTTACAAAGACACAGCTGCTTTAAATTAAGCTCTATCAGAGACTTAAAATATAAACAGTGTAAGTAATGTTGTTTAATTAGTCTATGGGAACAGTTAAATAGTTTTCTGTTTCAACAAGTGTTAAATAATTTGAGCAGCAAACAGCTTTGGAAATCAAAGAGGAATGCCCACAATAGAAAAGATTTTTGCAAGAGCAAATATGGCATCATTAATGTTCTTCAGGTGAGCTGTTACCAGGAATTGATCTCTGGCTAACTGCATTTACTGCTGACAAAAATATAAACTAGACTTGCGTGAAGTCTTGCTTTTTGCTTGTGGTTTCTTTAACTTCTTATTCTGGAGGATTTTTTGAGTTTCTTTCTATTTTGTGATACAGATTTCTGGTACATGTCTGAAGTATTGTATTTATTTTGCTTTAAACCACTTTATGGTTGGTTTTTTTTTTTCCCCCCCTTGGTTTGGTTGTGATTTTTTTTTTTTTTTGCTTACCATAGTTGAATCCTACCAAGGACATGTGTATCCTTGCTGTACCACATTCTGCTCTCTAAATAAATAAGATAGGTGTATACAATGCTACAATACTGACCTACATTATTATCAACTGATCTTTGATTTTTTTATATTTAAAAGCCTTATTTATACTAGACTGAGTATAATAGTATACAAAACAGAAAGCACAATTGGTATGTATTCCTCTTTATCAGTGATTGTCAAAGAGGATATCTGACAAACAGTGTCTGATCAGCTGTAGAGTTGATAAATGCACGATGGTGTACTCTTTCTCCCAACTGACCCCTTCTATGAGACCCTTGTGGATTACCAGAACTATTTGAATACTGTGACTTCAGAATTCATATACTTCATTTTTAAAAAGCCATGATCAAATGTAACCTTTCTTTTCACCTAGAATACAAAAATGTGGCAGCCCAGTAACTTTGATGTATTGCTATGAAGAGGGGTTTTAGTATTTCAGTATATTGTTGGTATTAACAAACAAAAATAAATCCCAACAGTGGTGAATTGGGGCGAGCAAACCTCAGAACTGCAGACGTGACTTGTGAGAAGTTAGTGTTATGTTGGTGATTGTTCTGGTAGGACATGTTCAATACAAAGTGCAGATGTGATGCTGTGAAAGACTAAAAAGCTAATGGCTCTGCCTCGCACTTTGTTGTTGTTGTTTCGTCCATCTCCATAGCTTGCTCTCTCCAGTGATAAGATCTCCATGCTGCAAATGCCACTTCTCAATCTTGATTTGGATGTGAGAGAAAACGGTGAAATTAAACCAGTTTCTATAGAGATGAATAAGGAAGAGTTGCAGAACCTAATAAATGCACTGGAAGCAGCTAACAAGGTAGCTTTTACTGATATCATCTTTTGTTCCTGACTTCTCATGTACTGAGTATATTTTAACTGAAATTGTTTGTTCTGCGTATCTTGCTGAAAATCCAAAGTAAATCATTCATTGGCAAAATGACTATAGAGTTATAGAAAGCCTTATGTGAGGCAGACTTTCCTGGATAGCTACAAGGGTGTTTTAGCACAGTTTAGTTCAGATTTTTTTAAAAATGTAATTAGAATCCTGATAAGCATAATAGTCTGCTCAGAGCACCATTAAAAAATCTTGTGAGAATAGGCAGAGAAGCAAATGAAATCGCGAAGTGTCAGATGAGAGTTGACTTTGAAAGGTTGGAGAGAAGTCCAGCGTTCACCCAGCTTCACAAAATGTCAGTGGCTGGGAATGCATACGGGAGAGTTGTTTGGTTCAAATTGAGTGCTTTAATTTCCATGGTGCAGTAAATCAGGAAGAAAGTTACAAAGGTTACAGTAACCCAAGAAGAAAATTTCAAGTGAAACTTTGGTTGGACTGTCTCAGATTTCTTAATAGAAAAGACTAAGGGAAGTGAGGATTTTAAGAAAAATTGTTAGGGTAAGAAGCGTCATCTGACTTGCACCCTGGTCATAACTGCAGACCCTGCTCGTTCGGTTACCATTCAGGATTGATTCTGGCTCTGTTCTGAAGGAAAGTGGTTCTCTTGATTTCTTTTTTTTTAAAAAAAACTGAAAATGTCTTCAAATACTTAAGTCTGTTATCTGGGAGACAGAGTTCTCTGACATCTTGTAGGACAGATGTGGAAGTGTTGTATCAACATGTTTTAGGTGTTAGCAGCTTCTAGTTCCTTCCTAACAGTTAGCAAGTAAGGGGTTTGTTCAGATGTTTAATGTTATGATGCTATAGCTGGAATCTGTAGACCCAACATCTAGAAAAAAAATATTTGTTAGTATATAACAACTGAAAAGAACAGTTTTGTAGCTCATAACTTAGTATTTAACACTGTAATAGTGCTGTTAATATTTTGAATAACAAAAGACATTAAGAGTGTGTCTGTGAGTTGCTTTAATGAGGCTGGTGTGAGACCTCTGAATAACTATGCAATTCCCAGTAGGATAAATGCATTAGTCCAGATACAGGTGATGTTCTTGTGAAGTGAGAGCTCTTAACAGCTTGCTTTCCCCTGGATTTTTTTCCTCCAAAACAAAAAAAATAGTAGCTTGTCATGAACTCTACACTATGCAAACAAGGATTCTTCTGTGACAGACTTCAGTCTCCAATGTTCCTTTTGTTCTGCTTGAAGGTATGTGTGGAAGATGTGGAATGGTGTCATCTCCTTCCATGGAGATGACATGGGGAATGTCATCTCTGCTCCCTCTGTTCTCCTTTGTGTGGAAGGAATCTCACTGGACCTGGAAATTACAATTCTGCTTTTTGATTACTGGCAGCTGAAGGGTGGTTTGCATGCAGTACATGCAGAAGAAAGTTAGTGGAAGTGATAGTTGCGTGAGGCTGTAAAAGAAAGCTGAGAGTGTGATGGTGTATTTTCCAGAGGGAAGACATGTTTGTACAGTTGTGTGTTGTATTGTAACAGAAAGCAAAAAGCTGTATTTCCTAGACTGCTTAAGTTTTGGTCTCATCCAATTTTAACCACATTCCTTCTTTTCTTTTTGAAGGTTGTCTTGCAACTGAAATGAAGAAATTCAGATCGACAGTATCGGCTGGCGGTGGCTCCCCAATTGACTGGGGGGGGGAGGGGAGGGGCGGGGGAAGAAAAAGAAAAAAGTTCTCTGCAAAGCTGAAAGCTGTTGATGCTATAGAACACTGAAGTGAGAAGGCCGTTATGACTTGTGACCAAATAAACTACTAATCCTTTCATAAAAAGAAAAAAATCTTTTATCTGTTTGACCAAAAATGTAAAAATCCAATGTACAGTTGCTTTTAGTACTAAAGATTTATAGAACTATGGAAAAGTATCACCTACAACGTCTGCCATATTTGTTTTGGTTAAACTTTGGCAGTGACTGCACAGGTGCCTAGTAAAACTAAGGCGTCTTACTTGCATAATAAGTTATCCTTATCTAAGGTGCCATGATAATGAAGAACATGACAAGAGTACTTGGAGCATTAATGTATTTATACTTGTAAATAGTAAATAAACACTTGATTTTGTGTGTGAATAATTGCAGTACACTTTTTCTTGATTTATTAATCACTAAAATCTTGTGAAATGCTGGGAAAAATCAGCTTTACAAACAAAAGCAGTATAGAATCGCAGAATAGGTGAGGTTGGAAGGGACCTCTGGAGGTCATCTTGTCTAGCTCCCCTGCTCAAGCAGGGTCACCTAGAGCAGGCTGCCCAGGACCATGTCCAGGTGGCTTTTGAATTTCTCCCAAGGATGGAGACACCACAACCTCTTTAGGCAACCTGTTCAGTGCCCAGAAGTTGAGAAAGAAGCACTGGGGCTTTACTTGTAGTAAAGTTTAGGTTTTTAGCTTTGGTTTTCTATCTTAGTTGATGGCTTTTCACTTAAATATATTAATGTTTTCAAAAGGGTGTGCAGTGCTGGAGAGGAGCAGACCTACGTAGACTGTGAAAAGAATAATCTCAGCCCAGTTAATACAGCAAATAACTGGTAAATCCTAGTCTAAGGAAAGCAGAAACCAGATTGGGTTTTGACTATAGTATGAGAAAAGTTAGAAGCTGTAATTCTATAGAAGAGTGCACCAGTAATCTTACAGTTTCTACTATTTTTAAAAATCATTCATATGTGAAGAGCAAATTATTTGTAATGCCTACATAAATACTAATGTGCACTTCTCAACATGCATGTGTTTTACTCGTGTACATAAAAAGGCAAAGTATTGATGACTTCTTCCTAGTTTCAAAATCAGGGTCTTGAGTTTCTTCCGCTATATTTTGTTGTGCTGTAGGTTTTCATATAAGCAATAATACATACGTACAAAAAAACTGGATTTCAGAGGACTGGTCAGAGAAGAGAAGGTGCCTGCCTTGTAGAAAGGCCTCTATGAAAAGGATTTTAATAGGTTTTGTGGATAGGAAACCTAAATACATGTTTCTAATACTAAAATTAGCACAGAAGTTTGGCGGGTCAGAGAACATTTAAAAAAAATATGTGTGTGTGTATAAAATGTTTCCCTTTTATTTGGTACTGGCACAGTTAGTAAGATGTGCATGTTGTTTAGTGTCTGTCAGGAGTTCAAGAAAGATCCAAAAAAGGGGAGAAGGGGGTAAAGACTCATAAGAATGAAAGACTGGAAAATATATCTTGCAGTGAAAGGACTGCAATCTCTTTAACAGATCTGGCTTGATCATAGTCTTGAATATACACAAGCAACAGAAATTTGATAATGGATCAGATAAAGGCCTTGCATAAGTGGTACCACATTCAAGCTAAAAAAACTCAGGTTGGAATTGATATTTGCTCAGCTTTATAAAAAATCTGGAAAGAGTTACCACAGGCTGTCCAGTCGTCTGTTCAGGAGTGTGCTGTTTTTTAAATTGTGAGTTTAATGGATAAATTGGTCGGGTCTATTTCTTTTATTCACAGGTATATTTGTCTTGACTCCACTTTTCCATTTCCTCTAGATCATTCTCTAGCAGAATGAATATACTGCTTTGATACGGCCTTACACGTTTAAATGCTTTGTGGATTGTGTGATGCGTACTGAAGGTGTAACTCTGCTTTAGTTTTCATTATACTGTAGCATATGTTGCTAAAAGGCTTTTGTAGAGAAATGAGGCTTAATTTTTGGTAACTAATTTTTTAACTGACTTTCATTGTTGGCACACTTTTTATCATTTAGGACAAAAGGACTGAAAATTCTTTTTATTTACGGTACCAGAAATAATAAACTACTAGCAATTTGTTTCATATGAGTACACTATCAAGTTTGGGATGTTATTTGGATAGAAGACATGTGCTGATCCATTTATACATTTTATAGGTGTACTGTGAACACATTTAAGAAAGCAGATGCCTAGAAAGTCTGTAATTGAAGAATATTAAAGTGGATGTTTAAAACTTATTTTGCAGTATGTTGTTGAAGAGAACTTTTGTTTTGCTACCTCTTAGTTTTCAAAGATCAGTTGTTGAAAAATACAGTAAGTTCTTCAAAATAGTTGTTTTCTCAACAATGAAAGGCCACAAATGATAACTTCCATTTTTGCGTTCAACCTATGAAACTTCTGTTGCAAAATGTGCCACATACCTAGCTGATAGAAGGACATCTTTTTAAAAGGGAGATGCTATTTAAAAATATTTCTGACTTTTTCTTAGTTGTAGAGACTTAAAGTTTATATAGTTTCATTCTAAATTTTATAGCAAGTTGTGTAAAAATTGATTTATAATTACTCTAAGGATATGTGGTGGTGTTTCATCTTTAGTATCGTCCTGTATTTGTCTTGTCCTTTACTGCAGCACCAAACAGGAAAGGCTGAAGAATCATTTTTCAATGTTCTTTTTTTTACTTTAAAAAAAGAAGACAAGACAATTTCTGTTATGATGTGACAGCAATAAATGTGCAATGAGCTGCTTTTTCATGGGTGTTAAACTTTCTATTGAAAGTCTGAGTATTTTTTATATAACCATCAAAATGATGTTTTTGACAGGGGACGTAACACCACGGTGTGAATGGCTAGAGAGGGAGAGGAGCACCGGCTGATGAGCGGTTGAGAATTAGCAGCTAAGCCATAATTGTCATGGAACTGCATTTGAAACACGCCTTCTGACCTTACATCTGACGAACCATCCTTGTAAGGCGCCTAGTGGCCTCCAGTAGATGGAAAAGAAAAGGCCCACACAGAATGGAGAAGAGAGCTTGCCGCTCTGTGCTTTGTAGCATCTGTCATAAAGTGGTTTCGTTCTGCCTCTGCTCTGAGAATTAGGTACTTCTGGAGCAAGCAAGGTCTCCAGTTGTGACAAAGAAGGCATTTGGGGAGGCTGGATCAGGCCAAATTGACGCAAAAAGCTAGAGATTCCACAAAACCCATTATACCGGTGTCAGCTCCAGCATACACGTTGGTGAATGCAGGTAGGCATGAAAAGGTAACGAATAGGAAAAACGTATGCTTGATGGAAACATCTAAAACAAGCTCATGTGGCCTGGACCGTGTTTGTCACGTATGCCCAGCTGTGCTTCCTTCTGGGCTGAAGAACGGGAGGTTAGGTAAGGAAGCTGGAGCTACGTTTCCACACTGAGGTTTTCATACAGTGCAGAGCACTGCGGGGCAGGGCACAGCCCCTGCAGGAACGGTGCGCTGGCACCAGAGTGAAATACAAGAACCGCACCAGTAACAGAAGCTGGTGGAGGGGCTGCGATGTGGGGAGCATCACTCACAAAGCCACTTGAGTCTGTGACTAAAGGGGAATCAGGGAAATTGTAGGAATTAGACCAAAGGTGCTGGAGTTTGAAGACACTCCATTAACATTAATTACTTTTAATTTTGTCTTTGCCTATCTGCTCACTTTGCCCATATCTGTATTTTTCTGTGTTCTTCCAGGCCTGAGCTGTTTCTAATTACCTGGTTATGGTAAGTAGAATGGCTTTGATGTTTGCGCATCCCACCACGCTAACTTATAACTGTAGTACCCAGGTGAGGCTCCCTCTTTTGTCCTATTTCAGACACATGCGTTCGTATTCTTCTAGTGTTTGCCCCTGCAGAGCTGCTCCCTTCTGGGTCCCGTGGTCGCGTAGGCAAAAAAAAAAAAAAAAAGAAAAACAACCATCATGAAATACATTGGTGAAACCTCTGTGGTTTTGCAGGTGCTATGTGCACACCTCTTAAGCGTGTAATGAAGGCCAGAAACAAAATTTGTACACTAGGCTCTTTGAACTGAAAGTCCTAAAGGAAAAAGTACATATAATGGACACACTGTATGAAGTTTTAATTTCAACATGTGAAAAGCACCTACAGAAATTCACATTGCATAAACAGACCTGCAGTTTGAATCAGAAAATGCAGCATATCTTGATACAAAATATAAAAGTGGATTATAAAAATAATGTTACTTGCCTTCTGTTGGCATTCATCGCACTTCTCTCCATTTCACAGAAATCTTCCCTTGATTTCAGAAAAAAACATGTTTTTATTGATCAACCGTTTCAGCTTTGATCTTGGCACACTGAAGTGAATCAGATTTGGATCTGACCGGCAAACTGGTCATGAAGTATGGAAGTGACTACTGCAATAAAACTGCTTTTGCAACAAAGCAATTCTGTATGTCAAGAAGCCGTGTTTTTAAAAGATCTGTATAAGCTTGTAGAAAGTTTCTGAGTTCTGGAGCAAGCCTTTCTCATAAGAAACATGCCGAAACACAATTATGCTTTTATGTGAAGGGTGGTTTTAAGAACCAGTAACACCTTGTCCTGAAGTAAGCACACTTTAATATCCCTTTGAGTTATGAATTAATAATTATAATGAAGTTGCAGAAATAAAGGGATTTTTATTCTTCTGGCACCAGAGAAAGCTTTCATAAGTGAATGAAGATAGTCTATAAAGTTTTTTACGTCTTTAAATCCACCTTAATTACAGTTGGCAGTATACTGTACTTCCCTCTGTAAATTTATAGTTTATACTTCAGGACCTCTCCAGAAAGACCAAAAGTCCACTACCAAAATGTAGAAAAGAAGGCAAATCTCACAAAGATTCATCCTTTGGACTTTCACAAGCCTGTGTGGTTCACACCATCAGGCTGCTCTGCGGAGAGGTCATCACAGGAGCAGAACCTCGTGCTTTAAGCTGGTTTGTGGAGGACGTACTGCATGTTCAACTCTTCACATTGTATATGGCTGGCAATTTTACTCGAACATACCCTTCATATGTGCTGGCACCAGCAAGAGTCCTACACAGAGAAGGCTGTGGCTGTTTTTTAGCATCAGATGAGTCAGCTAATGTAGCTAATACAATAATGAAAGGCACTGGAAAGTGCAGACTTTAACCGGAGACTACTGCAGGTACACAGGTACTGCTTTGGTGGTGGACTATCTGCATCATATAGATTAAATAACTTTTTTTTTTTTGATGGCCACAGTAAAAGAAGGAATTTTGTTTCTTGGGAATAGAAGGTTTCAGATCTCCCATATTTCTTTTAATATTGATGGATGATCTGACAAGAACTGCCATTAACTGCCTTTGTAAAACCAAGTCCTGAGTCCTTTAGCTATGCCAAAGTCTCTTTCAGCTTTCTTGAAATGATGATTTGCCACCTTTGTTTCGTAAAGCTACTGTTTTTTTTTCTGCAGCACACAATATTCCAAGTTATTTGCCTCTGAAAATCTAAAAAAATCAGGTAATGTGTTGCCAGCTTGATCAAAACAGCAAATGATGTTTCAGAGATGGGAACAAGGAAACTGATACGTTCACAGATGCAACCAAGGTTGCTGATGGCCTCACTGAAATGTATAATCTGCCAAAGCAAACTATCCTTATGAACATTTTTGGTGGTGTAATTGATATTTTACACTCTCCTCTAGGACTGTGTATATACAGATAGGGAGTTATGAGTTAAAAGACGTTATTGATCAGAGACCGTCTCTCGAGAGATGACGTGGTTCTGCTGCGATGTAATTATCTTAGCTCCTTATTGGTAATGATACTCAATGGATTTTGCCAAGAATAAAAGTGTAGAAGAATGACTACCATGCCATTTCTTAGACTGGCACCAGCAGAATACAAAAAGTGTAACACTTGGAGATTCAAACTTATAAATTAATAGAGAAACAAACACACCAAGGAGCAGACAACATAATTAGAGTTCACTCTGCACTCCAAGATGGTAAATAGACCAAAATCACCTGGTCTTCCTTCAAAAAATGCCAGATTTATCACTTGTCTCTTAATTCTTTCACCCTGTGCATATGCATTCTGGTATCATCACACGCTGAAATTCAACATTCTGTGATCTCGTGCCTTCTTTGGGCCACAGGACGGATGTCTATGTGGTTGGAAGAAACATACTTGTACAATCACAGATATGTTTTTATGCTTTTCAACGCAGAAACCATTTAAAAACATTTTTGTGTGCAACAGGGATAACACAGCCCTTTTTTGATGAATACTCTCAAGGCAATGTTAGCAATGCCTCCTCAGTATGTAGGAATTCACAAGAAGGGACAGAGGTTCATCAGTGATGGGAAACAGAAGCAGCAGGTGGAACACAGCCCCCAGCTCTGGGTGACTTTCCTCGTGATTTATCTCAAGAAATCCTCTACTTGCAGTACAAGGGGATGGAACATTTTCTGTAAGGGTGAACAAAGTGAACCAGTGGGTGACTCTGAAACAGCAACTTCTGTTCAGTGGTAGCATAAAGCGCAGGAATGTTGTCATAAATATTCCCATGATATTGAAAATGTGGGTTTTTTTTTTTTTTTGTGGTGTTTGAAGACCTTTTCTATCACTATTGCTATTCCTTCTTAATTATTTTGAATTGTGTGGGAATATAAATGAAGTGGAAGGATTTTGATTTATCCTTCGGAGTGACTGCAGCTGACTCTTACACACTATTTCGGGCTGATCCCATCTCTCATGCGTGCCATCGCAATGACAAGGCTCTTGTAAACCACTGGTTTTGCTCATCCAAGGAGGGTTCAGAATTTGGCTACCCAGCTGGGTTGGTGTTAAAGAGATGAGCAAAATCACTGCAGTGATTTACTCTGCTCTCAGAGAAATACACGCTCCAACCATGTTGCCAATTTAGCTGCCGACCGTTTCATTTATAATTAGGTGGGACACTGCTGATGAGAAGTAAGATTAGAATGAGATTAAAAGATCATTATAAGTGTGAAATAATTTCAAGAGTATGAAAACCAAGGAACCTTGTTTTCCCTGGGGATCTGGGTATTGAATTGCTCTCCGCTGTGGATTCTCTGATGACTAATAAGGTTGACATTCACCGAGTCCTTTTGTCCCAGAGAAGAGGGATGGATTAACAGGAGCTTTAGCCTCTGCTCAGCTACCTGCTTTGTTGAAACTTGTAAGAATGTGTTATCTCACAGATCCTTACTGTTCTGTTATCTTTTGATTGAAATTGCCAGTGGATTCAAATATTATCGGGAGACTCTCAGATAAGCACACACTCAGGGACAGTAGAAGCTCATATCTTTGGGAAACCTAGCTAAAAAAGGACTTCCAGTGCAAGTTTCTTAAATAACCTATTCAAACTCACAAATTGCATGAAACAGCAGCACAAATTGTAAGGGGGTTTACCTGAAACCTAATTAGCAATAGGACCTTATCTATGCTGAGCTTGAAGTCTGGTTCCTACGGGCAGGCAAACTAACTACCACAATGCAACAGTGACGGAGCCTGGCATTGCAGCATTATTCACCTTCATCGCTTAAAGGCAGCCAAATGACTCCAACCTACTGGTGGGAAAATGTCATGTTTCTCTTGTGCTCACTAATTCCTCGGTCCAGATGGCGACGTACATGGGGAACCCATAAATAACCACATTTTTTCATCTTGTGCCTCTAATAACCACTGCCTTTTCCTTGCTGCCAAGCTATTGCTCTCAAGTGAGAGATGTTTTCTTCTGCTTTTTTCCCCTAAAAGTAGTGGAAAGAGGGAAAACGTGCTAGTTATGGTTATACACCCTGTTCCCAAGTTTTGGTTTTAATTCTCTTTGGAGGCTTTGAAAGAGGTTTTAGTTTAAATCCAATGTGCCTTGCACGCTCGTATGCCAAATTCTGTTTTCTTTACCAGAGTTAGTGGTTAAATGTGTGGATAGGAGCCCAGTGGGAGGCAGGGGATGCTGGCTCTGGGCTGAGATGCTGCCAACCTGCAGTAAGCGGCTCTTGCCTCTGTATGTGGTGGGGTTATTAGCCCATGCTGCAAAACTTCGTGCCAAGAGCTGGCAGCTGCTTCCTCGCTCAAGATTGCGGCTTCCAGCTCTCGAGGCAGCTGGGCCATGGTGCGTGCCGTTCGAAACTGGCAGCAGGGCTGGGGTTTGCGGTGGTGGCATGTATATGAGGTTGAACCCTGCTATTTCTGAGCACACTGTTCTGAAGGAGTTTTGCATTTGCACTTCTCTTGGGTTGTTAATGGTCTTCCCTCTGCTCTCTATCCTTTTTTTTTTTTTTTCTTTTTCTGGTTGGAACTGTACAATGTGACTGCTTTTAGCCCATGTGCCTAACATCTGTGCATGAACTAGCTGGATGATCCATAAACTAGAAAGTCTGTGCTTGCAGATGTTAGGAGTCTACAAGAAAAAATGCTGAAGAGCAGTACAGCTGATCTTTGCTCTTGTAATATAAGGCAAGGGATCCTTCTCTATCACCTGAAGTGTTGTTTCAGTGTCACATTGGATGTTGGCTCTGCCTAAATGTCCACCGTAGCTGTGAGGATGGGTTGTAACATCTCTGCACCCCTGGAACAGCTGGGTTAAATTACTGACCTGTGGTGTCTCTGTGAATATCTTTGGGAAATGAGGCAATGCAAAAAACACGGGTCACTGACGGCTGTTTTTCACAGAGCATTTTACACTGCAAATCTGCAGGACTTATTGCTGTTTTTGAATTTATTTCTGTGTATAACCACAAAGTTGGGAAGTTTACTGACTCATGGACTTATTCTCGCTGTTTGTAAAGTTTGGTGCCAGTTCACTGAACTCAAAACCGTTTAATGGGGCGTGTGTTTGGAATGGGCAGCACATAGAGCGCTACTGCTGTCTCCCTCCTGGGGCTATTTTTTGCAGTTATGGAAAGTTCGGTTTGCTTAGCGTGCAAGGCTTCCATATGTTGTGTATTGTTTATGATACCAAAATATGATTTAATTGCCACTAAAATAGTCTTGATCTAAACATTGTTTAAATTTGACTAAAAATTAATCAAAATGTTATGTGTGGGATGATGTGTGGCAGTTCTTATTTTGGTTGCTGATACGGTGCACGTATTGAAAAATTATTTCGAGTTGTTTTAGGGTGGGGATAGGCACACAAGTTGTAGCGTATTCAGAAGAGCCATTTGACTGAATTAATATTTATCCCGAATCATCTCAAATTGTGCCTTGTGGCTGATTAATCTGGTAAAATTGTGCAAATCTTCAATAGACTAGAGGTTGAGGGTTGTAGCAGAGAAGAGACAGCTGAGGAGACCACCTTTGTGCTCCATTGAACTTAGGATGATATTGGGACTTTAGAGCCCACAGAAAAACTGCTAGTCTCAATGACCCTCCCTAGATTAGCGATGTCAAATATCTGGTTTTCAGCCATTTATTTTTTGTAATGAGTAAATTAAACACAGTCACTTTCTTGTTTAGTGATTTATCATTCCAGACTCTTTCTGTAGAAACCTGCTGCACAAACAAAGGGAAGGGGCAACGGGTCCTGATCTGTTAGGAGGTCCAGGTCTTGCAGGATGCGACAAACATTAACATGAAGGAGTGTTTCATTTATTATTACATTCTGATTAAAAAGTTGTAATGTCAGCTGGCAATAAGGTCATCAGTTGACCTTACTGCTGGGCGATGAGGAACTGGTGAAGCAGCTTTCCACATCGCTCATTTGTATTCCCTCCTAACTCCAAACAGCACGTATTGCTGCCTACTGCCCTGATCAATGTTTCTCTCTGTACCAACTGGCATTGGTAAAAGTCACCTTGGTATCTACAAAGACTCTGTTGGCCTGTCTATCTTGACTTCCCTAAAAGTATGAAAGACTTTCAATACAAAATAAAATTTAATGGATAATAGTTCTGTTTCAATAACATGCTATGTTAGGCAACATAGTATAAACACTGCTAGGAAAAAAACTGGCAATAGAGAAGGGAAATGGATTAGATACAGACAGGAGATGACTGACCTATCGCTCCTCAGTTGGGTGCAGCTTGCTAGCACTTCTCCTGCAGCTCCTTGGCTGCGGTTGTGTCAGGCAATGAGCAGCTGGGTAGGGAGAGGCAGCTCCTCAGGAGCAGTGTCCCCAGCATCATCAGGGTGCCGTAAAGCTCAGCTGTATCTCCTTTTCCTCAGCAGAGTCAGGAAATATGTAGGAAACTGTATGCAGAACTCTCCTCAGACCCATTCCCTGACATCTGCCAAATTTTGGGAGAACGTCTTGCAATTACCAGCCACAGGAAAGCTGGGGTTCAAGCTCCCAAGCCACTCTCGGGCTGGGGTATCCCTTAGTAGTTGCTTCTGGGAATGAACATATGTTTGTTTTCTACTTTTTAATACAAAATCACAGATGGCGCAATCGTTCTCACCAATTTCAACTTTGCTACTTCGTGGAAATAACAAAATTCCAGTTAGATCCAATCAGCTGATTCCTTAGTTGGAAACTATGTGAGATTTGTCTCTGCTGCCCTTTCTTTTGAAGAAAAAAGCCTCTCTGAATACGTGAATTGACTTACATCTCTTTGAGTGATACTTCTCACAGACACTATGGAAATACTTCCTGGCACAACTATTAACTTTGAAATGATGCGTAGTGTAATAGTTATAATCCTTCAAGCAGTTATTTCTTCAGATTTATCTGCACTCTAAATGCTGAAAGACTGTGACTTAACTACTACTTTGAGTTGCTTTATTGTCTTGTTTGGAAGCCTGCTGCTGTGGGCTGCCAATATGTGTTAAGAATTACAGTAAGACTAATTTTTATTCCACTTAAAAGATAAAAGTGGGTACAGAAGGGTCATGGGTGACGCACAAACTCAAGGTATAGCGCTTTTGCTGAAGATGCTTTTCAAGTGCAGATCTGTACTATTCTGATCTGAATGTGGTGGGGCTGGATTTGGGTTGTTTTGGGGTTTTTTTGAAAGCTTAAATCAAGAAGTATTCAATGGCTGGGTGTCTTACCTTGAACATGTAACATTATGGTTGCTGCAGTTCTTCAGAGTTAAGAAAATTAAGAAGTAAAAGAAACAAGTCTAATTATGTTAGTCTATGGTAACATTATTGCATAAATTAGTGGACATAATACAGCCAGTAAACAACATTGAAAAGAATAAATGTGATGGGAAAGACCATTCTGGACCACTTGTCTATTGAGTTAACATCAGTCAAATCAGGGATTTTGACTTTGATCTGGGATGCCCTTCTTCGTAAGCGTCCTTTTTTATGAAGCCTGTGCCTGTCCAGAGTGCTCCTACTGTAGAGGTCTCTGCTGGAAGTGGCTCTTCTGTACTGCAGGTTGGCACTGTCGTACGTGTACGTGGTGGCTCGGGGGTCACGGAGGCTCATGAACACGTCTGAGCTGCTGACGTCGTTTCGTATTTCAAGCGAGCTAAGAAGCATGTTCCCATGGGGATCAACCTGTGTCAAGGAAGGAATATGAATTAGACAAGTTCCTCAGCCAGCCAAAGGTGTTTCCCAGATGGACGGGTACCTTCTGGCTCTACAGCTGATGTACTCCTGTAGTTGCAGTGAGAGTCATATCTTGTACAGTATTGACAAAAGTAAAAAGATACTGAATACACTGTCCTGACTAGTGTGAAATTAGCTATTAAGCACCTAAGTACCTTCCATCCTGACCTGGCTTCTTGGTCTGGGACCTTTTAATTCAGTTAGGTATCTCATCCCCTGTAAAGTAAGGCTTTTCTAATTTTATCTCTAACTTAGATCATGGTCTTCATGAAATACTAATTTTTAATGTCTGGTGACCTGATACCTGAAGCTTTCACGTACTCATGGGGAAAATAAAATGTTGCTGTCTTTGCCTATTTTACACAGTTTTAGTGCTGTAGGTTAGTTTCAAAACCAGTTTTGTAACAATGAGTTCATCGTATGAAGAGCACGTAGGTACATGTGCATTTTATCAGTTATTGTAAAATGCCTGTGAAGAGAATTAATTTTGGAGAATCACTATTGGCAGAGATGGAAATCCCTGCTCCCCACAGCATACCATTAACTTGCTTGTGTTTAGATAGAATAATCCATTTTACTCAATGAACCCTTGCATTCAGTTGCATTTTTGTATGTTGGTACCAGAAGCAGTTGTTTCAAATATGTTTATCACTTACTGTATTTGTGCTGTTAGTCACGGCACTGTTTTAAGTACCTAAGCAAAGAACTGAAAACTGCAACTGGTACGTGTATGTCTGGTGCAAACAATTATATATAGGTATATACAAAATATTTTTATATCATTGCCTTTTTTATGTATGAATGTAATTAACCATGGAAGGCTGCATGGTAAACAAAGTGTTTACCTTTTCACTGATCTTTCGTTTTCTACATCTTTGTAGTAAAACCTCTTTTGTGACAAGTTTTTTGGTGTTTCCAGGATGCCTCCTGTCTTCTCCATAAAGACTTCCTAGATGTTTCAAGTTCACAGAAACCATCCACTGTAGCTCATATGGGGGGAATACACATCAGGACACAGACCTCTTAAGTGAAACTTCAAAGACTTCGCCTTGAGGCTTGAGTATTAAATTTTTTTCTTTGTAAACTGTGGGGTTGGACCTACCCCAAAGATATTACAAGATATACCATGGCTGTCTGGGGATGTTTATACCAAGGTCAAAAATTAAGTTAGTTATCGACACTATCTAGTCTTGTGAAGCACCAGTGATATGCAATGCTTTGTTCACGCTCTGAGCTTTACATTTTTAGCAAGACATAGCAGAGCTAGGAAATGGTACAATAATCTACAGCAGGTCTGAAGTATGTTCAAGGAAAAACTCCAAGCAGAGCACGTGGGGAAACCCCGTCTCTAGGGACTGCCTCAGAGGAAAGCTGGAAGCCAGAGAAAGCCGAGGGTCCACCTGGCAGTGGGGAAGGTGTTCCTTTCCATCGCCAGAAGGAGAAAATGTTGTGTGATGACGGCTGGTGTACGCACCCTGTGCCAGACTAAGCACTTACTAACCAAAAACAAAGAAGTGAAGGGGCTGTTTGTACAAAAGCCACCCAGGAGAGCTGTGGGGAAAAAAGTCTTCTAAATGGAGTCAACACAGATAGATAGAAAATGCTCTAATCAGGTTTAGTAACTGATTCTGTACATGCTGAAATGAGTATTCAGTGGGAACACCGCAGTTCCCATCACTGTTTTGGTGGGAAAAGCTCACGTATTTGGTGTTAAAGAGGCCGGGTGGTCACAAACCAGCATGGTGTTTGCAATCTTTACCTGAGATGGCCCACCCAGTTTATACTTTTCTCGGTCAAGTCTTCAAATGTAAGCAGAGAGTCCTACTCTCCAGAAGACTGCCATAACTATGGGACTATTCATTACTCCTAAGTTAAAACATTTTCTGTGGAAAAAGCAGCGATCTCAGAGTTGTCTCTGTGTATAACAAGATTTTTTTTTGAATTCTCAGAAGTTTTAAAAGGTCAACATTTTCTTCCCAGTTTTATGAAAGAGCTTGTTGAGCTGTCTTTGATTACATAATCTAAGGTTTAAGCTAATTGACTTTAGTGTTATAATAATAGTAACAGTAGCACAAGCATCATTAAGCAGTTATTATGGCTTCTCTTTTGTGAAGACAACTCATAACTGCCTACGATCTGAAGTGATTCATAGGGATATTTCTTAAACTAATATGCCCTGACAGTTTATTATAAGCCAAGCAGCATATGAATTCCTGCTTTAAGTGTTATGAATGAACCTGTTATGTCTTAAAATGAGTTTTGTTTTATTTAAATCATTTTAGGCGGGATGATTTGTATACATCATGAAGCAATTCCATCTTTGAATTGCAGTCTTTGCAATTCAGAGCAAAGGACCTTACACTAATCTTGAATAAATTAGCTCGGAGGAGTATAAGAGCTCTTCTGAAATACCTGGGTCAAATTCACCGCTTGTGCAACATGAAGCTGGACTAAGAGTTAACTTCCCACATGTTATGGTTTGAGAAACCCACAACAATTTATTGTCGTTTAGACAATTATTCTCTCACCTGATGATCCCGTCCCACCCCAGAAAGGGAATCGGGAAAAAACAAGGAAACCCAGGGGTTGAGATATAAACAGATTTAACAGAATAAGACTAGATGATTAATATTAATAACACTGAAGAACCAATATTGATCCCGATACCAATACAAAATATACAAATATTATACTCAGCCAACTATATCAATAGGAAACTGTGCAATCCCAGCCATGGACAGCAGATGCTGGACATTGCGAGCACAATGGCTTAGGGAGGAAGGGAAGGGCTCAGGGGTCCAGCACTGGGGCAAGAAGTTCTCAGGATCACAGCCATCATAGAAGAGGAGAAAACTCCTCAGCCAACTTTCTAATTTATGTTGAATGTGACGTTCATGGTATGAAATAATCCTGTTGGATGGTTTGTGTCAAGTGCTCAGATCTCACTCCTCCTCAGCCCTGTACCTGGGTAGCTCAAAACCACTGACACCTTGAAACCCACACACTATAGCTGGCTATAAAGTAAATATTTTCACAAATTCAGGCACTAGAGTCTTGTAAAAGTGCAGACTTCCCAAGTATTGGAAGAAAAATTAGTCCTGTGTTGCTCAAACCAGAACACCACATCAGTAAAAACCCTTTCAGGATTTATTGAAGTTCACTTCAAAATATTCTTAAAGCTTGTGCAGCTGAGGTTTTGTTACTGAAGCACCGGAATTCTACAAATTCCCGTCGGAATCTGGAAAATGGACAAATTGTTAAGGGATCCCCAAGAGACTTGTTATTAGTTTTGTTTATGTTAATGTTATGCACACAGTAAAAGCTGTAAATTTTCTGTCTTAAAATCTTTTCTCCCTTACTTAGTACGAGGTTACCCGGGGCTTGCTGTTGGTCCTGTGCCGGAGGAAGCCTGTGCATCAGAAGCAGCCAGCAGGCTTTAACTCATGCCACCCCGTGTCTCAGTGATGAGGCTGTTTCCCCACAACCGTTGTACTGCATCATCACTGCAGTTGTACACAGTCTTTGACACATTTGTATTGGATGGCAAGACATAAAACGGGGATGGAAGAGACAAGCCTCTGCCCACTCAGTTTTCTGGCCCACTAGCTGTCTGCTTAGGAGTAGAGTATCTCAGTCCCCTCCTTAGGTAGGAAAGAAGAACCATATCAAATCCAGAGGAGTTCTTCCTTGCTTGGATGTAACTCATTTATTCTTTCAAATACCACCTTATTGTTCTTTAACTGGAATGCCCTAAATTTTATTGCATAAACTGACGCTTGCTCAATTGAAAACAGGTTTTCTTGCTTTACAGATATTCTGCACCTAAATGTGTCTTTGCATGAACATGTACACTTTGCCTCATTTGTACAACGCATAAATTTTGCCTAAAGTTGTAGAAAGCTGAAGAATTCATATTTTTTTTGTCTTTTGAAAGTATCATGAAGAATATGTAAGGAGGATGTCAAAGCATCTAAAGCTGATGTTGTGTTAGTCTTCTGGTATAATTATCAAAGTTTAAATATTCTTCAGATGCACCTGGTGGTGCTTCTTCTAATGACATTTGTATCTATATTGTACACGTATCTATAATGAGTTTATAGATTTTTAAGTCTTCATTTTCACTGGCACTACCTAAAGCCTAAATCAGCACAGGTACATATATATGAATTTTCATCAGCGATGGAAAAGCTTTGGTGTGTGCTCAGGAAACTTCATAAAAAGAGATAATAATCTGGCTTGTATGCTTACTTAGAAAATGAGTTTCCTGCTTAGGAGCATCAAATATATTCTAACTGTAAAATAGTTAAAGTAATAAAAAACCCCAAACCAACAGTCCTGTGTTGACCACATAAAAAGCAGTCAGTCAGCTTTAGGGGAAGAGCATGTTGTCATTCCTTGACAGAAGATGAGTCTCAAATACTTAGCGGTGGCTGGAGTGGCTTTTTACCTACCTACTTTTTTTTACGTTAACTGTTGGGAGATAAAAGGTAAGAACTTTTGTTTTGTCTCAATACAAAAACATCTTTTCCTTCTCTTAAGATGAAAGATTCAGGGCCATGTTACTCATACAAGCTGTCTTGTCGGAACAAATGCAGTAGTGTTATCACAGTCTGATCAGTAAAGAAACAAGTTATGCTTCACGAGGATATGCTTATTCAGGTGTGGATTTACTTGAAGGTTGAGCTGGTTGTGTGGTTATGCGCTCCCCTCCCATTTCTCCTTCCAGTAGCCACTGTACTGGAAAAAAGTATGCTTTCCTAGGAGCCTGTAGCTGGTCTCTGGCTTTCCATCCCAGGTGTTTTGTGGTGCACAGAAGGTTTGAAAGGAAGGTGTGATGCTTTGCAAAACTGGGGAGCAAGAGGCCATCTATCACTTGCCTCGTGTTGCCGTTTATGAACCCCTTGATGGCTCAGCCCCTTTCTCACTCACATTATGATTGCATCCCATCTCTTTCTCATGCTTAAGAGACATCTTCTATGTAATGATTATTCACATTATAGTTATCTGGGGAAACAGAGGCAGTTGCATGCATGGACTATCTAAATATTTTCTTGCTGGGCACTTTGTCCTATTTATCCATAATTATGATGGTTTCCTCAGTAACGTCCAGCTTTGACAAACAGACAAGGAGATACAAACAGTCTTTATGTTTTATTTAGAGAAACAGAAAGATTGTTTACTACAAATTAATAGTCTTTTGCATATTAAAAATTAAAATAGCATAAATCGTGAAACTGGAGAGGCTTTATTTCCACTTTTTTCAGTTTGTAGAGCAAAGAACAGCCACATATGAAACAGCAGTATGGTTCCATGTTCCATCTGGTCTTCTCTATACTGTGTTAATATCGCGGTCAGTTTGCTGAGTGTTGCTCATATGTCTAATGCTTTTGTTATCTGGTGAAGGAATTTGAACTCTTTTAGTCGTGAAAGTTGTACTTCAGAAGGGAATGAGCAATATCTTCACCTGGCACAAAGAGAGGAAGCACTGTTACATATCTTCTATCGATTATAGGTCCCTGTATGGATAAGTGGTATGGGTCAATAGTAAAAGGGAAAAAAATATCCTATAGCTGTATATACTTACAGCTGTACTTCTTTTGTGCTCCAAAAAAACTTTCCCCTCCTCTGGTACAGATGTCATAATACCAGTGAAAAATTTCAAAATGTGATGGAGACAGGCTGGGAAGCTGTCTTCACTAGAGACCACATAACCCTCCTGTGTCCCACTGCTCCGGTCATGTGCATTCTTCCTGCCGAAGACAGAAACATGGCTGTTGGACATCAGCATTTCCATGCTGAGTAAAATGAATGCTCACAAGGTCCCAGATTGGTATATCTCTGGTGGGATAACAAGATTCATTGATATCCACTCACGCATGTCTGTCTATGTGTATCTGTATCTAAAATGACAAACCTGCATGGTACAGGCAGACAGCAGTCTGTTCGCTCAAAGCATTCGCAGTCTCAGAGTGGAATTGTAGGCACGACAAGTGTGAACACTTACAAATCCTGGTGCAGAATGTGTATGCCTTCTGTTTTCTGTCAGAAAAATGCTGGTGTATGCACGTGGGGCCCTGAAAAGTTTAAGTGTGGTTGTAAATACTTTCCATCCCATTCTGAGTACTGGTCTCAGTGTAATCTTTGCTGGCATAACATTTAGACAAAAGCTTTTAATCACGAGTTAGGGCTTTTTGTTAGTTAAACGAACTCCCCAAACATGTTGGAAAAAGAGCTTACCTGCACTCTTATCCTTTATGCTTTCTCATCCTTTATTCGGTTCAGTGCACGGAGGCCCGTGTAGCCAAGGCTGACCTCTGAAGAAGTGTTGTGTCCCTCTTCGTCATGAACCCTTGCTGAGCTTCTCACCTAGGCTGGGTTATCTCAGGAGCTGTTGAGGTGGCTGGTCAGAGTTTGTGGGTTTTGTTGGATTTTTTCCCTTCTTCACCTTCCATAATGGGTAGACAGTGTCTGCGCACCACAATTCATAACAGGGTGGCTTATCTCCTCTGCTCTGTGGAGGACAATACTTTGTGGGATCCTGGAGACTGCTGCTAGCCTGAACTGAATTTGTGAACCCACTGTAACAGAACATCTCCTACACAGTGGGACAGGAGGTGAATGTGGGTAAGGACTCTTAATGGGCTCATGCATTCATTGAAACTGAGGATGTGATGACTCTGTTAATGATGCTTAGCTGGAATGGTGTGGCTGCTGGGACACAGGACACACAACTCTAGAAGTAATAAAATATCACAGTTTCTGAAATGCACTTCCTGACACGTATGTGAAATTGCAGCCATCCATCAAGCTGAATTCTTACCTGTTAGGACTTTTATGCGTCAGTCTCATTCTTCAAGCTGAACAGAGGGCTCAAGTATGGTTTTGTCCAAATATTATCACCTCGGGGCACAACAGTATAGAAGTTTATAAGACAGCCTGGGTAAGACCTCATTTATGTTTGGATGTAATATATTATAAGAAAAGCAGAGAACAGAAGAAAATTTTTTGCTCGTTAGGGTATGTATTTTCTTCTGAGTTAGACTGGGCTAAACACACTTGAGGGAAGTGTTTATTTCTGAAAAACTGGGAAAAAATGGAATAGGTTTATAGAAGTTTGTAAGTGCTCCGTGACATACTGCTAAATTAAACTTTTCCCTGTTAAAAAAAAGTCCATAATATTATTTCCTGGAGTTTGTCCGGAATGTTTTTTAAGAAGGGGTACCTGTGGTCTGCTTGAATTTAGCCTGAGGGAAAAATTCTGACATCTGTGAAAGCTGTTATAACCTCGCGGCATCCTCCTTGTGTTCCTGGAAGCTCAGTGCTGTGGGCTTCATTCAAGACTCACTGAGGCATCAGCCTTTGCTTGCCATTTTTGGTGAAGCTTCTGTGTGTAAAGAGGAACTACATAATAGATATTTCTTCTATGCCACCTTCTATAGCAAAGAATTATACAGTTGAAATTGTAAGTATTTAACTTCCTTGTACCCCTTGTGTTTCTTCTGTGCTGCAAAGAAATGCTTGTTCTGCGTATTCATTTGCATTTTCTGTAGTTTCTTACTGTTTTCAGTTGAAGATGAAAAAAAACATATGTTGTTGAAATCTCCTTAAAATACGATTTTTCTCTCAACAATCTTAAATGCTTTTGCATATGTATTCAAACTGCATATATCTCTATCACCATATACATCAACATTGTCACAGCAGAAATAACGCTTGAAAAGTTAGCTTGAACATTTTACCTGGACTCTATTTGTTTCCAGTCTGCTCTTCTCGCTCGTAGCATGTCCTGCTCTGCCTGCCGCCCTTTTTTGACGTTGGGGTCCTTTCCCAAAGAATATGTAGTTTACAAAGGCGTATTCCAGCAAGGCCAGGAACACAAACACAAAGCATCCCATCAGGTAAATATCTATTGCTTTGACGTAGGGGATCTTCGGCAAGGTCTCCCTGAGGTGGGTGCTGATGGTGGTCATGGTCAGCACAGTTGTGATTCCTGCGAAAGGAAGAAAAAGGCATTAACTAACAAGACAGGGAAGGAGGTTTGAGTGTGAAAGGTGTAATGGCAGCGTTGCCCAGCTACCATGCACTTCTCGTGCAGATGGCTTTTAATTATGCGATCAGATTCTTAACAGCCAAGGGGATGCATTTTGCAGGACTGGAAAGGAAGACATCCTTGCAGGCCTGCTGATAGCACCTTCCTTGGCTTTCCATGCAACAGAAGGTGAACAAAATAGCCTTCAAAAGCCCAGGCTATTTTGATACACCTTGCCTTAATTTTTATAATAACTCTACTAGGGTGCTAGCTGACCTGGATAGCAAAGAGTTAATCACTGTTCTTTCTATGTGAGGAAATGCTTCTCTATCTACAGCTGTAGCCCTGCGTGATCCCATAGGGTGGCTTGCATTGCTCTGGGGAACTGGAATAAGTATCTAGCTTTTGACTGAAAACAGAAGATTGAAAGGAGAATGGGAAGTTTTATGACAAACTGATGGTCTTTCATGAAGAGAAAGTGACATATCTGCTTGTACCAAAACATCTTTTCCTGTTAAAGGGGTGCTTGCAAGTAAAGCATTTCCATCTCATTGTGTTATCCATCACTGCATGATTCTTTTTTTTGTTGTTGTTGTTGTTGTGTGTGCTTTGTTTTAGCTGGATGAAATTATTTTTTAGTCTGCTTTAATCACAGATCCTTAATGCATCTAGTTAATAGCTCTAGGCACAGGTGTAATGAGTTGAATTTATAGAGAGGTGGGACACGAGAGAGGTGGGACAAAATGGCTTTCTGGCATTACTATTTGAAAAGCATATCTGCCTTAAAGTGCAGGTGGTGGCAGAAGATCTTGGTTCTTACGGGAAGTTGTAGGAAGGAAGATGGTACAGGAAATAACCAACTATGCAGGTAAAAGAGGCTCATTCGCTGTAAGCTGGTTTATCTCCACTTGATGTCAGTAGGATCTTGTGTATTCATTCCAGCCACACATCTTGCAACGTGCTGTAGGTGACCCTGCTCTGGCAGGGGGGTTGGACTAGATGATCTCCAGAGGTCCCTTCCAACCCTAACAATTCTGTGATTCTGTGATTCTGTGATCTGGCCTGAGAGGACATGTTTTAACATCAAGAAATGTTGATGCGGCACAGTGTAGATACCCTTAGATACCCAAATTAGACTTTTACGCTTCAGTGTGGAAGCAAGACACTTTTGGCCTGACCCAACGACCTTTACAGCAACTGGAAGTCAGTCAGGATCCCAACCTAACTGCAGAGCAAGAACTTCGGATACAGGCAAGGTGACACCTGCCTGCCTTCGTGACAATGAAGACCCTACGCCGTGTGTGTAAGATCACAATTAATGCTGCTGCAATTTGGTGCTACTGTATTCAAAGGCAACAAGTACATATGTAGTTCAGTGAGTTTGAAAAGAAATTACCTAGAGCAACTCTGGCTGCAGAGGCGTCATAATTGATCCAAAAAGATACCCACGACAGAATTGTAATCAGTGTGGAAGGCATGTAGGTTTGCAAAATGAAGTATCCAATATTTCTTTTAAGCCGGAAGCTAAGTGATAATCGAGGATATGCTCCTGAAAGAAAGAAGTCATAAAATGACTAATGCCTAACAGAAGTTAGACCCTGATATTTCTGGGTTGGGGATAAAGGGGGAGGTTTTTTTTCATTAGCCAGTGCTTACCTGTTGTAAATTCCACTCTCTTTGATACCATCTTGTAATCAACGATAGAAAATTGTGGGAGCTCGATGTTATTAACTCCCGTTACTGCTGACTCTCCTCCGTTCCAGTAAAATTCAATATCATCAGTAGTGTATCCGTCTGAAACAGAGGCACAATTTGATTATTGATTTTTCTTTTTGTTGTATTACTTGACTTAAATAGTTGCAGTTAAAGTGGAAGAAGCTGCTGTTAATCAGGAATTCAGCCTTCTGTTTGACATTTCTGTTCTACAGAAGCCACGTAGCCTCCTCTGTACCCAGGGGAAGCCTCTGTATGTGGAAAGGGAGAAGGCAGAAAACAAGGACAGAATTAAAGATTGAAGATCAATTTTTATCTAGCTCTAGTACTACTGCTTTTCATTCAGGCTTGAGTTGCTCAGTTTGCCAACAGACTGATATAACATTAGCCAAACTTTTAAACTTTCGAGGAGGAGCTCTGGCAGTAAAACCAGGTTCAGTGCCCAGCTTTGCATTTGATTTCCTATGCAGGCTGTGACAAAATACAGAGTTCAGAGCCAATGGAGGAAAAGATGATTCTAGAAGAATTCAGGTGTCTGTGCTATTACCTGACAATGTCTGTCAGAGCTGTAGGTTTCCCTTTGATATTCACGCAGCATTTTATATTTTAATTAGATCATGCCATCTTTGATCTTCTGTTATCACAGAACTATTTCCTATCAACTTCGAAACTAGCACGTTTCTTCTGTTTCCTTTTAACAGCAATGTTGGTTATTTATCATTTAATTAAAAATTAATTTGCCATTCTACAACTGAGAACGTTAACGTTGTTGTTACTATTTTCAAAACCATTTTGATTAAACCCAAAAGTGACTGAGTTTCAAAAAAAAAATCTCACAATTGATGACATTTTTGAACTAATATTTAAACTGGTTCCAATTTATTGCATTTTACTGCTCTCTCCAGACATCTACTAAAGGAGAGAACAAGATCTCATCTATTTTTAGATCTTTTTCCTTCAGGTGTTAGATTTATTCAGGTTTAAATCATATAACACAGATGAAATAACAACATGTGTTTGAACTCAAGGCTTTAGAAAACTTGACAGTAGTTTTGCCGGCTGAACCAACTGTAGCATCCGAAGCCTCTACAGAGTCAGGAACTTATCCTTTTGTAATGCAATTTCTAGCTAGGGAAATTAGTCTTGAGATGTCTTTTCCTATGAAAAGGTTATAGCCTCATCTGCGGAAGGCTGACCACACGCAGAATGCGTCCATAGTTCCCCTGATGATGATCAGAGAAGCTCTCACAACTTGCTGCCGGGCTCAAGGGACTGCTTGGCGAGTCTGCAGTTACTGAACATCTGTCTTTTGATGCAAACACACAGTGATGGGCTGAACAAGGTGAAGTCTTCACATATCTTAGTTGCGAACTGCTCAGTGCCATGGTTTGCTAACCATCCAAATCACTCCCGAAACCGTACGAGCCTGTGTAATATGGATTGCTGCTGTTTGCTCAAAACTGTGCTTCCCATTCATTATGCTAATTTTTTTTTGGAAATGAACTATCCCAGGGCTGTCACACAGGGTCCTCTGCGTGGCTGGTTTCCATTCCTTCCAGGTAGAAGCCAAAGGTTTTTCACTGCAAAAGGTCAAGGTAGCTGCTTGGTAGTGGGGCTTCAGTAGCTGCTTTAAAGGCATCGCACAAAATCACGGGGCCAACATAATCCACATGTAGGGTGTCATACAGGATGATTGAAGGAGGGAATGAAGACTGCTAAGTCTGTTTAGAAGGCCAAGAATAAGATTGTCGGGGAAGTGTTAACTTTGTTTACTTGCAAATCTGTATTATAGAAAAAAATCTTTTGAATGTTTTCCTTTTTTTTAAAAAAAAACCCATGCAGCAAAATAGAAGAAATGGTAAATTCTTGTCTCATACTGAAAGGGTATTGATTATGTGTAGACTCGCCACCACACCGATATCCTCTACATGAGGTAGAAGTCATAGCTATTTCTTTGTCTTTAGGGGTCAGAATTAGAAAGAAGAAAGGTGCAACACTACCCAAAAGTTTCCCCTGTACTAGCTTCTGAGTCACAGGTGAAGGTTTAGATGTGAGAATCCCCGAGTCTGCTTCAGGGTTTGGAAGAAGATGGTGAACCTGATTCTTCTGTTCTGTGCCATCGTCACCTGGGGCCCTTTTCACACCCCTCCCTCCAGTTCTGCTTCAATTGTGCTGCTTCCTCGGCTGGTGCGTGCTGGGACCCAGGGCAGAGAGAGGAGCCGTCTCCAGTGCTCAGCAAGTCCTGACTTTATTTGCTGTCTCCTTGGGCAGCCTCTGCCAACCCCTCTGCAGTGCCTCTGCCTTTGCGGCAAAAGAAGGGACAGTGTGGGCACCTTACTGCAGACAAAATTCCCCTCCCCAACGGTGAATTATCATAGATTTCATTGTTAAAACCACAATGGTCCCAAACAAACACCTGGGATATCATGGTGCAGATTTGAAAAAAGAGAACAGGCGTACCTTCCTACAGAAGGATTGCACCGTGTTACTGGGACAGCGTGTGGTGAGGCTAGACCTTTGCAAAAACAGATTACGGGAGTTTTGTAACGTAGGCAAATGTGCTTGTCACTGGTCTTGGGAAGGTTTCTAGGACTTTGGCTGCTAAATAAAAAGCAGAACCACAAAGTTATAAAGTCAATTGACCAAAAGCAAGAACCTTGCTTGGAAGATTTCAGCTGATGACAAGCCATCACTGCTGGCAGGCCATGTCTTTTAGCCTTTACAAACTTAAAAAAGATTTCCAAATACTACAAAAAATGGATCTAATGTGAGGTGCTGCTATTTCTAATATGCTGATTTGTTCCTGGAATTTACTCTGGTTAAAGTTGGGGAAAATGATGAGAAAAGGATTGTGACGTTTTTCAATCAGGAGTTAACATTTGTTAGCTCTCTTTTTAGAAGAGTAATTGAGCAGGAACATCTTCCTGTGGTTTTGTATAGAGAGAACCTCAGTACAACCATGATTTCCTTGACAGTCATTGTAATAACTCTACACTAACATGGTGTAAACTCTACCCAGGCAGTCCATTCCCTGACGTGATAAGGTTTTTATTGTGCGATGCGTTCATTACGCGCTTCACACGTTATGGGAGAGGCATTGCTTTCATGGCTGACAATGACTCACAAGTGCAGGACTTGGAGACCTTCATGTTCCACAGGCGTTGGCATTGCTTTTTGCTTTCCAAACTAGCAAACTCGAGAGGAACACAGCTGGCTGCAGTTTAAAGACTGGAACTGATCTCAGCTCTGAACAGAATCAGCAGAGGACAGATCACTCCTTCTCCTTTTTGAAGTGGATAGTGCCTTCAAGTGAGGAGTCGTAATGATGTAAATTAAGACACATTCAGTGTGGAGCATCACTAGCTTCTGGCTAGCAGGCAATAATAAAGCCTCAGTTCTGGCAGCATATGCCTTTAACATTTTCAATGGAAGAAAAGCTATTTCAATGGCAGAAAAAGTGGGTTTAGTCTGTGCAGTGGCCAGCTGTAACACACTGATTCGTTCACTGAACTTATCTGTACTGCCCAGGTATTCCCTTAGCAGCTTTTTTCCATGTGTTCCTTTTCCTTCTGCATACGTATCCATGTCACCACTTTAAAGGGATGCCTCCTCTTCTGTGACAGAGAGGGCAGTACTTACAACTGAACGGTGACGTCTGGACACAAATTTCATAGAAGTCAAATATTGGCAACCTGAAATATTTCAATTGTGTTCATAATAGCTGTCAAGAGTGATTGTAACTTTAACTGCATGTCGTGGTTTCAGCTGGGATGGAGATGACTTTCTTTTTAGCAGCTGGTGTAGTGCTGTGTTTTGGGTTTGGGATGAGAATAGTGTTGGAAGTGCACTGATGTTTTTGGTTGTTGCAAAGCTCTCAAGGCCTTTTCTGCTCCTCACATGGCTCCACCAGCGAGCAGGCCAGAAGGTCACCAAAGATGGGAGGGGACACATCCAGGACAGCTGACCCCAACTGACCAAAGGGCTATTCCATACCATATGACATCATGCTCAGTATATAAATCTGGGGGAAGAAGGAAAGGGGGATGTTTGGAGTTACAGCATTTGTCTTCCCCAGTAACCATTACACATGATGGAGCTCTGCTGTCCTGGAGATGGCTGAGCACCTGCCTGCCCATGGGAAGCAGGGAATGAATTCCTTGTTCTGCTTTGCTTGTGTGCGTGGCTTTTGCTTTACTTATTAAACTGTCTTTATCTTAACCCACCATTTTTTTCTCGCTTTTGCTTTTCTGATTCTCTCCCCATCCCAGCTGGGGGGAGTGAGCGAGCGGCTGGGGGGTCCTAGCTGCTGGCTGGGGTTAAACCACGACGCTGCAAAACCCCAGAATTATTTCCCTAAATATAAAAGACCACGAAATAAACGACATTTAGCTGATTTAATAACGCGAGTCGATCTCATTCCATTTATGCCCTTTCCCTAAAAACCAGAACCGGCTTCTCTGCGTGGCAGAGCTCCGACGTGGCTCTGTCCCCCCGTGTTCCCCCGCGGCCAGCCCGGCCCGGGGCAACCGGCCGGTCCCTGTCGCCGCTTTTGGCCGGAACAGCGATTAGAACGCGTTAGGGGAGCGCCGGGTTTCGGGAGGGATGGTGATGTGCTGCATGTCAGGACTTTGGCACGGGGGGTGCCCTGGGATTGATGCATCTTTGCTCCGTGTTTCTGCAGCAAACGCATCCCGGTTCCTGGGCTGGCATCCCTAGCAGTCCAGCCCACTTAATCAAACAAATTCCCTAGGATTTCTGTGTGTGCTTCTGTTGACCTAAATAATAAGTGGTTGCTAAGATTTTTTTATTATTATTATTGTTATTAATAAAGCTCCCATGAAAATTATTTGAGCTATTTAAGCCTTTGCTTACTAGATTCCTTCCCAGCTTCAAACCCATTAAAATCTGTTTAATTGCCCCTCAAGATGTTAAACTTCTGCTTCCTAGAAAATAATGTCTAGAAATGATAATACAGTCCTTGATGAGCCAACACTTTTTTTTTTTTTTTTTTTTTAACTTCTAGACCAGCAGCTGAGAGTTTAAGTGAGAACACTTAGGCAGAAATACCACAGATCTAAAAAGTAACTAGATTCAAGCATGGTAAGAAATAGGTCATGTATAAATCTTGCTGTTCACAGAAAAAAAAGTATTTTAGAAATGTTGCTGACATTGTGATATAGCTGAGGTTAGCAGTGTACTAGATGTTAATGTCACCAGGCTGTTTTTTTTTCCCACCACAGCACTTACCATCTCAAATACCTCTGGGATAAACAAAGATCTGTATTACACTACCTCAACAAATAAATTCATGGTTCTACTGTTATTACCAATTCCACAGAGACATCCAAACAGAGCACCATTTTCCTTCTGATTCTCCAGGGTAGGCAGCTCTGAAACACCCAGCGACAGGGTCTCTGCCTTGGGGGTTTGAGTCTAAATTGCACATTTCAAAAGAATATTTCCAGTCCATGTGCCCCAAATCATTTGGTCTTGTTTAAGGACATGAGGCTGGAACCCAATGCTCTTCCATTACTACTGGATCATCCCTTTCTTAACAACTTAGTCTTTGTTGCTCAATGTATTCTCACAATATCATTTTTCTTGTTTCATGTGGTTGTCATTCCTATGACTGTATTAAAACAGGAAGATAAAACATTTCTTCCACACATCACCAAGATGGTTGGAACACTGGTAAATTTATTGTACTGTTTCAACTTAAACCCAACATGAGAACGGGGCACCGCAGATCTGAAGATGTGTTTTGGAAAGCAATATCACTAGGTAACTAGTTAAGGCAATAGAATTGCTTGAAAAGGCTCCCTGCCACCTGTGTTTGAGTGGGTGTTTGTATCTGTAAGTGACTTTACTTCCACTGAGAAATACTTTCTATAGGCAGATGGCAGATTGTAACAGGGGATGCGATTCAGAATTTAGCCTAAGCAATATTGACCCAAATGAAAACTTGGTTAGAGTGCTGGAGTACTACAAATTGTCAGTTACTTAAGAAGGCTTCTCAAATAAAAATAAATTTAACATACAGGGCAAACTGTTCCATCCTGGTTGGAGACATCACTTCCTAGCCATTAGAAGCAGAAAAGAAATGTTATTACAGCATAAAGTCACTCTCGAAACATCCTAATCTAGTTCAGAGAGTGAATTATAACCTTGCCTTACTGTGCAAACACCTTTAATATTGGTTCATTATTATTTGTTATCATTTTTTACCCCTCTAACTTTATAAATCTCATTTGCCAGTGAAACTTGATACAAGGTTGAAAATCCTTTGGAAGAGGAATTGTTTGGTTTTGCTTAATAACTCTTTAATGGGTAACACAGCAGGACTTCTCAGTATCACTGTAGTCTCAATAGATGGAAACACTGAAGGTTTCTGGATAAGTAGTCAGTCTTGTACTGAAAATGCCTTACTGCTTTATTTGTCTCCTTCTACTGGATTATGCCAGTGATGTCAAAGGACCTACTGAGCTTAAAACAAATATAATGCATTGTACAATCAGAAATACACATAATTATGTTTTATCTAGCATTGCTTTCATGTGCAAGAGTACCTCTTACAAGGCATACTGGTATTTGTATTCATCTTTGTGTTCACTAGTAACAGTTCAGTTCTCATTAGCTATAAAAAAAACAAACCAAGGAATTATTAGGAAAGGAAAGCAAACGTAAAATTCTTTGTTGGCATTTTCATATGCTTTCCAATTCGTGTTGTGCTATTTCTTGACTATTATATGCAGTTTTCTTTCTTTCCCCAAAATAGCTGTGCTAAGTTGGCTACAAAGAAGGGCCATGGAGATGATGGACAGACTTGCTTCCATTGCAGGAAGGACTGACTGAGTCATGATTCTTCAGCCTGCAGGTAAGGTGGCTGAGGGTAAGTTATGACAGAAGTCTGTAAGATCCTAAGTTAGCGTGGTGAGTTTGAACAGGACGTGATTATTCACAATCCCTCACGCTTCCCGACCAAGAAAGCAACACGTTGTATGTCTAGTGGCTAGATTGGAAGAAATAAAGGGAAATACAATGTGCAGATAAACTGCAGAACCCATTGCACAAGGTGAAGTGGGTGTCAGAAGTTTGCCCTTGTTCAGAAGCTATCATATATTCACAGAATAAAAATGTATCCAGGTTATTAAGCACAAATTATGCCATTTCTGACTTCAGGTAGAAAAGGGCAGAACACTTACTGGAGGAGTTTATGGGGGAAATATCAGCATGTATAGCCTATGCTCTGTTCTAGCTTCATAGACGTGTGGTGCTGGCCACCCTCAGAGACAGGATGATGGGTGAGACAGATGCTCTGTCTGAGATAGTACATCAGTTAAGGGTCTGGCATGTTCCACTGCAGCCTGATTTGCCCGTCTCATGTCTTTCAGCTTTACAACTCATATTTTTACTTCATCACTGGAGTGATGATTTTTGGCCTGATGTTGAGTGCCTCTGACTTTACGCATCTTTGTGTAATTAACACAAATGAAATTGTGATTAGAAAAACCTGTTTATGCCCACACGTTTTGTGTAGTAATAAGCAACCTGCCCATAGTAACTCAGTGGCCAAACTGTCACTAAAACTCAGTGGTCTCTTACACACAAATGTTTAGCAAGCAGTACCAGTGATTTAACTTTGGACTTCAGACATTTTGATGACCTGTTGTCTCAAAAATAGCAGCAGTGATATTTCTTTTTAAACTTTTTCTAGCAAAGTAAGTGTGCAGCATGTCCTCCTGACTGCTGTCTTCTTGTGTGGACTAGATACTTGCATAATTGTACATGCAACGTACAGATGGACAACTGCTATTAACAGATCAGCCCTGAGAAGTACAGCCATTGTACATCAGTTTCTACAGACCTTTAGCTAGTTTCTCAGTTTATAAACTAGTTTTGAGTGGCTCTGAAGCATGAAGTTTTAAAATGGTGCTTTAGTAGTTGCAACTGCTGAGGATCTGTTTGTTCAACTGCTTCCACGTTTCTCGTTTCTTTGCCTGAATCTTCTCCTGTGGTGTGAAAACCAGCAAAGTTCTGAAGTCATACCACCATGTTCTTGTCTAAAGGCTAGTCAACAGCAATCAGGGCAGAAGCTATGCATGAGGAGATTAACCCCCATAGTTTCCTCGCCTTGCATCCAGGTTCATTTGCTGCTGGTACCAGACTGCCCTTGAGAGTTCGGATCTGGGAAGAGAGGGGTTGTTTCTTGTCAGAAATCCCAGTCATCTTCTCTTGCTTACATTCTGAGACATCTTTTTCCTGAATCTGTTTTTAGCTTTCTCCTTGTCCCTTTCTTCTCCTTTTGAATGGACACTTCTACTGGATACCAGGTGTATCTCAGTCTGCAGGAAGTTGAACTACAGCTCCGGACCTCTTCTGATGAAGTTTGCTTGGTTTTTTTCCCCCCTCTTGCTTTTTATCTTCTACCCTTCATTCCCTCCTGGTTTGATGAGGAGGGGAAAAAAAATCCATCTTTGAGAGCACCAAAATGCAGACCACAAATTGTTTCTGCTCTGATTCTGGCCATGCAGGCTGGGAGTGCCCGACTGGGGGAGAGAGACCTCACGTCTCCTGGATGCCCAGTGGTGCAGTCCCTCAACTCTTTTCCTGACTCAAAGGACTTCCACGCCTTCATGAACCAGACTAAGGTAACCTGCTTGCAATGCTGTCAGGAGCACATTTTATGTAGAGTTTGCAAATCACCCTTTTCATCCTTTGGTTCCCTCCTCCTCCTTTCCCATCTAGAAGTGCTGTACAATAGACATACTAGACAATATCCCAGTCGAGCTGCAATCCTGCAAGTTCTTTCTGACTTGAGTTGCTTTACAAAGTTAAAAAGAGAACAGCACTATTTATAAGTACATTATGTAAACATTAGCAACAGAAGTCCAGCTGCTTGGCATTCATTTAATTTAGTTCAGTCAATATTGCATGGTACATAGTTTTGTTTGCTCGTATTGTAAACACATCTTGCCCTTGAGCACTTATTTCATTTGGCTAATTAAGATCTACTTCTAAGTGCTCCCATTTTGTTGCCAGGCAGGCTCCCTCAATTTTAGATACAGCTGTTGTACTCGGTGAAAAAAGACATTTAGAAATCCGGGTCCGTCTGGTCTGTGCTCCATCGTGTCAGGCCAAAACCTGCTCTTGGTTAAGGCAGTGGGGCCTCTGCTTTCAACGGGGCACGGACTGCAGATGAATGAGGACGTGTTGTGTTCCTCACTTCTGCCAGCGTGGCTTACGCAAGTACACCTTATATTCCTAAGCAATATTGTGTTCCCCGGTCTGAGATAGCGAAAACCTTTTTAAAATTTTAATTACTTAATTCAAGTGCTTAAAATTTTCAAAGAGGTAAATGCTGGGGTAAGTACAAGGCCAATGCACTTGGGCTTTTTAGAAAAACGATGAGAATGAGGTTTTCATGATGGTCTCCGTCACTTTTCTGACAGTGCAAGTAGATGAATTTTCAATTCATGAACAATTGTAGAAAGATTTAAAATTATACTGAGCTACACGGAGATTTTTGTTCAGACAAAATTAAAAGAGTGAAAAAAAGTACTTTTCTAAACAAAATTAACCTCAAATAAAAATACCAACTATTTTGGCCCTTGAAAATGAAACATTGACTCTTTTTAGAAAATATATTTTACAATGCACGTGTATTGTGCACGTATTACACATTTTCTGCATGCATATTTTGCCAAAACTGTTACACATTACTGAATTGATACACTTCACTGGGGAAAAAGCCTTGCCTGAAAAATACCATGTTGTTCTTTTTGACGTTGTTAACAAGACCATGAAAGGAAATTTAGACTTGACTTTTGTTTTAAAACTTTGTCACCGATCCACTTTACTTCTGTAACCATAGGTAAATATTAGTTCTGTACTGCCAAGAAATAGGAGCAAGAAAGTCCTACAAAGAACAAAAACTTAGGGAAAAGTACATCCAGATCTGGACTTGGTAACAGATTTATAGCTGTAATGGGAAAAAAAAAAGGAGCTTCAGATCGAATTCTGGTCTTGGTTGTACAGAAATGACTCCCATTGCTTATGAAGCTGGCATGGCATTGGCTTCTCTGAGGAAATTTGCTTCCACTAAGACACTGAGATAAGCCACCATCATTTTAAACACCTTGACACATACTGCAGTTCACAGCTGGGGTAGGCAGTGCAAGCTACCGGCGTTTTTTGGGCTGCATGTCTTGCTGAGACTGATTTTGTGCTAGCAATGCTTAAGAACAAAATAGCAAAACTACGGTAGAAAACAGCAAAGTTTTGTTACTACTAAGAAAATATACGCCACTTTTCATCCATAGACTTTAATGCCATACAAAATCAATCTGTCTCCGTTTTGTAGGGGGATGTGAAGTGCATAAAGGGGAAGTATAGAAGGAATATATCACACTTTACCAACGTGCTGCATTATTAATTTCACCCCGGCAAATCAATGGTAACCCAAAGACAGGGATATATAGAGAAATATTAGGCCTTACTAGTCTGGTATGACTGTACAGCCCCGGCCGATAATCAGAATTAAAAATTTACATGTTGCCTTGGGTAATGATCAGACTTTGTTCAGGAGTGGAGTAGAGACCTGCAGTGAGGAGATGACTGGCTTCTTGGACGCCAAGGTGTCCGTGATACTGCTATGGTTGCTGTTTTTCTTTAAGCACTAAAGAATGAGCAGGGGATTTCTGTGGCTAAAAGCAGACTAAAGTCAAGGAACAGGCTTTTTAGGTCATTGATGTACAAAGTCCGTGTAGTGTCTGCAGCTTTGTGTGGAGGCAGGCATGCGGTACACACTCATTAGTGGACTAATACGAGGTGTTAATGGAAGGGCAGGTGCTCCATAGAGAGAGAAGCTCCAAGATCTTAAAATCAAAGGATTCTGAGTAATTTTCTGTGTGCCTAATCCTGTTGATACAAACTCCTTTAAGTGTGTGAAATATTTGAGTTAAGGTTCTGTTGCTTTAACCCAAAACCTGAATTCAAATAAGGTGGCCATGCTCTCTGTGGTTTGGATTAGAAAGGTTAATATGTTAAATAACTGTGTGTTTTCTCACGAAGAAGTCTCTGTGGGTAATATAGTGCACATAGGCACTTACGGAATATAAATGAATGAGAATGGAGATAAATCGCTGAGCAGATTAGCCGTATATTCTGACTTAAATGTAAGTCATTGAGGGTATTAGTCAAAATTACACCTCACCGGCAGGAACAGATATACTGGATAGCGATCTAGCAACCTTTAGGTGCTGCCTCATTAGCTCGGATCAGTTACTGTGCAACCTTTCCATTTTCCCTGGCCATCAGCACTATGGCTATGCAGCCGTGATCCTGGCGTCCAGTGCCTCGTGTCAAACGAATCTTTGTCTAACTCAGTGTCCATCAGCATGCTGAGGGACTGTTGTCCCTTGTACAAACCAGGCTTGCACTCCAATGGTAAGATGTATTTGAAAGGCTTGAGGGAGGCAAACCTGCACACCTCTGCACGTCTGGTTCTGGGCTGGCAGTGTGGGAAACCTGGTGCTGCAATTTCCATGGAAGCCTGATGAATTGGGCTCCTCATCACAAGAGCATGTCCAGAGAAGGGCAATGAAACTGGTGAAGAGTCTAGAACACAAGTCTTATGAGGAGCGGCTGAGGGAACTGGGGTTGTTTAGTCTGAAGAAAAGGACGCTCAGGGGACACCTTATCACTCTCTACAACTACCTGAAAGGAGGTTGCAGAAGTGGGAGTCGACCCGTTCTGTCAAGTAACAGGTGATAGAACAAGAGGAAATGGCTTCAAGTTATGCCAAAGGAAGTTTAGATTGGATATTAGGAAGAATTTCTTTACTGAAAGGGTCATCAGGCATTGGAACGTGTTACCCAGGGCAGTGGTGGAGTCCCCATCCCTGGAGGTATTTAAAGGTCCTGTAGATATAGTGCTTAGGGACATGGTTTAGCGGTGGGCTTGTCAGTGTTAGGTTAATGATTTGACTAGATGATCTTACAGGTCTTTTCCAATCTAGGAGATTCTGTGATTCTGTGATTGAGGGCTGCCAATCACCGGAAAAGTTAAATCCAGTGAAAAAATCATATCTGTGTGAATGAACTCTTCAAACACAACTGAAAAAAATGCTCTTGAATTTTCCCCCACACTGTGGTTTGCTCATAACGGTCATTTCCTTGTACAGGCTACTCCTACACTTAATATTTGTTGCTTTAAGTTCATGAGGATGATGAATAAATAAATAAAGCTGTTAGAAGTGCTAGCAGAAAGCCAATAGAGGAAGCATTAAGAATTTTATCTGAAGGATGCTATTCTATTCTCAGTTCTGCAGAGTAGATTCCTGAGGGCTGGAGGACTCGTGTGTAAGTATACTGCCACTTAATAAAACTACTTCATGCTAGTGTTGTGCCAGGTCAGGTAAGCACTCTTTCAGCAGAGAGACTTGAGACGTTGGGGTTTTTTTTATTTGTATTATTGTGGTGCCAAGGAGCTGTAGGTATAGATCAAGACACAGAGTTCATATGCACTGAACAGAAAATTTCACAAGATTTAAAATACCCATAAACTCGGACGCATTTGGGGCAAGGCTTCATTCTCACAAATTGAAATGTATCCATGAGTACCAGAATCTTCCAGTTTGTTCTGGGTTTTGTTTGTTTTATATGGCAATACACACCTTGGCAGAAGACAATTAAATACATAAACTGTACTTATGGCTGTAACACCCTAGGACAATTGCATTATCTCAAAGCACAACATGCCAGTTCTTCCAAAAATGTGATATGACCAGGTGCAGAGATTATTTTTCCTGCTGCTCTGGCTGCAGAAATACAGACTTATTTAAGAACATAGCTGTTTCCTGAGAAACCTCCTCTAAATGGACCCTTGTTTTTGAAAAGCAAGCTCCGTTTTTTCCTTTGCCGTTCCCCTGGCTGGAGGCTGACAGAGGCTGAAGGCTGAGACCTGGTGAGGCTGTGCTGGGAAGCGACTCGTCCCCGGCTTTTCTGTCCTCTGCAGTCACCAGGGACAACCTGGGCCCTGTATTGGTACATCTGAGGCTGCTCAGACAGCAATAAAATGAGAAGAGCAGTCGGTGGGAATAACTCTACGTTCCTCTCTGTGCAACAGAAGAGTGCTTAAGGTATAGCAGATCGGTGACCCAGCTAATTTCATGTGCTCATGCACTGAAATGACCGAGTGTCAAGTATTTGCTATTAAAATCTATGCATCCATATAGAGACAAGCTATCCTTCTTTTTGAAAATAAAAAGGGAAAGTCATATAGACTCTACTATCAGCATCTGAGTAACTTCTAAATTTGTGTGCAGTGTAAAAAATGCATTGTGAAAGTAAAGTAACTGGTTTATAGTCCTCTGGGGAAAGAAATCTTTCCAAAGTGTGGAAACAGAGAAGTCACTGTGGCTTAACACTAGTGTAGTGTGAAGAATGAATTATTTTAGCTTAGTGACTGACTTAAAAGATGAATGGTAAGGAATGACTTAAACTGAGCCAAAAATACATTTTAAATTTTAATGTGAAAAAAAAATGAAACATACAGTCCTATTTGGCTAATTTCTCAGTTTCAATATCAACAAGCTATTTGTGCATCTGCCTCTCGGAGTATCTGAAAAACAACTTGCTCAGCTCCACAGCTCTGTGCTAGTCTTTCTGTCCCTGTGATGTTCAAATCTGCTGCTGTGGATGCTCACGCCATCATTTTAAAACCACTCCTGTTTTGCCGCCAGCGTGTTCTCTGCAGCTCAGAAGGATGGCATTTCAGCTGTCAGAACTTAATGTGGGTCTACTGATTGCTGTGCGCGTGCAGAGTCTCCATGGGTGATCCTTCTGAGGGTGAAGTTGCACTGATACCAGCTCAGTGTGTGTATTCTGCAGAAGGTATAGGCAGTGAGCTAGGGTGTATTAGAAACGATTAAAGTGTGTCTCAAATTGCAAAATGTGTTGCCCAGAGAGCAGTCACTATGCTGTCCCAACGGGCAGCATATGGGATCACACCAGCAGCCTGTGTGTGCTGATGTCCGTTCCTGCTCTCGCTGGGATATCTCTTACGGTACTGTCTTGCTTGTTTCATGAGTGTGCTGGGATAAAGTGTGCTTTTCTGTTTTTCTGGTGTTAACTATTCTTTTGCTAGGAGCAAAGAAGGATTCTTTTTGTGGGAGCTTGTTGCTTGAATATGACCTTTGGTCCATGGCAGAGTCCTTGTGAAAGAAGGCATTTTGTGCATGTCATAGAGCAGGCAGCAATGGGAGTACAGAAGAAGGCATGGATGGAGACCCACCTGCACACTGGTGAGTTGTGAATGCTGTGCATTGGATGAAATGCTAAGAACCTCATATCACTTATGGCTGGCAGATTAAGTCAAGATGGGCAGGCAGGAACTCTTTTGCTGTTTGCATTCAGATAGTTAACCTCAGAAAGATCCTAGTCTTTGTGTGATCTGAGTTTTGGAACAGATATCCCGCTCTCCCTCTTCATAGTCCACCAAGTTTGAAAGAAATTTAAGGCTGAATATGTATTTTAGAGCAGTTAAAGGAATTACCCAGAAGCAGAAGAGAACTCTTAGCCCCAGGGCTACACTGTAATAACCAGGGACAAGTCAAAGTGGAAAAAAAGATATTTTTTTTTTCCCGCCAGGGTTTGCAGGGCCTGTGGGAAGTGGCACATGCTGGGACATGGGTTTATGGTTGACATGTCTCATGGGGGAGCAGGGGGAGTCTGACAGGTGGGTGACTGAGAGAAACTCTTCATTTACAGATGTGGCAGAACTTAAGCAACTGTGACGGTGGGAGCTGCCCTCACTAGAAACATCAGAAAGATGGAATCTCTTAAAAAAGGCATAGAGTTGAGTGTCCTTCCAGCCTTCTTTTTTAACAGGGAAGGAGCCTTGCAACTGGTTTTTAGAATACTCAGAGCAATGAGCTCCTTTGGGAGGGAAGAAATTAAGCCTTCTGTGGAAGCAATTTGATATGCTTGGTGAGAAGAAGCGGGATGAGACCAGATGCCCTTTTAGTGGTTTTGGATACTTTAGGGAAAAGACATGAGTGGATCCAGCTCAAAACTCCTGCTGCCTCAGGTACCAGCACCGTCATATTCATTAGTGAATTTTTATTGCCAGGCATGAATAAATTACTGGATATCTGGTGCCTGCAGACAGGCAAAGGAGAAGCTGGCTGGGAAAGCTTGGATTTAAGACAGGTTTTTCATCTCTAATAAAAATAGCCCTTTTTGTTTGAGGTGTAGGTTCTTACAGCCTTGGTAGTTCAAATGCAATCATACCCTGGATCAATGTAATCTTGTCTCAAGCAGGGAGCTGTGATAAATCTGTTCAAATCTCGTTCTGTCAGACCACTCTGTGCCAACAGGGGTGATAATGAATGTTTAGGTATGAACACAGTTGTTTTTCCTGGCAACAAACTATGTAGAGGTTCAGGTGGAGTATTTTATTGATTCACTGCAATATCACTTTAAGTTGGTTGCGCTTTCATCAAAGCATTACATATATTTAGTGTTAGGTCTATTTGTGTGTGAAGCAGGGACAGCCATAAAAACAATGGAGTCAAGGCAGAATTGCCATTTTCTCTCCTGTAGCCAACTAAATAAATCTTCCTCTTTTCCTAACTTGCTCTGTTCAGGTTTCTGTGGGCTTGTTCAGCTCTCCCACACAAGTGAATTGGTTTCTAAGAGTGCTGCTGACAAAGCTAACGCACGGTTCAGCGTTGCAGTGTCGATCCCTGAATCATGCTGCAGCATCACAGTTGTCATAGAGACACAGATTTTTGAGACCAAAGGGACAGTTCTGATAATCTGTTCAGACCTGTTTTAAAACACATAGTAGCTTGCCAATAAGTAAATAACTTTGCCAAATTGGAGTGCAGCCTGGCCCTCCTTCTCCTGTGACAGTGAAACACATTTCACTTAAGTTTGGGGAATGCTGGAAGAGAAACCCCAAATGGGGAAAAAAATTATTGTCAGAGTGGTGCTGTCGGCACATCGTTTTCTTTTCTGCTGAGTGAAAGCCAGGTGCAAGCTTAGGCCACAAGTTCATGATGTGATAGTGATACTGGTGACTTCAAAGGGACGAAGAGTATTAGAGCAACAACAGTATCCCGTCTTACCATCTAGGTGGTGCAGTGAGGTCAGGACTGGTATTTGCAGTGAGGGATGCTGCAGTGGGGCAGCTGTGTGCAGCCAGAAGTCTCTGACAGACAAGCCCTGGCTGATGTAGCTCCAGCAGTTTGATGCTACTGTCCCTGCTTGTTTGCCTTCTCCTTCTGTCTGCGCCTTTATCAGCTGAGATGTGTGTCTGCATCTCACCCACGCCGGTCCAGAGCTTGCCGCAGCTGCTGCCAGGGACCATGGGTTTATGCCAAGGCACCGGGTTGTGAACTGCCATAGCAGTTGTAGCCCTTGCCAGAGGCTACCTGGTACAGCAGAACTAACAGCTGGGGGACTTAACATCTTAAATTGCCAAACTGACATCCATCAGAGCTCACGTGAGTGTGCCAAGCAGCCTGGGTAACCTCCAGCCAAGTATTAAGTCTCCTCTGTCCCAGTATATGCTAATCTGTGAGAAATGGATTGTTACAGATCCCAGCTCCGCTGATGAAGCAGCTCCAGTTACAAAATCCCTTGATTTTATACACAGAAGTTTCCAGTGGCCATCGCGGTATTAGACACCGAAACAGGTGTAAAGCCTCTGATATGGTCTCCCCATCTGCCACCGCAGAATTTGGAATAAGGTGAACTGCTTGAGCAAAGCAATGCAGGAACACGTGCAACCAAAATGCTCTCCTCCTTCTAAATGTGTACATTTCTCTGGTTGTCAGCTATGCAGACATAGCTTCTGCAGTTCTGTACGATAGCTTCAGGAAAGATGGAAATGTAATTTTTAAATGAAAATAATCTCCTGGCTCGATTTAAGCACGTATTATCCCTGCATTGACTGCTCTGCTGGAGGGGTTTGCTAATAGGGCAGCGTTTGATTCTTTGTGCTTTTTTCCCATTCCTGTGCAGCACTGTTGTTTTGCTGCTATTTGCAGTGCCTTAAATTACTCACTTGTAAGTATTATTAAGGAACAACTCTTAGCGCTTTACATTTTCAGGGATTGTCATTGGCTAATTTCCACAGCATCCCTGTGAGGTGTAATGACTCACTGCCTTTCTGCTCACGGATAGCGCTACGTTCCTCTATTCTTTGAGTAGCTTAAGAGCAGTTCATCTGTGGGACTGCTTGGTTCCTCTAGAGTGTGCTCCTTCTGCAGGAGGAGTAAGTGTTCCTTAAAAGCACAGGGGAACTGAGGAGAGGGCCAGGCTGTGTGTGTGACAGTGTTGGCATGCTCTGGCACCTCCACAGAGCTGCACAGATGTTGTGGATGCTCCGGGGAGTGCTGAGCTTGTGGAGGGTCAGATGTGCATCCAGCTTGCTGGGTTTAGAGGGGAGGAAGCACCTCAGGACAGGGAGAGGACTCGCTCAGATGCCACTTTCCTACCACTCTTTAGGGACAAAGGAGATCCTGCAGCTCTCACGTTGAGGGGCAGCGGGGAAGGAGGGGGGACAGTTTGCAGCAGCTTTCTGACCTCTCGTCCATGGAGGGTCCAGCTACAGTCTGACCCTGGATGAGTAAGTGAGACTGAATTAAGGAAGCAGAGAGGACTTCAAACACAGGGAGACTGGATGGTGCCGCATTGCAATGCTTATGAATCTGAGCGTAAAACCTGTTAACCAACATGCTTTCCAAAGGATGCTGTTCAGGGAACCACAGGGCAGCCCTAGTGTCCTTGTACATGGAATTAGAACAGGTAACAATCCTGATTCGCTCATAAAGTTCAGGATTATTTTAAGGGGTATTTAACAATGGTGTGAGGAACACACGGTCCATCTTGGCCATGGTCTAGTGTCTCAGCATTGGTTTATCTGTTCGGCTTTTGCTTGCTCTTTCTCTTGCACAGTCACACTGTTTGCAATTGCACCTGCAGGTCTGAGCCTCCATGCGAGCCATGCATTTACATCTGCAGAGGAGTGCAGATCAGCTCAATAACTACTCTTGTTTAAATGCACAGTAGATGTTTTACATGCCCATACAGACTTTTGACCTGGTTTATTATTCAGCCTTTGTATTTTTGCTTAAATGCCTAATTGTTGTGTGCATTTTCTACAGGCATTACGCGCTCCTCATAACCATTTATCTTAATTTCTGAGCTAATTTACAGTGTTTCTGCTGATCAGATCTAATTTAAAGGGTGGGGCTGAGGAAAGGGCCATCCACTTGGAACACACATTTGAAACGACAAATGAAAAAACAGACAGGGAAGATTCTCAGTGCGAGTTGTGGTGGTTTAATGGAGCCATCCCAGTTTTCACCAGCTGAAGATCAGACATATTACTCCTATGTCAGATTATGTGCTGCTGAGAGCTACTAGATTTAGGGCTATTAATATTGCATATATTTACACACCCATGCAGGTCTTTTTACTGTCTATGTGTCCAGTTTAGTTTATTGTGTTCTTTCTGCATGCATCAAGCTTGCATGATTACTGGCAACAGCAAGGATAAAAATGCTGTTAAGAAAAGAGGTTAGGATTTAAAGAAGGTCAATGGTATTGTTATTACATTCCTCTGGTGCTACGTGGGTTAAACCACGTAAACGTACACAATATAAAAATGAACAAAACCACTTTCCAGTGCTTTGGAAATGGTGTGACACAGTGCACAGCATCTGTCTAGTGGTGAGAGATGCTGCTTGCTGTCACACAGGCAGTTCCAGGATTGCTTAGTGACTAGCACCACCTTCCCATGTCCTTTTATGTAAGAAACAGTTCTGCCCCAGGGGTTTATTTAATTCCTGTCTCTCCCAAAATTGAGGTGGATAAGCCTTTCTTTCAAAGGCATATTTTTTTTTAACCAAGAAAATGTTAACAATTTGATTTTAATCCTAGCTCTGTGAAGGTGCGTTAACTGGCACAACAGAAAGCTGAATAGCTGATGTGCGATGCAGGAGCTGGAAGGAGAGGTTGGGGGTGGGAATCTCATAAAGTGGTTCTGTCATGGAAGAAAACATCACATGCCTAATGCATGTGGCACTGACAGAGAGGCAGTGGTCGCAGTTATCACCTCTTTATTCACCCTCTCCACTCTGCCCCTGGTAGCTTTCAAGGGGATTAATAGGTACTCAGGACAACTGGCTTACTTGTACTCAAGTGCCTAAGAGAGCAGTGGCAGCCTACCCTTCAGAACTGTGTTCTTATGCCAGGTACACGAAAATAACTTTCAAGGGTTTTAGACAGGCAGAGGAGAAAAGCTGTGGTGCATTAGAAGGTATATCTTAGGTGGAGAATTGTCAAAGATGCCAGTGCTCCTGACACATCTACTACCTGTGGGCTTTTGGTAGCAGGTAAGCATGTTTGCGCTTTTGGGAAGTCCCGCCGTTGTTAGGAGAACTGATGTAAATACTCATGAGAAGTAATGCACTCTGCCAATTTTGGCTTGTTTGCAAATTGTGGATAAAGATTTTGCTGATTTCTTTGGATCAGCTCACCAAGTATTAACATATCAACATACATATCTTTGGAGACATGAATTATTTGTAGCAAGTGTTCAAAAGGTCAGAAAAGCAATTTTCTTTTGGGGATGTGTGAGTGGCCGCATGAGTGACATGATATTCTCTCATCCCTGATTGTGTTAGCATTTTAATTGCCTGTTCCATCTAATGCTAATTTTGATTCTTGATGAGGTCTCAGTGGTAGTATCTAAGTCCATTCTCACTGAGCGTTCATCCCTACAAAGCTTCATTTATGTGAAAGCTTGGGAATAAAGAGGTATAAGCCAGCCAAGTGTCAGTCTAGTTTCATTATTTGGGCTGCTATCTGACAAATGCTCATGTACTTTGGTCAGCTTTAGTCATGACTGGGCTGTAGCCTTCAGATCAACTATCTCCCAGCAAATAAATTCCGGTATGAATTCAGTATGGAGGCAACTTCAGTATGAAGTCGCCCATTTTGATTGTTGTGGTAATGTATATATATATATATCTCCATTTCTTCTGCTGATCAGGTAGAGAAATTACTGAAGAGATGTGGTTTTCACTTTATTTTGAAAATTAAAAAATGGCTTGTTCTCCGAATGCATTCATTCCATACCCTGTTAAGTTTAAGCTGGAAGATGAAGAAAGCAGCAGCAAGCAACATCAATAAAACTGTTTTGTGCCAAAAAAAGGCAGGGAACTGCAAAGCCCAAGGATGAGTATGACAACTACACAGCTTAATGAGCAGCTCTGTAGGTTCGGTAAGGTGGTGGATTATGAGACTTGGCCAGAGTTTGTACCTGCAGTAAGTATCTGGGGAGACCATTAGGGTGATGGGCAGCACTGGAAAGGGAGGTTACAATTGCCTACTGCCTCTGCTTCTTGGGAATGAGAAGAAAATGGCTGTATACGTGTTTGTACACAGGGGTGTGGGTTTGTGGTGCTTCAGTGAACTGAGACCAATGTAGGCACGGATGGGGCTAACTGAAAGCAGACATACAAGGAAAGTTAATGCATATTGGTCTAACACAAGTATTCATTACGTGCACATCACAGAATCACAGAATCACAGAATGGTCAGGGTTGGAAGGGACCTCTGGAGATCATCTAGTCCACCCCCCCGCCAGAGCAGGGTCACCTACAGCATGTTGCACAGGACAGCGTCCAGGCGGGTTTTGAATGTCTCCAGAGTGGGAGACTCCACAACCTCTCTGGGCAGCCTGTGCCAGTGCTCCACTACCCTCAAAGGGAAGAGGTTCCTCCTCAAGTTAAGATGCAAGTTCCTATGTTCAAGTTTGTACCCATTACCTTTTGTCCTGTCACTGGGCACCACTGAAAAAAGACTGCTCCCATCCCCCTGGCACCCTCCCTTTAAGTATTTGTAAGCATTGATAAGATCCCCCCTCAATCTTCTTTTCTCTAGACTAAAGAGACCCACGTCTTTCAGCCTCTCCTCATATGAGAGATGTTCTAATCCCCTAATCATCTTCGTAGCCCTTTGCTGGACCCTCTCCAGCAGATCCCTGTCATTCTTGAACTGGGGAGCCCAGAACTGGACACAGTACTCCATGTGCGGCCTCACCAGGGCAGAGTAGAGGGGGAGGATGATCTCCCTCGACCTGCTGGCCACGCTCTTCTTGATGCACCTCAGGGTCGCATTCACCTTCTTGGCCGCCAGGGCTTATTGCTGACTCATGGTCATCCTGTTGTCTACCAGGACTCCCAGGTCCCTTTCCACAGAGCTGCTCTCCAGGAGGTCAGCCCCCAGCCTGTACTGATGCACACCGACTTGGCCCAGCTTGCCATGCTACCGTGCCTCTTGTGGGATGTTTACTGTGGTGCATAACCAGTTATGTCCTTCCAGAGACTTGTACATGTTGAACAGCGAACAGAGAATAAGCTGTTGTGGTGATGGCAGCTATTGAGGTGCTTCACGGGGAACCTTGACAACAGTGTCTCCCTGCTTCTCTTTCTGAGATGTCTGCCTGCAGTGCCAAAACACTAGGATCTTAAAAATAATAAACACCATTTTTCAATCTCTGAAGAAATAAATGAGCAGGTTCTGTTCAGACAATGCTCTCTAGTAAAAATAATTTTCATTAAGCCTACTGTGAGTGTTTACTTGATGGAAATAATTTGCTGGTGAAATAAAAGGTTTGCTGTTCTCAACCTGAGAGAGAATTTCTAAAGTCACTATAAAATGACATTCCAGAAAAAGGAGCAAAAGCAAATAATTCTTGAGGAAACATTTCAAGCCTCTTACCACGCTGTTTAAAATCTAACTGAAAAGCTTCACCTCCCCAGACTTATATTAAGGCTGATATTGATTATGCACTTACAAAGAAACAAAATGCTTCATTATGGAGAGTAATTTTGAAAGTGTGTGCCCATTTCAATGCTTTAAATAAGGCACCTTTCTGGTGCCATCAAGTAAAAATTCTAAGCAAGTATAAACACTGGGCTGAGAGTCCATCTTGTCTCAGCACTGCCCTAGACTGACTATGCTTTTTTCAGTGCATGACAGTCACCACCTCACAGATGTATTGAACTATATTACATTTATGTGTACGCAACTGGTGAAAAGTTCAGAATAAACTGAAATCTTTCTCAGCACCATTTTCTAAGGCTCAAAGTGATTTTGTCTTCTTTGGTTTAGACTGTTTTGTTTTATATTTGTGTTGCAATACTATTAAACATTTTATACGTGAATATTCCACTGTTTTGACACTGTGAAAATGTTTTTATTTGTCAAATCTGAGCAACTGAAGACTAATGGAATCCTTTTGAAAACTGATGCTGTGAGGTTTTGGGGAATTTAATGTCTTTTCAGTCCACAGGAAAATCTTATATCATGAGTTTCTGCAGAATGAACACTGTACTTACTGGCCTTCTGAGAACTTTTGGTTCCTTGAATGGGATGTGCTACAAACAATGAAAACATTGCTTTTGTTGATGACATAGGTATTGGGAAATTATTTTGGTTAATCCTGGATTTGCTTTATTTTCCGTTTATTTAACATGTTAAACTATCCATCAAAGCAGAGGTTCAAATGCTAAAATTGTTCTTTCTCTGCAGTAAACTGAACTGAATGTGGGGAAAACTGTTAATCCTTCCTAGAACCTCATAGAGAGAGAAGTATTATTACAAAAAAGATGATTTAACTCTAAACAGTGCAACAGCTGAAATGTGAAAAATGGAAATTCTTAGAAAATTGCTGCATTGTTTTGCCTTGGACTCTATGCAATCTAACCAGCTTGTTTAGACAGACTGCGCTGTGGTCAGTGGCAGCAGCTGGTTTGACCAACGACAGAATAAAAATTCTTTTCAAAAACCTTAATTGACATTTCTCTAAAGTCTAGCGCCATAAAAGATATAAAGACTATGTTAATGACAAAAATTTGCAAGTGCACGTCTTGATCCTGTGCTCATGGAAGACAATAGCAAAGCTGCCATTAACCTTGTTGCTGAAGGATAAAGTTGTTTCCTTTTATAACCTGCAAGTGTTTTGGTAAGAGTAATTGATCAATCGTCCCGCCACCACGTGGGGCAGATGTTAATCTTGATGTTAATCTTGAACGCACTGAGGTAAAGCAATTAGTTCAGGTTCTGCGGTGATTAAGTGCTGAAGATGGACAGTGCTCTGTTGCTGTTCTCTGGTCTAATCATCAAGAAACACCTTTCTCCCTTCCTTGACAAGAGATTTTGAAAGACATTGTACAAGCTTGGATCAACCAATATTGTGAATTAAACAAATTTTGGCTTATGTATTATAGAAATACATTGGGTATGTTCAGTGTGCAAGCTCACTGGACACACAATATTTGAACAATTTGAACAGGTTTTACCTAACCTGTGAACGTCTTTCAATCCACAGCTGTCATTTGGCCAACCCTCTCCCTCCAGTAACTTACAACTTTCAATTTCTAGTGTGCAATTTTGTTCATCCAGAGGATATCTGCGTAGATCCATCATGCAAGCAGCTGTTGTTGTGATCCTGTAAAAGGAGGGTGAAAAAAATAATGAGATTTGAAACCACGTTTTACTTGTTTGAGAAGGCAAGATTTTCTGTAATGGCTTTCCTGTTTGCTTAAATACAGAATGGGTACGCACATGGATTCCTGGCATACAGGCTTTACATAGCTTGTAAAGCATGATTAAATAATTTATACTGCACAATATACTGGTTATAGTTTAAGGCATCAGATCATACACTGAATATTGTAGAGCAGGATTTTGACTGAAAACTTAATGTGCAAAAGCGTTCAGTGTTCTGAAGAACATTTAGTGAAATTTGTACTTGGATATCTTATTTTTAATGTTCTTAATTCAGATGTCTTCAAACTGTTTTGCAGATTGTTTTATTTATGACTTGTCCTGCTGATAGCTTTTTTTTTTTTCATTTTGTTGTCACCTGCTGCTGTTTTAATTTTGTCTGATAGCTGTGCTTATTTTCATCCACGCTGTGGAAATATTGGTAATATCTGATTCATTATTTTTATGGCTTCGTAATCAGTTTATCATTAGCTATGGTAATTGAAAATCACCTCTTAAAAATGGCATGATGCAATCAAACACTTGTGAAATATAATATCGCATGGTGGTTACTTAATGAACATTGGGACTAGCTCTGATGTAGGCTGGATCTTTCAGATCCTTGCTCCTTCTAGAGAGCGTGTGGGCTGATATGTGGTCCCTGAAGGTATTCGCCATACCCTAAGCCTTTTTGCAAGGCAGTTCCTCTCCTTTTGTTGGATCGTAAATCACAGAGCATCTAAGCAAATATTTGTTGATAAGCCTGTGACACTTGAGAGGAAGGTTAAGTGACTGCATGAGGATGAGGGTCAAATCATAGCTTCTTTTAAAGATCCCTCTAAGAAAGACACTTGTAGTGGTGCTTTCATACTCACAGAAGTGAGTTTGTCTTTTTCTTTTTTTTTTTTTTTTTATACACGGAGTCTTAAATGCTTATAAAACTTCTGAAGTTGGGAATAGGCAAACTTGGCTTGTAATTTTATTGGTCTCTCTCTCCCTTTCTCAAACAATTCCTACCTGAGAAAGGCAGATAACCTCTTTTCTTGATCCGGATTTGACCCTGTTGTTCCAGCTCCATGTTAATGTCACAGGAACACGTCTGGAGATTTTACTTTTGATGTTCTGGAAGTCAAGCACACTTACATGCTGTATTGGGGCGATAATTCTTGCTGTCACAGAACTGACAATTAAAAGCAAAAAAATGCCATGTGTTTCCTTACTGTGACATGCTTCAAATTATCGTAAGTCTACAAAATCCGTCTGCCTACCTGTGTATAAGGACCATCTAGCAAGTGCTGTTGTAAGAACCAGTCCATGTAACTACTCTAGAATACTGTGGAAACGGTATATTTATGCTTTTGCTCAGGCTGATTTTTGTCACATTAAATAGAATTGTGTGTGTCTTAACGGGTTTTGCATTTGTCATAGAAAAGGTTGAGGGCTTCAGCACAGGCAGGACCTCGTTTAGTTTAGCCATGTACCCAATATACCATGCATTGAGAAGACAAGCAGTAATCAGGCCAAATGTGTACTTAATAATGCTTAAGATCATACATAGCAATATACTAACATTAGTCACAGTTAAATGATTTTAAATGAAGGTTTCATAGGGTAATGTTTTGTTCCCAATCAATAAATCTGCCTTTATGGTAATTTAGTTCACCTATATCAACCAGATTTATTTAAATGTGTACAGAAGTAGAAGTTGACATAGTGTTTCCTATACCACAGAGTTACTGTGGCAAGCGATTTCCTAATGGCCAGAGTATCTGCACTGCTGACTTCTGCAGTTTTGGATATTCTACATAAGCGGTAGCAATTTGTTATTCCTTATAATATCAATACAAATTAATTGTACAGTATAATAAATAATGCAATTTTTGTATACCTGAGATATAAATATTCCACATAATTATTTTTTTCCTGACATTGTAATTCTGACAACTATATTGACTTCTCACTATTTGTGCAGTTTTTGGTGCACTGGTTGGTTTGGTGTGTCTGATCACCGCTATAACCCAAGAACAAAAATGAATGTGTTACAAAGACACTGCACTTCTAATTGCAGGTGGGGTCTGGAAGTAAATACTTGGATTATGCAGAAGAAAGATAATAAGCCCTTAGTATTGATTTCTGGCAGCAGTAAGCAATCCAAATCATAGAATTATAGAATGGTTTAGGTTGGAAGGGACCTTGAAGATCATTGAGTTCCAACCCCCCTCCCATGGGCAGGGACACCTCCCACCAGACCAGGTTGCTCAAAGCCCCATCCAGCCTGGCCTTGAACACCTCCACGGAAGGGGCCTCAACAACCTCTCTGGGCAACCTGTTCCAGTGCCTCACCACCCTCAGAGTGAAAAATTTAACTTCCTGCTATCTAATCTAAATCTCCGCTCTTTCAGTTTGAAGCCATTACCCCTCATCCTATCAATCTGCCTAGCCTGTGTATTGGTAATTTCTCATCCTTTGCCTTTGCTAAATCACTCCTTGTCTCTATGCTACAAGAAAAGGTAAACCGGAAGCACTTAATCAATGATCTGTGCTGCCCTCAGCTCTGTTTTGCATCCCCTATAGGGCTTGTAGGGCAGTCTGTGCTTTGGGGTCAGTCTCCATACTTTGGGGAAAGTCAAAGGTGGTGGTGGTGAGCAGCTCTCCCCCTCCTGACTCTTAACCTATTAGCAGCAGCGCTGAAGACTACTGTGGCTCTCCAGTGCAATAGTGAGCAGTTGCTTCCAGGGGAGAGGGGAGTGACAGGATTTTAGCTGAAGCTGGCAAAGATGAGAGCTGCACAACACAAGATGAGAAGGACAACTGGAGATTATTGTCAAGCAGGTAGTGGAGGGCGGCTGTCAAGAAGCTGGAAGCTCGTGGTTTTACAGCAGCAGAAGAAAGGATCCCACTTCAACTGTAGACCCGCAACTTTGGAAATGGTACAGAGCCCTGGGCAGGGGGGATGGAGAGCATTACCTGCCCAAGGATGTGTCAGAGCCAGCCGAGCCTGAGCTGCGTGCCCGTGTGAATGGAGAAAGGCAGGTGGTACCTGCTGGAGGCTGCTCCCTGAAGGGCAGGGAGGCACCAACCTGCCAACACAATGTGATGCTTCCTAAAGCTGGAGGTGCTTAAACGTTATTGGGAATCTTGGGCTTCCTTGAAAACAGCCGCTTGTAATTACTGCAGGAGTGCTTCAGGATCCAGCAGCATTCATTACCTCTAGTTCATAAATCTACCTTTCAAGCATTGCTTTCTCCCTCATGATAGACCTCAGCTGTGTAAAATTTTTAATGGCATTATGCTCTGGATAACCACAAAACTTGTTTAAGGAGATAAATTAAACCCAGATGCAATCATGGTAATTGCTGTCTCGATTAAAAAAGAATAAAATCTTTTATTATAAATAGAGTAAAATCCCAAACCTGTTACTGGCTGCACTCTCTTAGTGGAGAGGGTAACTGATGGCTTGCACATGCACCAGAAGCTTGAAAATGAAGACATTCAAATGCAGAATACAAGGGTGTAATGGCAGGAAGGGGAATGCAATAGTCTGGAGACAGGGCAAAGCTGCAACAAATCTGTGTTCAAGAGGATTAGCCCTGAAAATCCCCGGGCACAAGCGGTTTGTGGCAGTGGTGGAATGTCATGAGGCTCTGTAAAAGTTTAAGTGGAGGATTAATCCTGCACTTGAAGCAGAGCTATTTATAACTCAGAGTAAGATATGTTACTTCTAGGCTTTCCTTTTTTAAAATATGTTTTAAGTTATGTATTTTTCCAGTGTTGGGGCTAATCTTTTTTTTGTTTGTACAGTGTCTTTTGCCCAACTATCCTTACATTCTTTAGATTTTTTTTGAATACAAATAATAAAAATGAAAGTATGCAAAGAAGACAAGCAGTTAGGCAGACATATACCATTATGCTACTTAATTTCATTCTTGTCAGTACTCAGACATTCTCAGATGAAATGAAGTCTGACTGCTATCAGGAAAGATAAATAACATGTACAAAAAAGGAAAATTAAGTGATTTTGTTTTCTTAATTGTGTCTTCGGGCTCAAGTTATCTGATCCCCTTCTTAGCTTTTATTTGAATGTCTAACTGTCTGAATATCATATTCTTACTATATAATCAAGTTTGTTTTTGACATAAATAAAATTATATGAAAGACACTGTTGATGTCCAGTATTTGCAGAACTGACTTCCTTAAGTAACACTGTCAGAGGATTCCCTGCAGGGCAGCAGGTCTTGTAGGAACAAATAGTAAAGCTTAACATTTTGTATTAAGTCATCAGTGAGCAGTGAAGGTAAGTTCAGAATGAGTGTGGGAAGTGGAGTTATGGTTCAGTACTTAAAACATTTCATCAAAATACTGTCAAATAGCTGTTCCTCAATTCTTGAAGAAGGAATAGAAGCAATATTTAAGACAGCAATGACAACTAAATGTGGAGATGATCAGAGCTAAACAATGCAAATTCTGTTGTGAAATGTTCCCTCCATTTGGAGGACAGGTATCAAATTTTAATATCTTCATTCTTTTTCTCTCACTCAACAGAGCATAAATTATAAATATATATGAAGATATGAACTGGGATGGACTCTTTTCTTTTTCCTTAAAAGCAGAATAAAATCTTCAAATAAAATAATGAATAATCATGCTTCTTTTAACAACTGCAGAGCTGGAGCTCTAGCACACACTCTAAGTAGACTTTCATATCCTAGGTAAAACGTTGCTTTTATTAAATCAGTGTTAATTTAACTTCAGTGGTATCAGGGAACTTAATCCCATAGTAACTGTTTGACATCAGAACTCAGTCCCATATCCCTGCTTTAACTGGCCCATTTTTTCTGGAAGTTGGAAGAATCTTGATGTTTAACATTTGATGGGATGCCTTGTAGGGAGAGTTATTGAAGGAACAGAGGAAGGCAGGAAAAATATACATTTGGAGGCAGAAAAATGTACATTAAATCTGCAAATTTTTTTCTCTGTCCATCCCTGTCCATCTAAAACCTTGTCCATGTACAAGGTTTACAGTTGTCATGCCTGCTGACACTGTAAACTTCCAAACAAAGCCTGAATGCTTGACCCTGGGAGAAAACGTCAGCTCTGAACCTGCAAACATGCCCAATGTCTAGTGCTTGGAAGAGCCTACTTACAGCAGGTACATTTGAGCATTAGCATTATTTGGGTTGCTATCATATATTTTATATAATATAGTGTATTCTTGGGAAATCTGTGTTCAACAGTCTGTGCCTTCCTTGTCTGGTCAAATTCTATTAAAAGAGAAGTTACACATATTAGTAAAATTGAGAAGCGCCAAGGATTAAATAATGATACTTTCCCAGATCTCATTAGAAATTGAGAGAAAATTGGAATCTTGGGTTGTGAACCAGATGCAGTAAAAGATTCAGATACTTAGTTTTACATATGAGTACATTAGCATGTGGAAACCTTTTTTTTTTTACGTTGGAAAAGGATTATAATTTGGCTATTTTTTTTCCTTTTTTTTTTTTTTCCCCGTCCACAAAATCAGTAGGAAATATATCTTTGATGTTAGGAAGACAGGATGTCAACTGCTAGGTCACTGCTCTAGACTACATACTTTGAGATAACACTCAAGTTTATAAGCAAAGGTTTTGTATGGATTTAGGTTAGCAAGTGCAACACATTTCCTTTTAATCTTGCTCAGAGAAAAAGCAGAGTTGCATAAACATGAAAAAATAAAAAGCATCTTGAGGAAGATGTGTAAAGATAAATACACAGCTCAAAGAGTTAAAGCTGAGAACAGGGTCTACCATGAGAAGGGCTCAACAACCTTTATTATACCAGTTAAATTGACCTGTTCTACTTAAGTATCACAAAGACATGGCTGGGAAACAGGTGTCAGACTATGGGCTTTCTACTGGGTTTTATTGATACCCTGAACTGGTAAGTGTTTGCTTGATTTGCCTCTCCTTCATCTTTGGTTTTCATTGAGAAAAATAAAAAAATAAAAAAATGGATTCAAATTTGCAAAGAAGAAATGGTTTTTAAATGTGGCAATCGTGTGGTCTGCCTTTCTGAAAAAGGTATATATTTATAGATGTATGCCACCACATTCCTTTCCTCCCAATCTTCCCCTTTCATTGCCCACAGTGAATCTCAAATGAAATGCAAGCAGCTCAGCAGTAAGTTTGGTAACCTCAGGTATCAAAGTGATGAGCAACTGGGGCAATAGTGTCTTGAGCTAGCGTAGCTGCAGCCAGAAAGGGACATGGGGTCAAATTCTGCAATGTCTTTCAAGGGCTGAAACATTGTTTTTCAGATGAAAAGAGCTGCAGTGGTTAGAAAAGAAAAAACTACTGAAAAAATCAAAAGAAGAATTAACTATAATAGTACCACTGACTGGTGCTGTAGTACAGTAATAGACTGGGTTTCATGCTGAGACCTGGAGGAGTCATTCTGAGTTCATTGTCTGTCCCTGTCTACCCAGTGTCATTCCTGAGAGTGAATACACTTGTCAAATGTAGAGGAGGAATATTCAGTTTTCTCTGAGGTATAAACACAATTGTCTGTTTCCAACAAAAGACAGGCATGAAAAGTTAATCTACAGGGTGCCAAATCAATCAACTGCACTGGCCTGAAATAAGAATGTAAAAAAACCCCAAACCCTTAATAGAAACATTGCTGTCCCTACTACTCTTTTCATTCACGTCCGTTCTTCTCCCCAGAAGCTACTGAGCTGCCTGCTTGGGCTGCTGTGCTGTCCTGTAGCTCCCTGAGACACTCCTCCTCAAACCAGGACACCCGTTCCTTTTTCCCCTCAGTCATATCAATGTAAGAGCTGCCCACCCAAATAAAGCAGAATTTGCCCGAGTTGATTTTTGTTGTTGTTAGGTTGGTTTAACATGGATCAGTTCATTGGTTGGGCTGACTTCTGTGCCCTTAAGGTGGTTAAAAGGCACTGTCTCTGTAAAGAGTATTGATGATGAAGAACTGATGAAGGCAGTGCTGGCACACAATTAATTTTGGCTATTCCATTGTCAGTGTTATGCACCAGTGAATTGCCAGGGTCATCCCATTGCTTGTTAGCTGCTTGAGCTTTGTCTTAGACAGAAGTCCTGGAAGAGTCAAAATGCAATTCTTTATTTAAGTTTCCAGTCCATCTCAGCAGTAGAGCCTAATCCTGTGGGATAAATTCAATATGTCTCAGGCAAGGGCAAGCGACTGATTTTAACGCACAGTGTGACATTCATCTAAGAGGGAAAGAATGGTTTGTGAGTGTGTCTTTGTATGTCCTAATGGTTACCAGGTCTGATGCAGGAGATGTTGGTTTGCAGTAAACACGTGCCTAGTCTTGCTGTTGTGGTCATTTCAGTTTGCTCCAATTAATATTCTTTAACATAACCCAGGCACTAGTTTCTTACATTGGTTTTACTCCTACAAAGCCATGCAGTGAACGGTGTCTTTTTCACTTAATAAAAATCATGAGTTCTCTCTGAGAATACCTGGTAACTTGGCAGTGAGGGGAAAGTAAAGCAAGAAATCAAAAATCATCTTCAGCTCTTCCTGAGACATTGGCCCTTAGTCAGTGCTGGGGACAAGATAATGGGCTAGATGGACCTTTGGTCTGGCCTTTTTTCATAATTTCTTATGTTCTTTACCTTTGACTAAGTTAACAACTAAAGTGGAGGTCTACCCATCACTGCTTTGTAGTCTGTCTCAGGCTATCTTTCATTCCCCAAATCCTCCCTTTCTGAGTCCAACTTGCCCAGGATGTATATATAGATGGTCTACATGCACAATGAATGAGTTTGGGGTAGTGCTTCTCAGGGAAGCAAGGGCCAACTTCCTTCACAAGATCTAATGCACTCTAGAAGATGGGTGGAAATAGTCCAGTCTGCTATGGGAGTTACAGTAGTACAAAGCAAGACTGGTTAAAAAAGAAGTACACGTATCCATGACAGTTCACTCCGGTATGCCCCAGAAATGTTTTCTATTCCCAAATATTTGATCTAGTCCCTTGCATCTGTGCACAAGTGATGGCACTGCTTGGTGTTTAGAGATTTAGTTTTATGAGTGGTCCTACTCAGTTACACATGTGACCGGAAATTTTTTCGTTTGAGATTGTTGGATCCACAGACTAAGGCAAGTAACAATGGGCGCAGTGCATTGGAACATCGTTAGTGTGTATGGCAATATATATTTTTTAAAGCCTGAATGACGAGATCATATAGACAGGGAGATGAGATGTGGATATTGTCACAAAATATCCGCAAAATGAAAAAAATTCACAACTCCTATTTTTTAGATATACACGGTGCTCTTGGACTTGTGCATTGTAGATTCATCTCTGCCTTTGTGAGCAAGCCCATGATGCTGTCAAACTGAGTCACTGGCATTTTGTGCTGGGTTTGCGCAGGTGTAAATAACTAATGCATACTACAAAGCAGGAGTTGCAGAGCTGTATCTTTATCTCTGGCAATTCCAGCCCTTCAGGGTGAGCAAAATATTAAAGACTACAGTGTGAGAATCAGCTTTGCGCTACCATCTATTCAAGTGCAAATACTCTTTAGGTCGACTGAACTGACTGTGAATTTGAAACCTATTATCCATCTGCTGTTTATTCTCTCTTTTTCCGCTTACAGGTTGTATTTACTTTCTTTGCTATTTTCTTTTTTCTTTATAAATGATGAAGGGCTGTTTGCTGGAAAGGTCGCTGCTGGTCTTCCTTTAAGGATCCCAGGTTTGGAAATTACTTGAAGCACTTTGAAGCTTATGGGTTTTCTGATGAGGGCTTGCAGCTGGAGAGCCTTGCAAACACAGTGCTGTGGTCTATATGACCTGTGGGCTGCCTAAGAACTGCCTGTGACAAGTAGGTGGCCTGGATACTTCACCACCAATGCCACCTTGAGCACTGGGCTGCTGCATGCTGGCCCCTGCACCATGCTGGCAGCGGTGTCTGTTACCTGAACCACTGAGTTATTCAGGGCTAAATATCCACTTTTCCACAAGGAAATTTTATTTCTAGTCCAGAAGAAGTCTCCTGGTCCTGTTCGCAGCACGTGTCTGCCAGCAGTTGTGCTGCAGAGTGGAAGCAGTGGTGTGCTGCGGAGAGCTGGGGGCCAGCCAGCGGCCACAGAATCACAGAATCACAGAATCACAGAATGGTTAGGGTTGGAAGGGACCTCTGGAGATCATCTAGTCCAACCCCCCTGCCAGAGCAGGGTCACCTACAACAGGTTGCACCTCCTGGCCAGCAGGATCTCCTTTAGCTGGCCCTGCTGCTGCCCTCCTCCTCCCCATCTCATGAACCTTAAGTCTCAAGTAGCATTCTCCCTTACAAACAGAGCTCTTATTAAACTCTGTAAATCCAGAGAGAGAGCTGCTGGCTAGTAACACGTGTGTGGGTGGGCCAGACTATGGCACATTGGGTGTCGAGGTGAGAACCTGATGGGAAGGATTCATTACGTTCCTTCACTGCCTGCATCACGTTCTCTTCAGGGTTATTCAGCATTCCCCATTGAAATCTAGCACTACACTGTCAGGCTCAGCATATTTTAAAATTTGGTTTGGGATGGCAGCTGGTTGATTTGAAGGTACGTTTTGGAGTCAGTAAAATCAAGCCCAGTATATTATAAACACTAGCTCGACAGGTATTCACCCCTGGACTCACCCCCACAACAAACCAGGTCTTTGAACGTAGAGACCTGCAAAGTGCCTAACACTATGAAGCATAACCTAACAACACAATAACATCCATGTGAGGAGGTTTTCAACCCTTTCAAGGTGTCTGATTCCAAGGAAGAAGTCAGGATTTCTTACACTATACTAGGTATGAATTCTGGCCAACTTTTTATATTTTGTTCACACAGAACACAGACTTCTACAGTCAGTAGAAGTGTAAGTGTCTCAAAGGTTTAGGTAATCTCGGACTTGGGTGCTGCAGACATTAAAATATTTTGGGGAAAGGGATATCACATTTTAGTTGTCCTGGGAGATTTACCTTGGCACTCAAAGTAATTGTTGGCAAATTAATCATTGTTATTTTGCCTAAAGAATCAAAACCTTGCTGAATAGTCTGATTTTTTAGCCGCCAGAACTCTGCTTTGGAGAACAGTTACATAGTACTGTTGCAAAGCGGGGATGGGGTGAGGAGATTACCCAAAATGGGGACAAACAGTCTTACTGGCTTCTGCCTTCCCTGGGAGGAGAGCCTGAAGCTCCAGGGCAGCGGTGGGAAGAGGAGGCAGCAAGGAAGGGACATCTCTTCTGTGGAGGAGTTGGGGGCGAGAGATGTAGCGAGAGAAAAGGTCTGTAAGAAAATATTTTGCTTTGACTGACTTAGAAGCTTCTAAAATCAAACCCTTTACCCAGATACGTACTTTTTATAGATAAAGATATTTTTCTGTTCAATACAGAGTATCAGAAATAATTGAGAGTAGAGTGAAGACGAATGACTTGCTTGTAAAGATCCAGAAAGAGAGGAAAAAAATTCACTAAAATGTTACAATGTAACTTTTTAAATATTAGCAGAAAGCTCTTTTTTTTGATGCTGGTAAGCCAAATTTCAGTGCAATGAGAGTTTTTATTGCACAGCTATAAACCCATGAAAATAAATTTTATAATATAAATCCCAAGAGAACCATAACTATACCAGGGCAAACAAGATACTTCAATAAAAAGTGCCTGAGAGTTGGCGCTGAAATTTACTGCAGAAAGTAATTTAATTTGACAGCGCAAGTATGTTGCAAGCCAAAAAGAAAAAGAGAGCGAGCCAGATGGGAAGTGCTTAGGATAAAGGAAGGTCCAGGAGGGAAGTAAAGTCAGATAACTGGCTTTCAATCTGGTTTCAATAAAAAAAAGTTGCTATATCTGTAACTTTTTCAGTATCTCTGTACAAACCTTCAAAAAGTGACTAAATGCGAGAAGAGTAATGCTACTACTGAAATTCCTAGATGCAGAGAATATCCACAGACTGAAATATGCTGCTCAGGAGGGAATAGAGGTCTGCTAGATAGCAGCAGTGATGTTAGTGTCATCTGTATGTTCACCTTTCTGGTTGTTTGTTTTTGTGTTGTTTATTACAAAATAAAACCAGGCCAGACACCAACATATATATTGTGTGTGCATGAAAGAAAAACATGCAGATGTTCAGATGTCTCCCCTTCTTTGGCAGAAGAGGAATCTAGGCAACCTCTTCCACACCCAGCCTGGTTTGTAATTGGAAGGCTTCAGGATGTGCTTGGCCACAATGACTGGTAAAAACCAGATTGTTTCGGGGATCAAGCATACTCCTTATTGACCGATCACTATCTAACTTCCTTGTAACTAAGGAAGGTCTTCCTGGATTTTGGAAGCAGGGGTGAGTCTGGAAGAGAATGCTGTCATTTCCCTGTAGGTGCTGTGTGACTCTTTAGGAACTGTGACGTCTCGTGTAGCTTCTACACGTCAACGTTACCCATATCAGTGCATCTCAAAGAGAAACCTGCAGATGGGGTGGGGGGAGAAATATACAGAAGCAGGGATCAAAACAATTTCTTGCTTTCGTATTTCTTGCCTTCTTCTGATGTCTGGCCTGTGGGAATTTCCAAGATGGCGGACTCTGCTCCTTTTCCAGTAGTTGTAGCTTTACCTGTGCACTGGAAAAGTGGGTCCAAACCAGTGGTTTCAGTACTAAACAAACTTGGCTGAGAGGCACAGAGATCTAGTGGTTTTAAATGAAGAGAAATGAGGTGTTATAAGCTTTCATGGGTGGCATGAAAACTCTTTCATAGTTGAAAAGCTTAATCCTGTCTTGATTTTGCACATCACACGGGAGAAACAGAATGGTTTTGCATGTGACATGTTCTCTGACTCTCTGTTAGGCAGTTGCTATTACTAAAGCCACAGGTTGGCAGCCCTTACCATTGGTTGACAACACCTGTGTGGGCCAGCAGAAAGGGCAGGGCTCTGAGAAGGTAACTGGGAGCACCTGGGGAGGTACCTGCCTCTCTTTCTTAGTTGTGTCTGACTTGATATCTAGCTTCTTCTGGAACCATGAAATGAGTGGGGAGCTGCCTTGGGAAGGGGGAAAAAAAAGGTTGAAAATACAAGTGCTAAACTTTTGTGTGTTGTTTTTTTCTTGTTGTGGGTTTGTTTTGTTGTTGGGTTTTTTTTTGGTTTTTTTTGTTTTTTTGTGGAAATGGGTGCTTGACCAGGCTAAGTGTCTGTTCAAGATGGGACATGCTAGTTTTTTTGTTGATGGTAGGTGAGTTCCGATTCTTCTTTAGTTTTAAGGAAGAGGAAATTAGTAACTGATCAATTGCAGGGAAACTTGACTTTAGAGTTTTAGGACAGGCTGAAAGAGTTGGGGCTGTTCAGCCTGGAGAAGAGAAGGCTCCGGGGAAACCACTGCCTCCCAGTACCTAAAGGGGGAAAACATGAGAGCTGGGGAGGGACTTTTTACTAGGGCATGTAGCGATAAGATGAGGGGTGATGGCTTCAAACTGGAAGAAGCTAGATTTAGATCGGATATTAGGAAGAAATTCTTCACTGTGGGGGTGGTGAGGCACTGGAACAGGTTGCCCAGAGAAGTTGTTGAGGCCCCATCCCTGGAGGTGTTCAAGGCCAGGCTGGATGGGGCTTTAAGCAACCTGGTCTAGTGGGAGGTGTCCCTGCCCATGGCAGGGGGATTGGAACTGGATGATCTTCAAGGTCCATTCCAACCTAAACCATTCCATGATTCTATGACTTCATGGTCCTATATTGTTTGAAACTACAGTCCCTGCTCCTAGGAGAGTGCAACAGCGTGGACATTTTCTATAGGGGTCCTGTGCAGAAAAGAAGGAAAGGCAACAGGCAGGAGGAACCCTGATTCAATGGATGAGGGGCTTCCATTTGAATTTGTGGTTAGTTTTATGGCTGCCCGTCTTTATGATGAGCTCACCTATGAAATCTATTAATGACACGTATCGCCTAGGAGAGATTGCAACAGCAGCAGTAAATGGCTTCCTACAGCATGACACTGTACTGCTCTGTGCTTGTAGCTAACTGCAAGATTTAATACTTGCTAAAATATACTTTTACCACTTATAGAGAAGATCTTAAATTATCAAGCCTTTACAGACCACCCAAGTGATTCTTAATATAATGAGTGATTGATTTCTGAAGGTTTTTCTCAGGTCTTTGGTATTCACTGCTTTCCCATGTTCTCCCACCCTGCCCAGGCAGTAAGTACACCTCATTTGTTCCAGATAGGTAGCTCAATGTGAAAACTAATAATTCCAGTCAGCGAAGCTGGCAGCGTAATTATATCTTGATACATATGTTGTGAGGAAACTGGAGTGCATCTGAAGAAGCTGAACTGCTGCAGTTAGTCTACCGTGTGTAGTGACTAATTTCACTGGAGAACTGAAAATGAAATGCAAACCTTGCACTAGGACCTTAATGAGAGGATCTTTGCCTTTGCCAAAATATTGACCCTGCCAGCACTGTAAAGCATGAACAAGGAAATTAAGTTGTCTTTTTGTACACCCCTGACTTGGGAGGACATGATTTTTGTGTAGAAAGCCGATTGATGATCATGCCATGTCAATGGCTCTTAATTGGAAAGCAAGATAAATCAGAGATGAAATGAATGTTTTCATTGCATGCGGCCCAAGACTGATTCTGTGACAGTGAATCAGTTTAGGGCATGTATAACTTCAAAGAGCTTTCTAGTTACAACAGCTTATTAATTCTCATAACTTTTTGAATGAGCATAAATTAATTATAACGTTGAAATAAACTTGGGACAATAGGGGTTTTCTGTTATTCCAGTACAGCTTTTCTGTAGTTCTTATGCCTTATCTTTCTTTGTCAATTGTGCTGTTGAGGCAGTTAGAACAAATGTAGGAATTAAAATGAATGTCAGGTGCAATTTTTATTAGAAAAAAAGATTTGGGATGCAGCGGGAAGGGAAGGATCTTTGGGTTGTTGTTTGTACTACTGCAAGTACCACTTCATATTTCTTTCATAACCTGATCAACATGTGTCTTAAAATACTTGGGAGTAGTAGGGCAAACTATTAAATAGGAATTTTTTTGGGGGAACTACGTTTTTCTGATAGCTAGCCCTCCAATTTGCAGCCTGAACTGGTTTATGGCTGGTGTGTACCCCTTTGCCTTAAGGACAATGTTGTCCTGTGGCTTACACAGCACTTTTCCCTAACATTGTCCCCTTTCTGGACAACAAGCACACCTCCTCTCAGTACATCTTTTGCTGGGTGAAACAAAATTCTCTGTCCTCGTTAAGCAGAGGTATGTCCCTTCCCACCTGCAGCAGCACTAGATGAAGAGGTTACCGTCTCCCAATTTATCCCCCCCTTCCCTGGAAATTAAAATCCATTATTATTTACCAGCAGAGCTACGGATGTGAAAACACCTTGAAGAGTCTTTGTGAATCTGCTTTTGTTGACTGGTAGCTAAATTGGGTAAAGTGGTAACTAGCTCATAGTGACTGAAATAGATGAGGAAGTGTTCACCAAAGCAACCTTAGTTAGCATCTGTAAGAGAGCTGTAATCTCTAGCAGAGAAACGGTGATGAGTAACTTGGAGTAGACTGGGAGAGACCTTTTTAAACCAGCACAGTGTGGATTAGGAGGGAATATATGTGTACGTACATGGGCTCCTCTGTGCGAATATTTTATCTTGGCTTGCCCTTTTCACCCAGTTCTTCAGCTGGGCTTCCATAAGATAGAGCAGGTTAACAAGCCCCAGAGAGCGAGTAGCTTAGTTATACTTAGAGCATTTAATTTCTTCTGACTGCCAACACTGATGAGTCATATGCAGATTTTGTCTGAGTGGGTCACATCTTTGAAAGGAAAATTGGGGTTATGCCAATGAGATATTTTTATCCTAAAAGATATGTTAACTAAACCCAATATTGATAACTTTGAACTGATAGGGGGTGGATGTATATACCAAAAATTGATGTGCATACCAAAAATGTACGAAAATTACAAGCAGTTCTAGAGCAGAATATATTTGTTTGTTTATTTGACTGTGTGTATATTTTAATAGGGGGTGAGAACAACTTGCTCCAATGTTTGAAGCTTTGTCTTGTTTTATATGGTTTTAGACTTCCTTTATATTAAAAATGTAATTTCTTCTTCCTTTTAAACAATGATACTCTTAGTGCTTTCTTATATTCGCTGAACGCACCAGTGATCCAGCAGACTGATATGTAGTTGTGTAGCATCTTGAATGCACCACATCTGTCACTGCTTGTCTGTAAACTGAACATCCCTCATAAACAGAGCATGCAGGCTTCTTATAAACAGTGTTATTTCAGGAATGAATTATATATTTCATAATTTAAAGAAGCACATATGTCCTATAGATTACACACTTGTACAGATGCTTTCCCCATCATGTCTTGGAAGACCTTATTTTGTCTGGTTTTTTTCCAATTTTTTTTTAAGTTTTTTATTCCAAAAAATACTTGTTACTTTCAAAAGTTTCATAAAAAGATTGCCTGGTCATCCAAGTTAGGTGCTCAAAATCCATTAGCTATTCCAATTTCTCCTTGGCTCAGAATGCTTTTCAAATGGATGAAATGCAGGACAGCCAGAGAGGTGGATCTGTTCAAGCAGGAGAGTAGAAGGTCCAATTAAGTGCTTAAAGTTCAGGTGGTCCACTCCGTGCCCCATTATGCAGTACAGACATATTTTTTGATACTTAGCATTTTATAGGGCTGGCAGGTTGTAATTCAAACTGTGCCAATTTGTATCTGAAATCCAAGAGGAGGTTTGAACGGAATCTCATGGTACCTTTATACATATTTGTTCTGTCTGTAGGGCTGTATTTAGGGTACTTGCATAGAAAGGCTGGCTAGAGAGCACTTGATTTTTCACTAAAACCATGAAGGTTAACTATATTCTGAATGGTGGTGTGAATATATTCCTCAGGATGACACGCACTTGTGAAACGTGAGGAAGCTGGATGTTATGTGAGCATGGGGGTGTATCAGCTACAGGCTCTTCCAGCGGAGAGAATCAAAGCCGTGGTGAAAGAAACAAAATGAGCATGTCTTACGAACCAAAGCCATGAGCTGAATGAGGGCAAGGCTTGTCTTCCTCAGCTCCTTAAATATCAGGACAGATAATATTCATGTACTTTTTAGAGTTTCCTGGCTCAGGCTCTGGTGTTGCCCTATATCAGGCCACCTTGTCACCTTTTTCTTCCTGCCTCGAGTAAGCTTTAATGTTTTGCAAGCTCAGACTCTGCAGGCGTTCATTCTCTCTTAGCAACACATCTGCGTTTGATTTCTACACATAGTTGAGATATAATTCCTCACGGTTAATATCTATTGCTGTGCCTGTTTCTTCCATCTTTAGCTTTAAGAGCACAGTATGATAGACTCTGTTTAATGCTACTGTGCCTTTATTCATGCAGTCTTCACAAGGATGGAATAGGCAAAAATGTCCTTAGATGATAGAGATGCTTTTTACCATAATGTTAAAGTACTGAATTAAGATTGAAATTTATATAAACAGACAAATTCTGTTCAGCTCAATTTGTCTGACCCAATAGTGAGAATTTTCAAATAAAATCAGCTTGTTTATGGTGTTTTATTCTCACTTTGTGTTGTTTTGTCACAACCTTGCTGTGTTGCATGGGTTCTTGCTGCCCCAAGAGGTTGTCAGATAATTTTACTTGTTTTTTTTCTCCTGGGATAAGAGAGAAATACAGTAAGACACTGCTGCTTGACTATTGTATTTTCTTCCGGATTTCATAGTTCACCGGTTCTTCCCTGAAATGTTTTAATGGGGGAATCCATAACAAATTACATGGGTATTATTTCATCAGGGTAGCTAATGAAAATGTACGAAAGTATGAAAGACATCATGCCAAACTGTATTGCTTGAAACTCTCATCCTTCCGCTTTCCATCCTGCATAATTTTTTGGCTATTATTCTCATGTTTAGTAGCTAAATAATGTGTTATTGCTAAGACTCACTGTTTGGGTAAACCTAAAGAAAAGGTGCTCTAATAATCTACAACCTTGATGACTGTTCAGTGGATTATCATGAACTCTAGATTTTCAAAGAGCAAGATGGCTTACTTCAGAGATAAGAAAACAGACAGTTCCTCTCTTACCCCCAGCAGTTCAAGATGCAAAAGGAATATGTAATTTATAGGGAACAATTTACACTCTGGCTTTAGTGCCTTTTTTGCTATTTCAAAATTATCAGAGAGCATGAGTTCCTCTGGTGAACATGCTTAATATTGCTTGACATTTTTTTTGCCTTCTCTTATGAGCTGCAAATAGTTTGCTATCAGAAGCTATTACACTGTGTTCAAATTCCAGTTATCCTGTGGTTTCACAGATTGATTTCTTTCCCTTGAATGGATACCTTATTTTTGATTGAAGGAAGGAGTTGGGGGGAACTTTTCCAGGAGAGGGATCTAAAACTGGGTTTGGAAATGTTGTATTTTAAACTTTATTTATTGAAGCGTCTACTAGTTTAATACATTCTTCCTGGGTCTAATTTAAGGCTTCTTTGGAAGCAGGAATATTTACATATAAATTTTAGTTCTTGTTACGTTTACACAAAGTAAGTGCGTGCCTGGCATAGTGGGAAGAGCTATGATAAGTTTGGGTTTTTTTGCCTTTGAACATTTAACTCCTTTTGCTATGGCCAGGGCTGTCTCTTTGAGTATGCTAAGAGCTCTTCAATTTGGCAAATAATACCTCACTTGTACTGATAAAATTTCCTACAGGTGACTGGGTATGGCAGAAGCCTGGGTTATTCCCCATGTGAGTGAAAATTCATGGACAGTGCTGCGCAGCATTCAGGCAGCTTTACTTATGATCTTGTGGGCATACAGGCCTTTGAATTTTTTTCAAGAAAATGCTTTGATATTTTCCCTGGCATCTTAAAAACAAGCCTGACACTTTGCCATTAAGAAATAATAGGAAAAAAAGGAATTAGAAATGGAATAAGAGATCACTAGTGAATGAAAGCTCATATACATATCAAACAGCCATCAGCTCATTGCTCATAGACGACAGACGTTCCCATTGCCATCAAGAAAACATTTCCAGTGAAACAGGCACTCCACCGTTGACATCTCCATCTTGAGCTTATAGGGAGACCTACGAAACATCCTCAGAGATTGATCTGGACACTAAGCTTTAAGACTGTACCATTCATTACCAGCAGAGTGAAACAAAATACTATGGGTACAAAATACTTGTGGAAAAAGCTGCTGCTTACAACCTCGGGTAGTTTAATTGCACAGCCCTCTGAGCGGCTGTACGTGGTGGAACGGAGGAGTTAGAAACTGCGGTGTGGGTTGACATATTTCATATGAGTTCTGTCAGGAAAGAAAATGCTGACAGATCTCTGAGTTCAGAGCAATTGTTCTAACCTGTACTTAAGATGAATTTTCTTGCTTTGGTTTGACCTGAAGAGGAACTTTTGTGCTTGAAAACTTTCCTGAAAACTTGTCTATTTTCACTGCAGTTAAATCAGGTGGTACCACAAAAATACTATTCTTCCATAAAAGACAAAGATGAATTTTGGCATTTTTCTTTTCCTGTAGTCCTAAAAGTGTTTTAGTAGGATTTTTTCTTTTTTTGTTTTGTTCTGTCTGGGCTGTTGCTGCTTGGGGGTTTTTTTTATTTTGTTTTGGGGTTTTTGTTTGTTTGTTTGGGTTTTTTTTTGTTTTGTTTTGTTAATCAAACTGAATAAACCTAATTCTGTTTATGGCATGTTTAATGATAGCCACACAGATCATCTGCCAGTTTGGATCCTTTATATCTAGCACACAGGCTGTCCATTTGAACCTTCATGTGTTTCCCGAAATTAGGAATATTTTAAAATATTTTAAGTATTTAGCTAATACTGACCAAATGCATTTGTTATGTAGAGAAAAAATTATTTATTTTTCTCCTGTGTAGTGATTTGCTTATGAGAAATTAAGCATTCAGTGACTCTAAGGTTGATAATATACCATATGTAGAGTAATTAAATATTACTGAAACATCTGTGATATACCTTCAAAACAAAACTCTTCTCTTTGCTTGTTTTCTAAAGGCAGAGTCCCAGCAGGGGGCCCCCGGGTAACACTGAGAAATCTTTAGTAGTCTTAACGAAGACTAGTTGCCCGCACTTGGATGATAGCTGTGTATTTTAAAACTTCCTAAAATTTGAGTTAAATTATTATTTAGAGTCCTTATTATTTTTTTTAAAGTATTTAGCTTAAGGAAGGTTTTGGTTGTTAAACTCTTTTGGCTCATCTTAGTGTTTCAGTGGGAATTGCTGTTCATTAGATACAAAAGTAGACGGTGAAAAGCTGAAATTTTTGCCTTACATCTTTTAAAAATCTGGCTGATACAGGTCTTGTGCCAATTTAGGCTTAACACCTTCTAGCATCCCAAAGACGGCTTAGAATTCTTATATTTTTTAGTAATTGTCTACAAACAGGTTATGTGTGTACACTATATCAAGAAGAGGCAGCATTAATAGTACTAAGAATCACAGAATCGTTAGGGTTGGAAGGGACCTCTGGAGATCATCTAGTCCAACCCTCCTGCCAGAGCAGGGTCACCTACAGCACGTTACACAGGACAGCGTCCAGGCGGGTTTTGAATGTCTCCAGAGTGGGAGACTCCACCACCTCTCTGGGCAGCCTGTTCCAGTGCTCCACTACCCTCAAAGTAAAGAAGTTCCTTCTCATGTTAAGATGGAACTTCCTATGTTCAAGTTTATGCCCATTACCCCTCGTCCTATCACTGGGCGCCACTGAAAAAAGACTGCTCCCATCCCCCTGGCATCCTCCCATTAAGTATTTGTATGTATTAATAAGATCCCCCCTCAATCTTCTTTTCTCTAGACTAAAGAGACCCAAGTCCCTCAGCCTTTCCTCATAAGAAAGGTGCTCCAGTCCCCTAATCATCTTTGTTGCCCTTTGCTGGACCCTCTCCAGCAGTTCCCTGTCTTTCTTGAACTGGGGAGCCCAGAACTGGACACAGTACTCCAGATGCGGTCTCACCAGGGCAGAGTAGAGGGGGAGGATGACCTCCCTCGACCTGCTGGCCACACTCTTCTTGATGCACCCCAGGATGCCATTCGCCTTCTTGGCCACCAGGGCACATTGCTGGCTCATGGTCATCCTGTTGTCCACCAGGACTCCCAGGTCCCTCTCCACAGAGCTGCTCTCCAGGAGGTCAGCCCCCAACCTGTACTGGTGCATGGGGTTATTCCTCCCCAGGTGCAGTACCCTACACTTACCCTTGTTGAACTTCATAAGGTTTCTTTCTGCCCAACTCTCCAGCCTGGCGAGGTCACGCTGTAAGGCAGCACAGCCTTCTGGCGTGTCAGCCACTCCTCCCAGTTTTGTGTCATCAGCAAACTTGCTGATGGTACACTCTATCCCTTCATCCAGATCATCAATGAATATGTTGAACAAGACTGGGCCCCAGTACTGACCCCTGAGGGACACCACTTGTTACTAACCTCCAACTAGACTCTGCACCACTAACCACAACCCTCTGAGCTCTATCTGTAAGCCAGAAGAGCACTATTATCAGTCACATGCAAAGAAATAATTTAAAAAAAAAGAAATTGGTATATAATCCTGAATCCTGCCAAAAAATTAAAGCACTAATTTTATAGCTGTTTCATGCATTTCTTTCAGTGAAAGACTCAACAGTTGGAGACCTTCTAACAAGGCAAGTAGGCCGGTAGCCAACTGTATTTCAAATGATGCCAGCTGGGGTCAATGGAATAACTCTTAGGAAATAATTTGACAGTATTTTCTTCTCTCCCTTCCCCCCACTTGCAAAATGTCTGCCTAGAGATTTGTCAAAAGTATTTCTTCAGAAACATTTCTTCAGGTATTGAAATATCTCTTGTAGAACAGTTTGTAAGCCAGTAAAATACACAATGAGGTGGGTTTTTTGATTGGACTCCAAAGGTGTGTTCCACAGATGTTTTCTGACAGCAGAAGATAATGAGAAATGGGTTAAGACATTATTTGAACTAAATCCTTACCAATAACAGAAATTCATACAATGTTTTTCCTTCTGTCCTTTGATCAGTTAGGACATACTAAAACTAATAAATACAGCACTGGGGGCATATAGGTGATTTACTTGGATAACTGTTACGCCTTTTAAAAGCTCTTAAATAATACCTCCCATTTTACCAAAAAATACACGTCCTTAAGAGATATGGCCTTTCCTTTATAAAAAGGTTTATTGTGAAACCTGAGAACAAGTTTAAGACATCCCACATCAGCAAATAAAACCAAAAATATTAAGATTTCCACAACAGATTTACTTTCCAGGTTCTTCGTTTACACAAATATATTGGGAACAGGACTGGAAGCAGATTGATGCTTCCAATATAACCACTTGATCACACTGTCTTACGTAGTTTACAAATCCATCTATCTAAAGATTATGAAAAATGCTGCATTTACAGTCTCTTGTGAGGTGGCTAGAGTGGCTTCGCTAAAAGAGACATCAGCAGCACGCATCGGAGCATCAGATAGTTAAATTTCCCAGGTCTGAGAAGTGCCAAGGGGTTGAAACTTCCCCAAATTTCTTCTGCCTGTGCCATGATGCATGAGAAATGTCAGCTTATCCTTTGTACGTATCTTATCTTCTCAGACGATAAACTTTTCTGTCTGATCTATAGAAATGATGGTAATATAAGAGGGTGTATATATATCTTTTTGGAAGATGATTACTGTCGTGTTGGTCCAAGCCTATTTTTGGCACGTGGCTTTAGAAAATTGGTCTTTGGCATTTTTTCATGAACCAAAACTTTTCACGTGTGGAAAATACACAGTTTTGCAAAAAGTAAGCATAAATAATTTGTACTTGATTTGTTTTTAGCTGTTCTTTCTGAAGAGAAGCTAAGTGGCCTGGCTCTAGGAAGGACCTGCCTGTGTTTTTTGTTTGTGTGTATGTGTTTTGTTTTGGGTGTTTCAGAGTTGAGGTTTTTTTGGTGTGTGTTGGGTTTTGTGGGGGGTTTTTGATGTAGTTGTTTTGGGGAGGTTTGTTTGTTGTTTTTTAAATGGGATTTCAGGAATTGAAGCCAATGCCTCTGTAGGTGGGACATGTTGTTGTTGTTGATCCTGAGGTCGTAGGCTGTGACTGCTGTGTTACTCTGACTGGTGAGCAGGTACCTCAGCTAAGGTGACACCAGCCATGTTGGGTGTAGACAACACTGTACATGGGCTGGGGGAGCTGAAGCTGATGTTGCTGTCTGATGATTTAGCCAGAGATCAAGATAAAGTTTGCAGTCAGCTCAGACTCTCGTGTAGGTCACTCCCATGTACACCTACCCATCGAAGGTTTAACTGCTGACTGAGTTTCAAGTTGCTTTGTCCACACTTTTGACTCTTCCTTTAGGCTCCGGGTAGCTGCAGTACATCTGATACGTCTAGATTCTTCCCTGAAAGATTATGTCTAATTACATTTGTAATGCAATCAAATATATCATCCAAAACTACGTGAATTGCATTTGAAGTGCCTGCCTCCTTGTGTCTGCTCAGGTTGACTTCTCAGCCTAACAAAAAGGAGTCAGACTTGCAGTTTAAGGTGGGATTGTGTTTATTACCAATGCTATGGCAATACTTGGTAACCTCACTTTATTAATGGCTTTATAAATTAAAAAATTCTAGTTGTCACACATTTTGGCTCCAAAAATGAGGATATTTTGGCCTGGCAGTTATGAGACCCTGTATGTTGATACTATAGCAAAAGTGTCAAATGGAGGAATGTATTATTATATTTCATGGAGTAATTCATTTTACATTTTATTCTGTTCAAGGGCTTAGCTATTTTCTAGGCTGTAAATTCTCTTGCAGCTGCTTCTAAATTAGGCCAATGATATTTGAGAAGAAAGGCTAGTCCTCTTTTTTTTTAAGTGGAGATATTTGTAAAACAGTGAAGGACAAAATACATTGCCTGAAAACATTTTTTTTTTTTATGCATGATTATTTGCATCTTAGCATTGTACTCAGAACCCAGTTCTTAATCTGTGTTAAAATTACTTAAAACCGCTGTGTTTGATTGCCTTAGTGAATTAATCGGGGCAGGGTTGCCCTTGATGCTGACACCCTTAAACAGTTTTTATGGTCCAAGTCAACCTTCTGCGTGGTGCAGCAGAGAGCAGGCATGGCATGGCAGCTGTGAGCAAAGGGGGTGTCTCTGGGAAGCAGCAGCCCCCGCAAACCTGGCGCCTTTTATTGATTTTTCCATTTTCACTTTGCGTGCCGCTAGTGAATGGGCTGTCCCAGCATTTGCTTGGGATTTCAGCAGCTTTAGGATGGTGTTTGTTCGGACAGCTCTTGTCTCGTAGAGAGAATACCTAAATTAAGACGCCTCGCTCTTGTGAATCTCGGTGCATTCGTCAATCTGGTGCAGGTCTGGTAAAATATTTGCTGCCTTCCCTAGGACCTTAATTTACCCGCCTGATACTTTTATTGCATAGAAAAGGTATGGATTTACTCCTCACCCCTCTGCCCCTCTGATTGTGGTTGAACTGGTACTTCACAGATCAACACCAATATAAATGAAATGAGAGTGAGGCTGGTTTGAGTAGCCAAGAACTTATGTTTTCTCCCTCAATAATAATTGTTCTCCACATGCTCAAAATTAATAGCATGCGAATTGGAAATCTGCAGCAAAGTACAACTTTAATTACTGTCCCGTTTTTATTATTAGAGGGAAATGGATTTGCTTTTTATTAAATGTCTTTTTAATGAACTTCAAGACATGGAAAACACACTTACTGTGTGGTATGTATCAAATGTATGCTTATGTGAAATGTACTACTTAAAGTACGTTGGCATATTAGGATTCAGCACAGATCTCTATCATTATGTACCTGTATATAGCATTATATAAAATCATATAGTAAAAAATCTGTACTGCTAACAAGACATACCAGCTCTATAAGTTAAATGGCAGGGGATTTTAGAAAAGCTACTTCCTTTGTCTTTAAAAAATATGAGTGGTGTAACTGTATAAGCCCATTTGGTGTTGCAAAGTATCAGCAGAAAGAAATCTATTAAAAATCTCGTGTTTCAGGGGAAAAAGCAAATATTATGAAGTTATGCAAACTTAAGCACTAACTTCTAGAGTATGAAGATGAAATATGTGCTACCACAGGGGCATGTATGCAACCGGCCACACTGATACAGTAGGGGTTACATAGCTCACTTGTGAAAAGCTTGTGGGGATTTTCTCTCTGGTTGCTCAATCATATGGTATCTGTGCACCTAACAGGATATCAGGCATGAGCTTTTATGGTTTGTGAGAGGATAAAGCTGAGATGGTAAATATACAAAAGCTCCTTTCTCATCTGATACCTACTCCCTAAAAGCAAGTGAAGAAAGAAATACTTGTAACAAATTGCCTATGCTATTATTGGATGAAGTGATTCTTAGAGTGTACATAAACTTGTTTGAAATTCTTCTTGATCAAAGGTACTTCAGTGTTAATCTCTACCATTAAACTTATTTTCACTTAATTTGTTTGAGACAACTATAAATAGCATTATTTACACACATTAGAGATAAGCTTTGGTTTGAATTGAGTTCTTTTAAAAATAAATAAATAGTAAAAAAATAATTAAAGATCATTGTATTTAGAAGTGCAATTTTGATGTAGATTGGGTTGACAGTGGCAGACGAATAATTCCAAAGTATTGAAAGACATTTATACTTCTGATATGGAGAAAGGGAGGACTTGCTCAGATTTAGAAGGCAGAACACAGTCTGTAAAATAGAGGATAAGAAAATCATCCAAAAAAGGCAGCAATAGATGATGTGCTGCATAGAAAATATGTAATCCATACTTTGCAGTGCCCTTCAGCTTTAAAATTAAATGTTTGTTAAATGTTGTCTATTTTTTTAATTGTTCTTTGGATAGTATTAATGTGGTTAAATAATATTTTAACAGTATTAATATATTTAAATAGGTGACAATTTCAGGAATCTGAGTTTGATCTAGAATCTGCTTGAATTAAGTGATCTTTGAGTAAGCCTAGTGGGCTTTGCTCTACAAAATGCTTATGATTCAGCTCTTCAAAGGGCTGTACTTGATAGTCACAATCAATTACAGCATCTGAAGCTTGTGTTTAAATGCAAGCCTGTGAAGCCAGTTGTTGTGACTCCACCAGGCTGCTCATGTACTGAACTACTAATTATAAGAGCCACTGCTTGCATATTTACTACCGAGTCCATGTTAAGTATTTGTGGTTTGTGTGTTTTTTTTTTTTTAACATACTCTCTATAGACTCATTCCATCTGAAGTGTTTCCCCACTTTCCCCAGGTTATTTTCACATTAAAAAATGCTGCATGAAAATGGAATAAAGATTAAATGGGCTGAAATTGTTCCGAGTCAAATGCAGGCAATTATTTGGCAGTTCACTGGGAGTTTATGAACAGTTCCTCCCCACAGAGCTGCGTGTTTTTGCCACATCTGCTGTTTATGGGGGATAAGAAAGGGGTGAGATTTGCTTTGCCTGCTGCTGGAGGGGTTTCAAGTCTGCGTGCTCTCGGTGGTGAAAGGTTTTGGGATTGGTGCGACCGGTGGCTTCCTCCTTGCTGTTTGTGAGGCCATTCATGCCAAAGGGAGAGAGCGAGGCTGTCCCTCAGTTACGCCTGGCACTTCTTACCCTGCCCGCGAGCGTCGCTTGCTTCCTTTTTCTTAGAGATTTCAGTCCTCCATTTCCATTTGTGCTATTGATTAACTACCAACTTACCACTTAATTTTATCAAGCCTGCAGGCTCCATTTTGTGCCTGGTGCTGGATGAAACCTCGGTGTTTCAGAAGCAACGTTTTTGGTTTGCACACAGAAGCCCATAAGTAGTTACAGGTTTTCTGGTTTTCGTGCAGTAGTAAAGGTTTACTTAAATCACGCTCCATAAGTTTTAAGGGCTGTACTCTGAAAGAGTTATTAGACATTGGAATAGGGTGCCTAGGGAGGTGGTGGATTCTCCGTCCCTGGAGGTGTTTACAAAAAGGGTAGATGTGGTGCTTGAGGACATGGTTTAGAGGTGGTTTTGTCAGGGTTGCTTGATGGTTGGACTTGATGATCTTAAAGGTCCCTTCCAACCTCAGATTCTACTCACTTTTGACTTAAATTTCATCAGTTTGGGCTGAGTGCTTTCAGTTATAAATTATTACAGTGATCCTGGGTATTCATCAAATGGTGTTAAAGAAATGATAAAACCTGGTGTTCACTGGCATGTTACATTATGTGCAACAAATGCGTGAGTGAAGTAGTAGTGAGATTGCATTTCACTGTAGATATAGCATTACACGGACACAGTATAAAAACTACAAATCCAACCACTCCAGAGCAAGGAGGTGCCTGAACTGAGGTTGTCTCTTTGATTTCCAGCCCGTGGTGTTAAGCAGTGAAGAACACAGCAGCCTCCAGGGACGGGTATAGAGGAATGTGGTATATGGTTTCCCCACAATGCAGTACATGGTTTCCCCACCAATGCCCGGTTAAATACTGGAGAAGTAAAACAATGATGAATAGAGCTTCATGCAGTGAATGGACTAAATGTGCTGGTCCCCCACTGATTTATCATCGTTACCACCCTGTAGCACTCTGTCCTTTCCAATCTTTGTACATTAAGTAGGGGACTAAGAAACCGCAGCCTGGGCGTGAAGAGTACTGGGAGCAGCTGGAGGAGGCAGGTTTGGGGAGAAGTGTTCACTTGCAGAAAGGAGACCGCAGTTAAGCTGGTGAGGAGTGTAAATGTGGGTTTCAATGTCTAAGCTGGAGAAAAGTCTGGCTGGACCTGAACAAAATGTTTCTGAAATGCAATAGGCCCAGTGGGGAAGTAGAGATTTGTGCGGCTCCTGCCGCGTGTCCTGCTGCTAGCAAGGGAGATGGCTGCAGGGGACACTCAGCCTGGGGAGGAGACAACCATTAAAAAAAAAATAAAATCAAAAAGTACTTTTCATTTGAACTAGAGTAATACGGTGGTTGTTTGTGGGGCTAGGTTACAGTTACTTTATTCTTGCTATTTTTTGTTTGGTGTCTGAATATAATTACATCTCTTTTTGCATCTTAAAAACAAAGCCAGCAAATACATTTTCTGCAGGATTCTTTTGTTCTGTTCCACATTTTTTTGCCCTCAACTAGAACATATAACTGTTCTTCAGTTAGATTTGCTCACTAAAAATGAGTGATGCTGAGTGTCTCACTCCCTGGTGCTCCTTCACCATTCTTGCATAGAGCTATGAGACAGACTACACCTGTACTGCCTCCGCGTGCTTTCAGCAGTATTTAGACAAGCACATCCCTCACCTTCTGTGTGAAAAATATGCTATATCTTGGTATGCCAGTGCCTGCTTGAGTGCTACTGTGCTTCATGCAGTAAATTGCAGACTGTAGCCGTATTGAAATGATAATATATATAATTTTTTTTTTTTTTTAGGTATTATACAAACCAGTTTGCAATCTCTATCAAATTAACTGCAGTGTGTGGAAAGTGACCCGGGACAGACCGTGTCAAATTAAGCAGTCTTACACATGGTTAGAATGATCTCCAAAATGCATTTTTTAGCTTATGGCCACACCACATATTGATGGTGCTGCTGCTCCCAGGCAAACACAGATGTTCTCTGTTATGACTTTATAAACACACAGGCCGGAGGAGTCCTTGCCCAAGCATGAGAGAGCATGCTTTGGTGCTTTTTTTCCCCTCTGGTCACTGCCAAGGGTAAGGAGTAGCTCTTTCTCTTACAGCTACTGAAGCCTGGTTAATAAATGTGGCTGTATTTTGGCCACGTGTGCTGCCCTCTCTGCAGAGACTGTTGGTGCCAACTGCTTTCTCCCCATGGGTTTGGGTACTGGTCATTGCTCACCCATCTCCTCGCTCCAGCAGCGCCATGCCCAAGGCCTGGGTTATGGATTGGGAAGAGGAGATGACAGTAGGTTTGACAGAGGAGCACAGACAGTTTGAACAGTCTGCAAGCAGCAGGGGGGACAAAGAGGGAAATCTGTCTGCCTTAGGGTCAATCTGCCGTGTCTTCTTCCTCTCCTTTTTTCCTTCTGAGTTAAACAAATGCTTCTAGCGGTGCATCTCCTGTGATTAGGGGCCATGCTGGTTGCCCATCAGGCATGTTTGCTTGTTTAAGCATAGTCTGTGAGAAGAATGTTTGCAGCAGGTCTGGTGTGACCTCTGGCAGCTTGAACTGGAGTCCACGATGAACATGTGAACCATTCCCCTAGCCCCTACCCCTTCCAAATAGCTGTATACTGAGGAATACATTCATTTGCCTGCGAATCCTAAAAACTGACCCTCAGAGACAGAAAAGTTTCGGGAGGTGGAAGAAATGACAAATATTTGAATGACTTAGTTTTGCAAAGTTCTTGTATATCTTCAGGTTTCAAAAATACAAAGGAAGTTGCAATCTGTTCTTGTGAGTCTTAATACCAGGTAAATATATATGAAAACATTAAGCAGGAGAAAGTAAAGATTCCTGTGTCAGCTGTGATCTAATGTTTTGCTCTTCCTTGGATTCTCTACTCCATTCTAACAGTCTTTTTTTTTTTTTTTAAAAGATGCCTGCTGCTAAATCTTTTGGCATTGATACATGGAAGAAATAGCTTTTTGTATCATTTTCAAAACTACTCTACCACCTGATAAAAGAATGCCTTATAAGTTGTTATGTATTTTTCTGTAGAGTGAAATAAAAAGTAGTTTTTTATTTTAGCTAGATGACATCGGTTTTTATCATTTAGAATGGCTGCAGTCTCTTTTTTGATTGGACCTGTTTAGTAACACAGGTGAAGACAATCTATTGAGTACCAGCTTGTTCTACTCTATTGAGTAGGCTGCTTGTTGCTACGATGGGACGTCCTCTAAAGGACCCAATAACTGACTCTTTATTAAAATCCATGAAGGTGTGGAGGAAAACCAAAATTCCATAGCCCCAAATCATGGCAATACAATGCCAATCCACAAAAGCACTGAAATGTCACTGCACTAAAAGATAAAAGCTCCTGGCTGGCAAGTTTCTTTAGCAACACTCAACACTTTTCAGCCTGGAGAAGAGAAGGCTCCGGGGAGACCTTACAGTGGCCTTCCAGTACCTAAAGGGAGCCTAGAGGAGAGCTGGGAAAGTCCATTTTACAAGGGCATGTAGTGATAGGATGAGGGGTGGTGGCTTCAAACTGGAAGAGGGGAGATTTAGATTAGATATCAGGAAGAAATAGGAAGAAATTTTTCACTCTGAGGGTGGTGAGGCACTGGCACAGGGTGCCCAGGGAAGCTGTGGATGCCCCATCCTTGGAGGTGTTCAAGGCCAGGCTGGACGTGGCCTTGGGCAACCTGGTCTGGTGGGAGGTGTCCCTGCCCATGGCAGAGGGATTGGAACTGGATGATCTTCAAGGTCCCTTCCAAACTAAACCATTCTATGATTCTATATAACACCAAAATAGAGACAGTCAAGAAGGAAAGTTTACACTCAAATTTACTTTTAAGATTATATTTAAAAACAAAGTGTTCTGAATGTAAATAGAGCTTTTCTTGTATTCTACTTTTAGGATATGCTCGATGGGCTTCCATGGATATTGCATGAATAAGTCATTAGTAAATCCAGTGTTACATGGGTTAATTCACATTTGTGAGTTGGTTGGAGGTAGATGGATATGTCTGACAGTGTTTATGTCACAGAAGACCTTATTTATGTAAGAAGTGGTGAAATAACTCCTTAGGTTGAAGGCACAGGTCATCCTTCTGCCCTGTCCCCCTGCAGTTATAGCAGTGTCTAGCAAAGTGGCCTCTTCTGCTGCAGTCGTATAAAAATGAAAAATGCATGGTCTCACTAAAACTAAAAATTCAGTGTTTCACCTACTTGTTGTGACACGCTCAGTCCCCCTGCCTTGAAATAAATAAAGACCTGCTCTAATGAAAGATGGGTTTGCGTCTGAACGTCAGAAGGGAGGGAAATCTGTGTAAAGGTATCGCCAAAGGTATATTGCGCTTCTTAACAACTAATACTTCTGAAGGATATGCTTCTTCCACTACACCAGAAGAAATTCTGCTGGTGCTTACTTAAAGACAATGTCATAATAAGAGAACAGATGTCTCAGAAACAATAAGATGTCATTGTTCTGCTAGTGAAATGCTGAGAAGATAAATAGTAAAAAAAAAAAAGTATAAAAATACTAGGACAGGATGGTTTAAATTAGAGCTTCCATTCTTGCCATCATGAAATAAGAATTTGAATATGGAATTCAGTACAATAAATTACTAATGTTTCCTTAAATGCCTTAAAGACAGAATACACCTCTAGCATCTTAGCCAGGAAAGCGGAAGAAAGGACAAGCAAAAGAAACACCAGCGTGTGTTGGTTTGAGAATCTAGAGCTCTGGGAGAGATTTCTAGAGAATTTTGCCTGAAAAGGCAATAAAAGTAATGAGAGATGCTGCCAGTGCCAAAAGGGTTATAGCCAATGGGATCATGGGATCTGATGACTTATTAAAAAGTGTGGGGGGAAGAATCCAGCATTTTACCAGCTGTACTGGGACCAGGCTAGAGCTGTCTCAGACACAAGTCTCAGTGTTGCAGGTTTGCACATTGACTCAAAGGGATATTTTTTCTTTCTTTCTCTTAGGAAACAGGTGGCTGCACCACAGAAAATAATAATAGCTGCTGGTGGGAGTGCTTGATAGAAACTGAAGAATCACGCACTTCAGGTACATAATACTTAACAGTGACACTCAGCATCCCTGGCATATTTGAAATGGAATTCAGTGGAAATGTTAACATGGAGTTAAATATGTTTATGTGCATTTACTTGCTTGGGCAATAGGATGAAAGAGTTATTTGTTTAGTAATGTTACACGTTATTCACTACTGTGAGTAATTAACAGAGTGGCATTTGCAGTAAGAGACGTAAGAGCAACGCACAGTTTTAGAGGGCAGAGAGTTGAGGAGTATTCTGCATCTGTACAATTTGATATGCACACATTCTTTAAACTGCGGGGATACAGCAGCTGAAAGTTACTGGAAAATATAGCTAAAGGGACTGTTTTTTTTCATCGTAGAAATAATGCTATAATGGAGACATACTGAAGTGATAATCCTTTGCTATGTGATCTAAAATCAGTCCGGTGCATTCAATGCATATTTCCCTTGTTTATTCATCTATAAAGCCAGACGATTAGCCTTGTTTTATTTTTCCTCAACTCCGTTGAGACTGAACATTGCATCAACGCCAAACTGCCGAATGTGTGGAGGCAAGAGAAGCAGGTTATTTAGAGCTCTTGTGATTATTCCAATTCCTGTTTAAAGAAGCCAGTAAAATTTCATATCTGAGCCTTCAAAGAAACATTTAACACTGGACTGTAAATAGGAAATTTGTGTGGGGAATAGGAGGCACGGGGGAAAGCAAGCATTTAAATCATCCTTGAGAGATGGTTTAATGCCCTGCCTAATTTGCTGGGAACTCAGGCTCTGGTCTGCAGTGTAATTGGTGTTGTCTGTCTTGTTCAAGTCATGCCAGGCTGATGCTCCATCTTCAATAATGGAACTGAAACTCCCAGGTCACAGCTCCTCTCTGAGAGGTTTGGTGATACTGTCTTCATGCGCTTTACTGCATAGAAGCTAAATGCAAGATAATACGTTGCAAAGTTTCTTCTCTGACTGTGAGACTAAGATTGGAGCTGTGCTCAAGTTTCTAACGGGCAATTGCAAATTTTACCGAAGAATATCTTCTGCAGTGTTTTCTCCTGTTTTATTTCTTATGAGGCATGTTTGCCATCTGGTATATGAAGAAATTGCTGTTTGTATGATCTAAAGGTAATCTATAGGCTGACAGAAGCATATTATTACCGTGAGAAAACTGACTGCTAATAGATGCAAACTGTGCAGTAATTGCCATCTGTTGGATGAAACCTGCGTCTCTGAGCTTCGTTCTTTCTTCTGCTCATTTGTTATCTTTGTCTTGGATCAAATCTTTCTTGTGTGACAGGGACATTACATGTGTTTTCACCGGCAGCTGGCAGACCCGTGTCTGCTCCCTGCACGTGTCTAAAGAGCTGCCTTCTCCTTGGAGAAAACGTGGCACATCACCTTGAGCTGAGAAAAAGACCTGATGGCTGAGCATCTCTTTCTGCATGTGGCTGGTGATGACACTGCTGTCGGTGGATGTGGGCATATCAGGCAATATCCACCCCCGCTGCACCCTGAGCCCCTGCTGCCTTCTCTGAGATGAGGAGGTGGGGAAGCCCAGAGACCTGGGAGAGCCCCAGGATACGCCATACCAGCATGTGTCAAGGGCATGAGACAGGGGAGTGAGTGAGGAGAAGGTAATCACCCAGTACTAGACTGCGAGTGTGTGGAACGTAGGTTGCCCTTTATATTAGTGTGGCTTTTCTGTTTGTTTGGTTTTCCTACCAAGAGCAGCGAGGAATCATGGAATAGTTTAGGTTGGAAATGACTTTGAAGATCATCGAGTTCCAAACCCCCTGCCATAGACAGGGACACCTCCCTTGAGCACCTCCAGGGATGGGGCCTCAACAACCAGGGTACCAAGTTGTGGAGCTGCAGCTGCTGCAGAGTTGCAGAGCTTAACCTTTGAAATGTGGGTGGTTATTTAATCGTATGAACTAGCAGCCTCGTTATGTGAAGGTGAGCATCTTTGCTCTTGCACTGGAGGTTTGCCTGAGCACCTGTGAGTGGAACAGCACACATATTATGCCCAGGCAAGGTCACGGCTTCTCAACCAGGCTGGTGCTTTGTGGATGAAGCATGTGAGAGGACTTGCAGCAGGTTCACCAGATGTCACAGCTTCTTTTGTTATTTCTGCAGAAGACAGTTATTGATATCAGATGTATGGCCTGTGTGTGTAAGTTCGTGCATGGCATACATTTCTAGGTGTAGTTTATATTGTATACAACTGCTTGTGGGGGACTACTTGGCTCCAATGCATGTTCTTGCCACTGTGCAAATCCTGGAATGTAAATAAATTTAGTTCCTGGCCTTAAAAATAAAAGAAACATTTTGAAAAGTTCTCAGGCCAAAAATTCCTCTAATGATAACTGCCCCGCTAAGCTGATTTTCAGGAGTTATTTCGATTGAAAGGAACTGTAGGAGGTCTGAAGGCAACAGGCAAGATGTATTTTTCAAATGCTCTGTTTAGCAGACGGTAATGACAGCCTGTAGTCTATTAGCTGTTTCCTCATGGGTTCCTTATTTTCTTTTTCACAACTGGAGTAGCAGTTCTTCTGTACCAGAACAGATCTGGCTGTATCAAAGTGCTTGTGTGGTCGTTGGTAGCAACTCATGCACTGCCTGGGAATCTGACAAGTTCAAAAGAAGACTTATGATGAACTAAAATAATAATTTTAAATGATTTTTTTTGTTTGTTTGTTTCTTGTGAAGGATGAATCGATAGGTTGGAAGGCTTTCTCTGAGTGCCTGGGTAATGCTGTGTTTTAAAAGGTTAAATTTTTATAGGCTAAGAGGTCATTTCCCCAAATATTTTCATTTTGAAAATCTTGCAGCAGTTTGTTTTTTTCCAGTCCTATCTTAGGTACAATTTTGAGGTATTTCAGCTAGGTTTTATGCTTCATGACTTTTTTTCTGACTGACTGAAGTATGCTTTAAGGTTTATGTTCTCTGGACATTATTTTCACTGTTGAATGGTAACAGCGATCAAAAGTTGTTTCAAGCAGGCAATGTTTTCGGTTTGTTTGGTTTGTTGGTGTTTTTTTTTTTTTCCCAAAGCAAAGCTACCTTAACTTAAAAAAAAAAAAAAAAAAAAAGCAAAGCCTACTCAGGCTCTGCAGCAATCTCAACATAACAAATAACTTGGTTTAGTTTTAACTTTTCATTTGTGTGTCTTATCATTAGACTGTGCCTGTTCAGATTTTAGAATTTAATTTTTATCTACAGGGGTGAATATAGGTTGCACTGTAGGAAGAAGCAGTTGTGATGTGAAGAGGCAGTGATAAACCAAGACAGAAAACCTGTACTGAGATGTATAGATAATCCTTAAGTAATTCATGGAAATTTACAAATGTCCTCTTTTTATTCCCTACCAAATACTGATTGTATTTCTTCAGATGACTCCAACTTCATATTTTACATTGTTCTAAAGAACTGCTGGAGGACCTTCAGAAGGAAGGACATGTTTATCTAAGCTGTGATTGATTATCAGGTGAGAAACATAATAAGAACTCATCAGTAGTGTTAATATGCTCGGATGGGCTGAAAGATACAGAGGCATTAGGCTTTGTTAGTTATGTCTATAGCTTTTAAGGTAGTTTTGATGCCTTGTGGAAAATTCTTGGCTGTATTGTGGTGGTCTAGGTGGAGTATGTGCTGACTCATAGAGCTGCACTGAGAAATCAAGAAAAAGGAGAGAGCAGCATTGGTACTACCTGCACTTACCAATCATGACTTGCATTCTGCCAGGACAGCGATATATCCAATTAAAAAACCCAACGTACCGTAGGCCATAAAGTACTGTCCCATCTGGATGGAGTCGAATCATTCGGTTTTTCACTGTCACCCCATGGACAAATGACTTCTTGTCATTTTGGAAATATGTGTCTGGCACCCAGAGCTGGTCAGCCACCCTGTTGTCCAGTGTTAGGTTCAAAGGTATTCCGGAATAAGAGAGCCTTTTATCCCTCCAGGACTGCTGGAAGTACATGGTCAGGGTGTAGTCCTAGGGAAGAAATAAGAAGGCCTTTTTGTATTTTACATACTGATTAAGCTAACAGAAGTTTATTTTTAGATAACTCTCAGTAACCGAATAGCAATAGGAAGTTTAAGGATTGTTAAGATATTTTCATGAGTAGTGATCTTGGCCTGTTTGTGTTAATGTCGAATTCGCACTAATGGCAGTGACCACTCCCAGCCGTGGGCTTTCAAAACCTCCTAGGAATACATACTACATGTGGGTCTCCATCCTGTGGACCACACTTGCATGTTTTTTGATAGGTTTTCTTTAACGTGAAAAGAGCTGACCTCAGCCAAGTAGCATTGCATACCATTGAGGACACTCTTTTGATATTCCCTGTCTTTGTCCCAAAAGATTATTCCCCCCCCACAACAATCCAGAAAGGCCAGCAATCCCTAGACCTCCTGAGAAAGAGCAAATATGACCTCAGAACATATAATGGCCAACTTCCCTTCCTGCATCTGCTGAAGTTGCCAGATGTAATGACCTTAGATCGCTGGGCACATCTTGACTCAGCCTGGGGAATACAGTCTTTTCTGTCCTTGGCAATCAAATATAACCGCATAGAAAATGAACATCATCTCTTGACTGTCACGTTGTAGTTTAGTTGAAATACCATTTATGCTGTCCTTCAGCTTTCACTTACTCTGAAAAGAAATCGCTCTAAAAGGCTTCTGGTCTGACTTACTCTCTCGTGTCTGTCTTTCTGGGAATTTGGCGATTTTAAAGGTAGTCAGATTTTTAGAGTGGAAAAGCCCATGTACTTTGTATCTGATGGAGTTCTTAAAAGATGACTGGAACAACAGTATGTGGACTATTAGTTTTCTCTTCCTCATCTCCTCCCTCAGCCCCTTTTTCAAGTGGCAGGTCATTTTGTCACACATTTTTACAGCAGAAGTGCAGCAAAATTAAAGATATTATTGAAAAAATCGGTCAGGGGTAAGATTTTCTTTTATGTGAGGGAAAGCCTTACCCCTGTCATCCTCACAGATCCTACCCTGGACTGTAATTTTTTAAGAAACAGCATAAAAGCTGTCTGATGTGATATGCTCACTTCATCTTCAGTGGCTTCTTAAGACTGTACCATTGCCCTGAAATCAAAGCAGAGTTAAAAAAGACTTTCAAAAAGACTTTCTGCCTGAAATGTTGTGTCGAGCAGAGCTATAAACTATAGACTTAGCATCAGTAAAATAAATTAATGAAAATACTGTCTTTGCTTGGGCCTGGGCCTGTAGTGGTTATTTTGTATGGAGGAAATGCATGACTTGGAGATCAGTGGTCATGTACTATAGGGCAATTAATCCATTCTGAGTACCGATTTGCAAGCGTTTCATAGATATGTCCTTTTCCAGGCCTGCAAGGTGGTGGTTACCCATGACAGAGCCAAAAGGTGACACGCTGAAGGCATAAATTTTTTTTGCTGGCCCAGGTAACTAGGAGAAGGTCAGGACAGCTTCCTTTGTTTTTCAGACCACATTGGTCAAGCCTGGAACTACAGTTATGCAGTGGGATGTATGCTGTGTTCTGATGATTAGGTGATTTATAATTTAAATAGCGTTCTGGAGAAGCGTGAACCCCAAGGAGGCAAGTTTTTTGAATGTACAATTTGAATAGAGTTGGGTTAGAAGCAGACACTTAAGAAGTTGAATTCCTGCCTTTTGTTCCTCTTGTGCATATACAGACACAGAGACCAGATGGGAATTGGATGAGAAAAAATATATAAAAAAATAAATCACTATTCTGGTGCAGTTTTTGTATGTTGTACCTGGTTTCTAGCCTGTCTTATTTCAAGCAACTTCAGGTAGAAAAGCTTTCATAAATGGCTGATACAAGTGAAATCCTCATTGCGTAGTGCTTGACTTGGTATCCTTTACGTCTTCTGCCTTATTCGTCAGCGCCTATGCAGCCTGCAGCACAGATGGAATAGAAATTCCAATTGCACGTAATTATGTTTTTCCTTTACATTTCCACTAGGTCTTAAAGTGCTTTTGTTAGAACTGTCATGCCATCCTGGAAAAAAGCTAACAATTGAGAGTGGTGCCTATGTGATGGTTCTCAAAACTCAACCAAGACAGAAAAATAGCCAAGATAAACTACAAGAGATTTTAAAGGATGTGATAAGTGGGGGGGGTGGGGGGGAATGCTTCTTGGCTATGGGTATTAGGTGAAAATAAGTTGTTATTTTTAGCATCATAGTCTGCTTTGGAAATTTTATTTCATCCAGCTGTGCTATATACAGAATACTGCTGGTGGTGACACTACCGTAGAGAGAGTGATCCTCTGCCCTGCAATTGTGCTATACTATGTAGAGGTATGTGGCAAGCCAACTAGTGTTAATGGGGAGAAAAAAATCTGAGCTTCATCCTACAGGAATCTCAGTGTTTCTTAACGCAGAAAGAATTATCTATTTTTTTCCATTCCCCAGTATGTAGGGATATTACTCATTCAATATTTTAATGGAGAAAATGAAGAGTCGTATTGTCGTGACTGTGAGAGTCCCTGTTGCTGTAAGTTCTAACTTTAAAAAGCATAATTCAAGGTTATTTTAATGAAAAGCAAATTATGTCTGAGGTATGATAAAACAAATTATATAGTTTTACATTTGCTAATTTTTTTAATGGAATACAGCCTTACCTTTCTCATATCTCATCAGTGAAGACAAAATGCTGGCAAACTATATAGCTAGCCACATCTTGGAGGTTTTTGTGTTATTTTATGTAATTTTACAGTGGTGTGAGTGAAGTGAGAATTTAATGACTTCTTGCCTTCTACACTGTAAAATTGCTGGGGATTGTGTGGTTTCAAGCTCTAGAGTGTATGAAGAATTTCTGAATCTTTCACATCTATAGTGGTAATTGGCTGCAGAATTTTTTTAACTTTTTATGACAGCTTCCCAAGACCTCAAGCATCAGTCTAGACATGAAAATAAGACTATGTTTAACTTTTGTATTTAAGATTTTCTAATCATGAGTTAAAAAAAAACCAGGGCCCAACGCAAAATTAAAAAAGAGAATTTGTTTCTGCAGATAACTGTTCTTTTAAATGATGTTTTAAAAAAAATTCTCTTTTTTTAGAAACACACTGAATATTTTTTTGCCTAACTGTACTTCCTATAATAAAAGAAAAAGCTGTAATGCTGCTGAAAAATCACGATATTTCAGTAGATTTAATTGAGCTGTCTATGCCTTCCACAAGTGCCTCCCTGCTTTTCCAGGGCACAGTCAACCTTCCTAGTGGTAAATGTCTGAGAACCAATGATAAAGTTCTGTTGATGTGTATTGATTTTTTTTTTTTAATTTTTATTTTAATGTGATGGATTCTGATTTGTTAGAATGAGATGATTTTTTTTCCTTTCTTAGTAATTGTGTAAATTTCTTATTTCTTTGTATCAAACTGGGAATGAGTGAGAGTATATAGATGTATACCATAACATGTAAGTCAATCTGTGTCAAACGTGTTTTAATAAGGTTCATTAGGTTGCTAAGACAAATACTTACTTGCTTGTCCTAAGTAAGAGAGGTTCTGTGAAAATGTGAGTAAGGGAAACTAGACTATTTTACTCAAAACGGCAAATTATTTCTTAATCTGAATTCAAGCGGCCTCATAAATAAATATAGGCTCCAACCTTCAGTTTGCTTGGGTAATATAAATTTCTTGTAATAAAGAAAATGAATGGACTACTGATGCATATTGTACTTGAAGTTAGAAGAACAATTTATAGTTCCAGTAAGTAATAGACTGGAGAGTTTTCATACAATACTAAATTTCCTTTTAATTTATATTTTTTTGGTTCCCTAATCTTTTTTTTTTTTTTTTTCCCCCACAACGTGTATAGATGATGGAAGGGCAGTAATGGATTTTTTTTCTTTCTTGATAAACCTCTGTAGCTCTCTGAAACCGGTAGAGGCGCATTACAATAACAAGGTAATTTGGACTTGCTGGTAATTTCCACGGTGTGGTTTACCAGTTCAGCACAGCAGAATATAATGTGGAATACATTGTTATATTATAATCTAACCTCTGGGAGACACAGAACTGGTATTTCACCATGCTTATCAGTTGAATTATGGACTCTGGTGGGAAAAAAGATGAGTGTACGTCTGCTCTACTGGCAGTTGCTTCATCTTTCATAAATTCCAAACATGCGTATTTTAAGGGAAAAATAGGGAATCTTTTAACTTGCAGTGTTCAGCTTTGTGATCTAAAAGACCTTTTGTGGTTTTTTTCTTTCCAAAGTGGCCTCAATCTAAGTTCTGTTATTGTTTCATGTATTAAAAAACAGCTTAGCACATTGTGATATATTTAAGAAACAACCGAATATCAAAGCACACTCCAAAAGCCTTACCAGCTAAAAATTAGCAATATGGATGCAGTCCTTAGCAAAAGTTAGTGAATGGAAGAATATTTTTATGAATATTTAGTTGTTCTAGGTCAATTCAATATCAAATGTTAGATCTCTAGATGAGTTTGCACATGAAGGCACTGTGCAGCAAAACAAATACATGAAACACATCTATGTCATACTTTTAATAGATAATAGTGTATATTGGTAGTTGTGGGATGCATACAGTACACTCAAACAATCTTAAATTTAAATTATATCCTCAAGAACCATCCAATAATTAAATATCTGGCAGCGTCACAGAAAATGAGATGCGATGCAATTCAAATATACTATAACTTAATCAAGACAAACATAACTGAAATTGCAATTCAAAATTAAATATGGTGTGATGATCAGAATACTAATACTGACTGCAATAAGACCATAAATGTAGAACAGCAATATATGTAAAACCTGCTGTGACTGCAGGCTGTTATTAATTGGAGAAGATTATTTTCTGTGTTTATCTGCTACCAACAAGAATGGGAAGGGCAGAGCTTTGAGACAATGGTAAGTGCTTAATTTGTGAATTGGAAAAAAAGCATAATCATTCACATGTTGTAAGCACGCTAATGCATCAGAAGAAGCTGTTAGCGTTTGTTTAGCAACAGTTAGTAGCCCTGTCTTGGGACTCCTAGGGAAGACCTACACCCTCACCTGCAAAAAAACTGTTTTAAGATAATGCAAATGGTGATGTGGACTTTTTGAGGTGTGGGGGTTTTTGTATTGTTTTTTGTTTGTTTTTAAATCTTGGGTAATTTCCCATATAGTCTTGGTGCTCACTTCCAGACACTGCTCAGAAATTAGGGGAAAACATTTTAACTCAAATTATGGAGGAAGAAAATACTGGTTCTACTAATGCTCTTCTCTGAAAAATGTCAGGGCAGCTCTGTCGCACGCCAGTGGATCAATTGTATTTGCCTTCCTTTTTAAGGACATAGTTCAGAGTTCCTTTTGTTTTTATTTTCAATGAGGACCGGGGCAGCGTGTGTTATCCAGTTCCTCTCTTCTGTCCAAGGCAGCAGGAGGAGGGGGAAGCAGCATGTACTCAGATCATTCGGTGTACTGCCCTGGTTCACAGGAGGCTGTGGTGCTTCTGAATTTGACTTCTGTCAGGTGGAACAAGATAGGAAGCCCTGTTGGCTCCAGGACAATAAATAAAACCCTTCTGTTTTCCTGAGAGAAGCTGTTTTGGTTTTTTACAGGTCAGAATTTTGCTACAGGAAGCTTCAGTTTTGCAGAAATCGCATTTTCTATCAGAAAATTGCAAATAATTTGTAGACGTGAGGTTGCTGTAGGAGGAAAAGTTGTGCAAGGTATTGTTATTTTGTTAGCTGCAGTTGCTAGTGAAGTGCCTTGCATTTCTGTTTTTCAGATGTGCTGATAATTATCCAGAGGAATGTTTCATAAACCTTGTTGGCATTTATAACTTCACAATTAAATTAAGTATGTGGCATCACAGTTGTGTCTTACAGAGAGAAGCAGAGATCTGGCAGGAGTCCGCATAGCTGTAATAACGATGCTCTTTATTGCTCAAAGCACAGCCAGGAACAAGATTAGACTCATTATAAGAGTAGCATGTTGGAAATGAAAGCACTCATCATCACTGTATTGGGATCCAATATTACTCTTTGCAGTCAAGGCGGAAGTCCCCTTAACTGCAGTGGGATTTGAATTACACCCACTGTCTTCAGTCATTACTTGAAAAGCAAACCAAAAGGCAAAATGTTTCTCACTGTGGTGGGTTGACCCTGCCTGCACTTCAGGTGCCCACCAAAGCTGCTCTATCGCTCCCCCTCCTCGGCTGGACAGGGGAAAGAAAATATAACGAAAGGCTCAAGGGTTGAGATAAGGACAGGGAGATCACTCAGCAAACACCATCATGGGCAAAACAGGCTCGATGCAGGGAAACTAATTTAATTTATTGCCAATTAGAAGTCAGGGTAATGAGAAATAAAAACTAAATCTTAAAACAGCTCCCCCTACCTCTCCCTTCTTCCTGGGTTAAGCTTCACTCCTGATTTTCTCTACCTCCTCCCCCTGAGGGATGCAGGGGGACGGGGAACGGGGGTTGTGGTCAGTTTATCGCATGTTGTCTCTACTGTTCCTTCCTCCTCAGGGGGAGGACTCCTCACTCTTCCCCTGCTCCAACGGGGGTCCCTCCCACAGGAGACAGTTCTCCATGAACTTCTCCATCATGAGTCCTTCCACTGGGTGCAGTCCTTCAGGAGCAGACTGCTCCATTGTGGGTTCCCCAAACCTGCTCCAGCGGGGGCTCCTCTCTCCACAGGTCCTGGCAGGAGCCTGCTCCAGCACAGGCTCTCCCCAGGGTCACAGCCTCCTTTGTGCATCCACCTGCTCTGGCATAGGGTTCTCCATGGGCTGCAGGTGGATATCTGCTCCACTGTGGACCTCCATGGGCTGCAGGGGGACAGTGTCACCATGGTCTTCATCACCATGGGCTGCAGGGGAATCTCTGCTCTGGTGCCTGGAGCATCTCCTCCCCTCTTTCTTTGCTGACCTGGGTGTCTGCAGAGATGTTGCTCTTGCTCCCCTCTCCCGGTTACTGTCACACAGGTTTTTCCCCCTTTTTAATGCTGTTATCCCAGAGGAGCTACCACTGTCACTGATGGGCTCAGCCTTGGCCAGCGGCAGGTCCACCTTGGAGCCAGCTGGTACTGGCTATATCAGACATGGGGGAATCCTAGCAGCGTCTCACAGAAGCCACTCCTGTAGCCCCCCTGCTACCAAAACCTTGCCATGCAAACCCAATACACTCAGTTACAACAGCAGACACTGTATTTTGTTGCATTTTGTTCAGTGTTTTAGTATGAATACTTAGCAGAAGTATTTATTACTGCTTCTGGCATTTAAATGGGTTGTTACGATAGCTGAGTTCCATTGGCTTGGTGTTATTTAACATAGTGGAGGGTAAAATCCCAGTGTTATCTTGTGTGTTCTATTTGCCTCTCAAGGAGAAGAGCAAGGACTTCTGGACTTTGGATCAATATCCCATTGCCTTGTCCTCTGCTGCTTTTCTCTTATTTGAGCTTTGCTAACCTGAGAGGCCTGAATGTGCCACTTGTTCTTTGTATAGGAAGAAAAGAGATGATGTACTAAATACTAATATGGATTGCTTTGGTCAGGAGTGGAATTGGATAAACTTAACAGGAAAGTAAGGTAGCAGGTAAGGTAGGTTTACAGATACATGGCCAGCAGGTCGAAGGAGGTGGTGGTGATTCTGCCCCTCTACTCCACTCTTGTGAGACCCCACCTGGATTACTGTGTCCAGCTCTGCAGCCCTCAGCACAGGAAAGACATGGACCTGTTGGACTGGGGTCAGAGGATGGCCACAAAAATGATCAGAGGGATGGAGCAACTCTCCTATGAGGACAGGCTGAGAGAGTTTGGGTTGTGCTGCCTGGAGAAGGAGAGGCCTTTCCATACTTAAAGGGGGCTTATGAGAAAGATAGGGACAGACTTTTTAGCAGGGCCTGTTGCGATAGGACAAGGGGCAATGGTTTTAAACTAAAAGAGGGTAGATTCTGACTAGATATAAGGAAGACGTTTTTTTAAGATGAGGATGGTGAAACACTGGCACAGGTTGCCCAGAGAGGTGGTAGATGCATCATCCCTGGAAACATTCAAGGCCAGGTTGGACGGGGCTCTGAGCAACCTGATTGGGTTGAAGATGTCCTGCTCATTGCAGGGGAGTTGGACTAAATGACCTTTAAAGGTCAAACTATTCTATGATTCTATATGTTGTTGTTGTTATCCTCACAGCAGGCTAGAAGCTCCTTTAAGAAAGCTTGAAAACCACTATAGCGTTCCAGCTGCACTTTAAACTTCCAGCCACACAACCCTCTCCCTCGGGCAGCAATGAGGTACACCAATACAACATTGCTCACAGTGCAAATTAATACTGTCTGTCTTAAGTGACTATGCTAATTGCCAACATAAGAATCAGAACCTGTCCATGGTATTATTCATATTCCCAGAAAGATCAATGAACTGCTTTTAGTGTCTGTAGGAAACAAGTAATGATGTATATTCCCACACTATTCTATTTTTCTTTTGAAGCTGGTAATCTTGTCTATATAGAGGGTAATACTGCCGTAAAGATGCTTGAGGGGAGGGTTGGAGAACGGGAAAAATATGGCACAGGAGAAATATGTGCTTAAGAAAGATGGCATTGTATTGAATGCTGAGTAAACAAATACGAGTGTATGGGCATATAGAATAACTGTATTCTATGTGTGCCCATATTTTTACAGGCAGCAAATAAGTGTCCTTTATATTTTGGCTCCAGTGAATGCACCTGAGGTTGAATAAAGAACAATTGAAGTGAAAACAAAGGAACAAAAAAGCTTCTTACTGGCAAGTAGCCCACAGACCAACATATGTTATCCGCGTCTAGATACATCTTGTAAGAGCAAATGTAGGCAGCAATGAGACATGCATGTTTTAAACAATTGCCTCTGTGAGTCAGCTGAAAGTTTTTGCCAAAAAACTCAACCAACCCAAACTTGTCCAAGTGGTCTATACCTGTATCTGAAGGCTCTGGTTAGTGTTCAAGTCAAGCTATTAGCAACTACAGTGCAAAGAAGCTCTAGGCATTACATGCTGCTTTGTGCTGAAGTCCAGGCTGTTCTAGGATTCTTCTCCCGTGAGTTGTGCAAAAACTTGTCTCTTCCTATGGAGGTATGAAGAGGAGTGGTGGGACGACATTTGAGGACTGTGACATTGTGCTCAGGTAGTGTTGTCCTCGTTCTCTCTCCAAAGATGGTGGAGTGAGCACTCCAAGGGAAAGACGTTTCAAGCTTTAACTTATGTTCCAAAACATTTCAGCCAGCTTGGGCTGGAAGTACCAATACACAGGATTGACACTGGGTGTTTGGGAGGAAACCGTACTTCCCAGGTTCTTGTGTGGATTACATAGAAATGGCTTCTTACTGACGGAATCCTAATGGGGTGGGCATAGATCAGCTCTGAGGGTCTACAACATGGAATGTGCTGTGAGGAGTGAAGCAAACTAAGAAAAGATGTGTTGGAAGGATGCAGCATTTTAAAGTTCCCATAAAGGCAAAACATTGTGGGAGAGTGGAGAATTAATTGAACCACAGTCCCCTTGTCACCTATAAGCAAGATAATTGGAAAGCAGACTTTTTCTAACAATAGTTGTTTCTGAAGCACTTGATTTTTCTTTCCTTCGTAATTTCCAGCTAGCACAGCAGGGGTGAACCCATGAGACCAAAGTGAAGTGCACTGAATGTGTAAAGAGGATGGCACAGCGCTAAGAGCTCGGAAGTATTCCTAGTGGTCTCAGTGCGCAGCGCTGCAGGCGAAGCTGAACCGATTGCTAGTGTAGGAGCAGATGGAAGATGTTTGCTGAATTTTGTCTTGGACACAAGTTATGTAAGCGATAACAGTATAGAAATCCTATAAGCACTGGACAGAAAGTTGAAGAGAGCACAAGCACAAGAATGTTAGCAATCAAAGATGAATTGGAGTCACAGGACGAACCAGTTGAGCATGTACAGTAAAAGAAAAAAAAAAACACCCACAACCTTTAATATTCTGCGTTGTCCAGGCGCTTACATTAAGCAGAGCTTATGAGTTAGAAATTGGTAGTGAAGACAGCAAACCATGGCCAGATTCCTTAGCTCTAGAAGATCACAGAATCTCCTAGATTGGAAAAGACCTGTAAGATCATCTAGTCCAATCATTAACCTAACACTGACAAGCCCACCGCTAAACCATGTCTCTAAGCACTATATCTACACGACCCTTAAATACCTCCACGGACTGGGACTGCACTACTGCCCCGGGTAACGTGTTCCAATGTCTGATGCTGAATAACATAGGAGGGAAGTTGCACATATCTTAGTATGAGGTTGGGCTACCTTTGTAACAACAGCTACAGATTTTTTTTATTTTATATTTGTTTTAGTGCCTTAACATACATATATATGTAATATATTTTTTACGAATTTACTTTTATACTGATTAGTTAGGAGTTATTTCTGTGGGTCGGTGATTGAAATGTATTTGATTCTTCCTGCCTGGTTGTCATTCTACTGTAACAATTTTCTTTAGTTTCAAGAGCAGCAGATGGAGGTTGAAGTGACATGAAGTGAGTCAGTGGCTCTACCTGGAATAGAAACAGTAATCATTAGCTTCCAGACCTTTAGACTTGTATATATATTGCCTGGGGTTTTTTGGTGTTTTTCTTGTTTTTCTTTGGTTGATTGGTTTTTTGCTTTGTATGTAACAATAGTTTGGATTTGGTTATTTGGTTGGTTGGAGGTTTTGGTTTTGGGTTGGTTTTTTTTTTTTGTTCTAAATTGCTTGGGACTACTTTGTTTCATTGTTCATGATGCTTATGCTTGAATTGCATTGTGTAAAATGGTGATGATAATGAAGATTGTTATGTGGCTGGAGAGATTTTTTCTGTATGTTGTTGGCATCCTGACCGCTTTACAGAATTCAAACCCATAAATCATAAGGTCAGGCTGTCTCCCTGGTACATTCAAATGAAGGATTGTAACATTTTGTACTGTGTCTGGAAACCAGGGATAGAAGAGCATCATGACATTTCTGCTTTATAGTGTTTCAAAGTGAAGGTATTTTCCAATTGGATTTGATAACACTGAGGGTATTAGTGACTGACAGCTACTGAGATGCTGGTTGGAAGGTCCTCTGGCTGTTTCTAATCCAATCTCCTCTTTGAAGCAGGACTGTCACCAACCCTGTCTTGGGTCAGACATCACTTTCCCTAGCAAACCTGGAAGACCCTCAAGGATGGGAATTCCACAGCCTCTCTGGGCAGCCTCCTTCACTGTTGCACTGCCTTTCTGCTGAAAAAGTCTTTCCTGACATACACCCTGAACCTCCCAATGTGCAATTAGTAGCTGTTGCCTTTCATTATATCATCTGCCCCTACTGAGAGTTGTTTGACTGTCATCTTCCCTTCAGGCAGGAGTAGGCTGCAATGAAATATTACCCTGGCTCTTCTCACTGCCAGACTAAGCAAGCCCAGCTCCCCTATCTCTCCTGATAGGTTATGTGCTTTTGGCCTTGACTATGTTGATAGCCCTCCACCGGACCCTTTCCAGTTTCTCACAGTCCCTGAGGGGAGGGAAAATACAGGACACACTGTTTTAAGTGCGGCTTTACCATTACAGAATATAGGAAGGTGATGACTTCTCTCTGTGCTGGCTGTACCCCTGCCAGTGTAGCTCAGTATGCAGTTTACATACGAGTGTGTACTTGGTGGCTTGCATTCGGTTGCTGCACAACCAATTGTTTTCCAACCTGCTCCAGGGGCTGACATCTGTATTTCTGGCTGAACTCTGCGTTTCCCATTAGCCCAATCCTCTAGTTTATTAAGGTCACTTGAAACAGTGCATTTGTCCAGCACATAGTTCCTCAGCTTCCAAATACGAATGCTGTGGAAGATAATGCCAAAAGCCTGACTAAAACCAAGTTATATTGCATCCATTGCTCTCCTTTCATCTATGTAGACAGCCTCTATATTGTTGAGGACAGTCAGATTGATCAAGTATGATTTGCCTGTGGTAGGTCTGTGTTGACTATTTTAACTACCACCCTGTCATTCGTGGGCTTTGAAATGGATTCCAGGAGGATATGCTCCATGATTTTTCTAGGGACCAAGGTGAGACTTACAGCTCCCTGGGGCCTCCTTCTTCCCTTTCTTAGACACAGGTGTAACATTTGTCCTCTTTCTTGTCATCAGAGACCTGCCTGGTCACCCATGTTTTTCATAGATGTAGGCAGCAGTCTTGAAATTATATCAGTCAGCTCTTAAGAACCTTTTGATCCACATTGTCCCCCACCTTCTTTTTGCAATTAACATACCTATAAAAGCCTTTCTTGTTACCCTGTGTCTTTCTACTTTCAGGTCCAGCTGGGCTTTGAAAGAGAGTTTTTTAGGTTGGAAGGACTTTGACTTGTCTGAGACATGAAAGTCAGAGGCAGCCTTAGGTGCTCTCCTGAAATCCAGGGGTGAATTCCACCATCTCACAGTCACTGCAACTAAGGCTGCCTCTGACTTTCATGTAGCAGACAAGTTCTTTCCTGCTTGTAACTATGAAGTCCAGCAGAGCACCTTTTCTTGTTGGCTTCTCAGTTGCCTGTGCTAGGAAATTGTCATTAATGTATTCAAGAAGTCTCCTAGATTACCTGAACCCTACTGATATCTGCCAGATATCAGGGTGGTTAAAGTCTGCCATGAGGACCAGGACCTGTGAACATGAAGCTTCTTCCAGTTGGTGTAAGAAGGACTCATCTACATCTTCCTGGTCAGGAGATCTATGGTAGCCACCAGCACCCATGTTGGTCTGCCTGCTAATCTTGATCCATAAACTCTTGGCTGACTCCTGACCCATCCCAAGGCAGAGCTCCATGCATTCCAGCTGCTTTCTCATGCTGAGGGCAACTCCCCCTCCTCACCTTCCCAGCCTGTTCAACAACAAATAGTTCCTTACTGTTGATTTTCTTGCCAGTTCTGTTGCCTTGCTTTCATCTCCTGTACACTCCCTTCTGTGTTTTAGTTCATTGAGAAGCTCCTGTCTTAGCCAGGCAGGTCCTCTGCTGAAATTCCTGCCTTCCGCTGTGATGGGGTTGATTGTTCCTGCTTTTCTTTAAAAATCAGCCTCCACCCTTTCCATTTGGTGACTGCTTGCTGGGGAATTTTGCTCAGTAATTACCAAAACAAGCCAAATTCTGCTGTCCTAAAGCACAGAGTCCTACCTCTGCTGGTCTTGAGGTCCATCGTGTGGTCACAGCAATCCAAGCGTGCTGTAAATATTTGTTTTGCATCTGAGATGTTTCTACAAAAGGCAGCTTGAGAAAAAGCTTCCCCATGTGATTTGTCATGAGCTGCATAATTATTAATTGCTTACATGATGATCTAACATCACAGTTGATGAGTTTACAACGCTGGTGCAAATTTTCTGTGGAAAATTTGCTTTTGGCTTTTTTTGCAGCCTTTAGATAGATGTATCATTAACACTAAATCCTCAGAGCAGAATCCAGGGTATTTTTAGAGTGTCGAGGATAATAAAGGATCCTGTTTTATTTTTATCTTACTAATAGCATAAACAATTGGGTAACTAATTTAGTTGGCCAATTTAGTATGATTAATCTGATTAAAACTCTACATATCCAGTGCCACTGCCAATTTCATGGGAATCCACATTTCAAAACATTTTATAGTATGTGTAGGCATTTTAGGAGAGAGGAAAAAAAAGCCAGAGGAAATAATAACTCATCAATCAGTTTGAAGGCATGTGTATAATACTCCTGAGTACTGACTGGGATATGGAAGTGCAGGCTCTCTTTCCTGCAAAATAAGTAACTAAGGAGAACATAGAAATAGTAATTGTATGGAGAACTGAGCAACTTAGCAAAGAAAGTTGGGATTGGCGCCAGCATACTGAAAATTTGGGAAAGTGTGTTCTTGAAATTACATTATGAATAAAGCAAAACCAAAAATCGGTTTTCTTTAATGCTTGTGGCAGTAAAACCTCTCTGTGAGACCAAAGTTTCAGAAGGCTTCCACCTCACTGAAGCCCAAGACAACCACTATTCCTGTCCCTTCTCTTGGGTCAGCACGTATTTGAATAGTTAGTTAGGAAGCGGAGGGAATCCATCTGGTTTAGAAATTAACTTTGTCATTGCTGTTCTGGTGTGGTGTTTTTTTACGTATATAAATTCTCTGATCCTGTCCCCACCATGGCTACCCAAGCACTAACGCTGGGGCAGGAAAGGACAGCTAGGAGCAAAGGAGAAAGGCAGAGTAGCTCCTTTGTAGAGCGGCTGAGAGCAGTTGTGAAACTACAGTTCTGGAGTGGGTTTTACAGTCTCAAATATGAGGCAAGAATAACTCAGGGACTTGTGAAAGACCACAGAGCTCACCTACCACTATTCTCAACCAAGGCAAATGCCTTTGAATTTTTCATGTTTCCTAGTCAGAGGAGGCCAGGAGGAACCAGCATGAGTTAGCAGGGTGGTGTCATGCATGGGGCTACAGCAGAGGCCAGGTTTATTAACTGTGGAAAGCTGTTCTACAGCTTCAGGTCAGAGGGACAGAAGAAGCTCAGGTCTACTGCCAGGCCTGCACCGACACCAGTCAAGTGTGGCACCCAAGGTCTGTGCGTTAGTATCTGGTGGCCTGCCTGCTATCTTACGTTGTCTATGTAAGTTTATTAGCGTTTTCACATCTTAAAAATACCACAGGAGCTCAGCAGCCAGCTGGTTGTTTTGGTATTATCTTGCCTTTTTTTTTGCTGTTATTTATTAGGAGGGGGGGAAAAAAAATAATTAGCATCCAAACTATTTGCCAAAGCAAGGAAAGCCAGGCTGATCCTTCAGCTTTTCCTTGCTTGGTAGAGCCTATTGCTGAATGTTGAGGCGCTGTTCCAAAGCTTGTCTTTACATGGTGACCTCTGAGAGTTGCAGACTGGAAGCCTTACTGAGAGAAACATGGTGTTTGTGGTTTTTTTTTTTTTTTTTTTTTGCTTTCCCTGCCTGCCACCACCCTTCCCCCACCCCCCCCAAATATTCGTTTTCTTGGTCCATCCTGAGAATGTCAGCAGAAGAACATGTAGCAGTGCTCTTGCACACAGCTTCTCTTCCTTTAGTGCTTTTAAGGGACAGCTGTGTCACAGTATGAAGGGTGAAGTTTAAACATCTCGGAGGGACTTATATGTGATGATCACTGACACAGAAGGCATAGATTTGGTGTGTTCTTAATTTATTGCACTTGACATTACATAGGCCACAGGGGCTTTTGAGGGCTGAGGGATCTTAAACCCATGGATTGTTGGCCAGGCAATATTTACTTCTGGGGCTCTAATTTCTGGAGTCATTGTGGTGCCTTAACCATGTCAACTAAAAGTCCTCGTGAATTTTTTTCCATTTCAAAACTAGAGAACAGCTGCTTGTTACCAGCAGGTTTTCATTGCTTTGCAAATTAGACAATTTTCATCCCATAGAGGAATGGAAATCCAGTTTGTTTTCAGGATTGAAACAAGCATTTCAAATTGTGCCTATGCTTTTATCCCTTCTTCTACAAATATGGCTGCTTTTCTGTTTCTTTTCTGTAATGCCTCCACTAAGCAGGAAGACTCATTTACCTCTAAAAATCCACTTCTTTTCAGCCATGGAAGTTCTACATGCAAATGGCCAAGCTATGTGAAACCTATTTTAAATTTGGAACATAATATTTTCCCATCTATGGCTTTTTGTAGGACTGGCTTAACTTATTACAGAGCAAATGAAAGGTGCTGGTGTCAGAGATGTATGAGGTGTAGAGGTCCAGAAGGCTTGGCTTTTCCAAAAGTAATGCTGATAAACGGGGTGTTTGTGGGCATGAATGGAAACCAATGTCAGTGAAGCAGCCTGGCTGCAGAGGAATAAGTTATGGGACAGCTGTAGCTCTGCTCCTGTGCCTATGAAGCTGATCTGTGGCAAGGAGGGGGATGATAGTAAGAAACTGAAGCTGGGGCAAGAGAACCAGCTGTTTGGCAGTTTTGGTGTATGGCAGAGGTGACTAAGTCATGCCATTGTCCATGACATGAGCAAGGATGGAGATGATAGGGAGTTTTTTCTTCTTTGGGGTAGTAAGTCTCACTATCCTTCAGTATGACACAATGGCTCTGCCTGGTGACTTCTAGTCAGAGACAAAGGTGGTTGGGTAAGTGATGCTCCAGGACAAAGTAGGACACAGCACTATGCCGTGCAGCAACAAAAGCTTTGAAGCAATATGGCAAATGGCTTCAGTTAAGGTTCCTGATTATATAGTGTAGAAGTAGTCCAGTATGGCTATAGTGGAATGAACCTTTTCCATATATCGCCTGTTATTTGCCTTACCCAACTGCACAAAACTTGCTTGAACAGTTACCGAATTAGTGGGTTTGCATCAGTAGACACTGAATGCTTATGGAGAAACATTCTGGCTAGTCATAGGACTTTCCAGATGGATCT
>NW_009648333.1:3228189-3229619 GCF_000708025.1 Charadrius vociferus | reverse complement strand
GGCTTTTGTATCTGTTAGAGTACAATAATAAATTTACTGAACTCCTGAATAATATATTTTCCTGCTTGCTTTCAGCTGATTACCACATCCCTAGGGTAATATGAACATCTGTTCCCTGGAGATTGACTCTTCACAGACAACAATCATAAAGCTAATGAATGGAGTAGAGAATGGTGTTTAGGAAACAACTAGGGACAGCTCTGCCTCTCTTTGCTGACTCTCACCCTACTATTTCATTCTTTTCACCAAATTGGCTTTCTGAAACACCCTACAGCAAACTTGCCATATGCAATAGTCTGTTTTCTTTAAAGCAGGAAAGAAAATCTGATAGTGACTCTGGGACTCGAGCAGCTTGCTCTAACAATTTGTGTGAGCAGATCATCAGAAATGGATAGTCCTGCCTCCTTTCCCACCCACTCTGACCCTAGAGCACAAGGTCAGAAGCAGGTCTTGCTCCAGCACTCACTAGTGTTCTCAGGGAGACATCTTCTCCCATAATTTCTCATAATTTAAGATGAGTGAAATAGATTACTTTCCTGGTATGCTTTTCAGTTTGCTATTTTTAATGATAGAAGTGAACCTGACACCTAATTTGCACGTATTAAAACAGGCTTAAGAAAATATATTGTAAATAAATCTTGGGATGAGTATAAATTAACATGTTTTGGGGTAAAATAACTTCCCCGTTGTGGGTCAGAATGAAAATAACTCTGTGGGGAGATTATTCTACTTCTGTGCGCTGGAGGATTCTCATATCTTTTAATGTAGTATTTGATGTTGGTCGTTGTTGGAGATAGGACTTTTAACTGGACCTCAAGTCTCAGGCAGCATGACAACCCCATTGCTTTAAGGCAGCCAGATGTATGTTAACTCTTGGGTTTCTCCTGGGTTACAGAGGTGATAAAACAGACAAACAAATATCTGTGTATCAAGCAGTGAACTAGCTTCAGATGAGAGTGAGCTCTGTAGCTTCTGTAAGAAAATTGGTTATAGTTAATTCAGCATACATAATCTTACTGAGAATGTACAGGGGACAGGATGAGAGAACAGCTTTGTTTTGGCTGTAACAAAATGAAATTCAGTATGGTTAAAGTATCATATGGTAGCTGCTGCAGTTTTGTGACATGGATAATACTCTTTTGACATGTCCCATTCCAGGGGGCAGATAAAAAAGCTTAGTCACTGCCCAGAGCTTGTTTTTTATCGTGTACCCTCTCCTGTATCACCAACCTGATGTATGGGAAAAGCTTTTCTGTAATGGGGAATCTGTTAGGTGGAAGGTAAGTGCTCTGTGTGAGAACAGTGTTTTTATTTCTCCCTTTTTTTCTATTTACAGGAGCAATTCCAGTTCTTTAATCCTGTTTCTAGGCAGTTTTTAACTGTACTCCTTCTTCAAATTCTGTATGCAAAGATTGCTTGTCATAAATATA
>NW_009648333.1:3203327-3228159 GCF_000708025.1 Charadrius vociferus | reverse complement strand
TAGGTGTCAGTTCAATATTGGATGAACTGTTTACATGTCTCTCCAAACCTTCTCCTTCTCCATTTCATGGCAAGTCAAAGTCTAGCAACTGAAAGGAAATCACTATGGTTACAGCACTCAGTTCTAGCAATAAGTGCAAGATTTAAGTTTTACGGCTTGTAGCAAAATATATATATTTGAGACACCCACAGACATTTGGAATTGCATTTGCAAGTGTTAAAACAGACATTAACAGTTTTAGATAATTCCATTGCAACGCTTTGCTTGCAAGACAGTGGTCTGCTATTAGAAAAGGATTGCTTACATAAGAAGTGAAAGAATACACAGTAGCTTAAAACACAGCTCGAAGCACTGTTGAGTCTTTGAAGTCAGAAACCTGATTTAATCACCACTTGGTTAGCAGTCCATGTCAACACTGTCAGCCAAAAAAATGATTGAAACTTGGTTCCTTCCCAGCTGTAAATATTACCAAGACTTCACCGTGGGCCATTTTTAGGCGTTATGAGAGCGATGAACATTATGAAGCACCAGAGTTTCAGAAACCTGCTTCAGATGACTTTATGGCCCGGGTGGTTGGTATTTCCCATGTTGAGGTCTCTTATCTGAATTAGTAACTAATTTCAATCCAATTGCTTACAGACGGTGCAAAATCACTGACCTGCCTCTGCTCTCTCTAGTAGACGGGTATCCATCCATAAGCCAAATTAACAACTTAAGACCAGGATCACATAGGGAGATCTGCATAACTTCAAGTGTGCACGTTGACTTCAACAAGGGTGGCTTGTGTGTGCAAAGTCAGATTTGGGCTTGAGTTTCTCATGGAACTGAAATTGGAACACAGATCTGTGCTTGATAGTCAGAGTCAGTTGTTTTAGTTTGTCGAACTTCTGCGGGGCTGGAAACTATGTTGACTTGTACTGGTGCTCCCATGATTGGTAATTCACTTAATCTTGTGCCTGACTTCAGGCACCCAGTGTCCTCGCTGAAATAGAAGTTGCTTAGAGAAACATAGGTGCCTGAGCACTGTCAGAGCAATATTGGTGGCTCTGCTCAGGGCCAAACCTAATGGGAGAATCTGAAAAAATAATGCTTTTATGCTAGCAAGTGTCTCTTCTGGCTGTGGCTCAGGCATAGAAGTCAATCTGGATGGGGAACTTCTAATCTGGACCATTCTGTTCTGCAGGTCAATAAATGATTGTACAGGGTTGTCTTTATGCTTAATGGAAGGGAAAGGAAGGCTTAGAGTTACCCAAGCGCTGAATTTCAAACATAAGTACAGTAAGTAGTGTAGATCAAGTGACTCTATATCATAAAATGTGACAATGTGGTTTTTTTATACCATTCTCACAAAGGCACTTATTCCTAATCTCGAAGGGCTCATTATCCTATAATATCTGTTCTCTAGATACTTTTTTTTCTTAATGAAGTGGAGAGCTAATTAGAATCTTTAAGCAAATCCCCTATATAACATTTTTCTACATTACAGTTGTCAATAGCACACCCCATTTTTCCACTTGATATATGATTTTTTTTTTACTTCCTGATATTAATTTTTTGAGTCTTTGAGGACATAGAAATATTATATAATGTTTTACTGTAAGTAATCTTTTCCATTTAGTGACTCACCATAATTGTGTGGGTTTTTTGTCCTGAATCTATTAAGTATAATATTGGGTGTAGAATTTTCTCCAGACAAGTCTTTGAACTTTATAACTGTCAACTGTATCTCAAGCAGCTAGTATGTATTCACCATGGGATTTTTTTTTTTGTTTTGGTATACGAATTAGGAGGCAGCTGCTGCTACTATAACTTTACTTTTTAGATTGAAGATGTTTGAAAGGATGCATTATTTCAAATTAAGCTTCATTTATATCTGAAGCCTGAGATAAGTAATTGCTAATTCTTTTTGCCCTGGAGTTTTTTAGTTTTCTTTTGCTCAGAGGAACCTTAAGAATGATGTTAATTTGTTATTATTTTTTTTTAACCGCAAGGGACAAAAGTGGAAACAGCTGGTGATGGAATAAAATGCAATATGTGCTCAGCAATTTAGATAAAGTCACTTGTTTATTCTCTGATAACTGGTTTCCTACATAAAAGAAATGTGGTAGATATCAACTATCATGTTCAGTAAAACATCTTTGTGCGATTTAAATTGGAAAGGATGGGAATCAGTACAAGAACAGTAGAATGGTTAAGATACTGGATAAAAGGGGATGTGCCAGTAATGTGTGCTGAACAGAGAAGAAACATGCCAAGGGAGATTACACGTGGAAATGCTCAAAGATGAGATTTGGCAATAATTTCTATTTTCTTTTATATTTTCTCTGGTACAAAAAAATCAAAATGCATCAATGAAATCTGCAGCTGATGTTAAAGTAAGTAGCCACTGTCAACATCATAGAGTATCAGAATAACACAATGATCATCTTGAATGTTGGGGTAGTAGAAGCGGGATTATGTTCAATACTGAAAAGTTATAGACTAGGAGACTAATGCTAAGGATTTATTTTATAAGCTGAGACCTTCTTGGGGAATGGGATGAAAGAAAGGAGAGAGGTGAATATTTATCAACCTGATGTGAATATTTATCAGTCTTAATGGCTTTAAACTGGAAGAGGGCAGGTTTAGATTAAACATTAGGAAGAAGTTTTTCACTGTGAGGGTGGTGAGGCACTGGAACAGGTTGCCCAGAGAGGTTGTTGAGGCCCCATCCCTGGAGGTGTTCAAGGCCAGGCTGGACGTGGCCTTGGGCTACCTGGTCTAGTGGGAGGTGTTCCTGCCCATGGCAGGGGGGGTGGAACTCGATCTTCAAGGTTCTTTCCAACCTAAACCATTCTGTGATGTGACACCCTGATGTAGATGGTACGGAAGGAACAGGATTGTACTGTGTACTAATGGATGTATGCCGGATAAGTCGGGGAGAAGCTAACATTATTGTCCGTGAGCAAATGGGGCTGGGAATGCTGAGCATCGTTCCCGTCATCCACAGAAGAACCAGTTAATCACCAAGAAGACTAATTCAGGCTTGGGCAGCTTCAGAAAAGGGCTGTAGCAGTGGTCAGGTGAACGGAGAGTGGGGTCCTGAACTCCTACTTGAGTCTTGCGTGACAGCAGCAGGCTTGGTGAACTGGAGTTTGAGAAATCTGTGTGCTCCGTACAGGGATCCTGATTTCCTCATACCTGAGCTGCTTGTTCTGCCAGGTTGCGGTGGGCTGTCAAACCTGGACTGACTGTCATGGAGGCAGTCAGAGCGTACCTCTGAGACACCCTGTGGGCCTGCGCCTGTCGGTCTGTCATCACTAGCTGAGACCCAGCTGAAAAACTCTCTGAAAGGTGTGGGAAATGCACAGCACCACCAGCGGCTTTTAAAGGGTGAGACAGACGTGTGCAATGGAGCACTTTTTCAAAGAAAGACTGGCAGGGCTACCTTCTCCAACCTTCAGTATGACAGCTTTGCTTTACACACTGATGAGAACTGACCGTCAAAAAATGCGCTTCTGACAAATACTCTGCTTGGCTGACAGCGTTCAAACTACAGCGGGTAATGCTGGATCCACCTCTCCTAAAGCTGTAGGTGTTCCCTCACTTTCGTGCTGCGATTAGGAGAGCAATTCCCCCCTCCTGCAGCTTCAACATTATCCTGGTAACACCAAGGTGGCCTACAAGCTCTAGCAAGGTTGGGCTGGTGTGTGCTACTCCCTGCAGGCAGGAGAAGACAATTTAGGAGAAGGCAATTTAAGGTTGCATGGTAAAGATCTGGGTGTGGAGAGACATGCTTTGGTAAGGTGTCAACAGTAGGGTTGTCTGTAGCTGTTTGATTGGAATTGTCATATAGATCTTCGCTAGGGTTTTCTGGGGAGTGTGATGGCTGAAACATAGAAAAAGGCAGGAAGGTGAACACGGAGAGGAGATGAAGGGAATGTGAAGTACTGGGGCAGGAAAGAGCAGTCAGTGAGGGATCAGGGAAAGGCTAGCTCTTCAGACATTGGAAAAGTGACCTGGAGGGAGGAAAAGACAGTTCAGGAAATCAATTTTCTGAATAATAATTTAAGCGAAGTCAGGGAAATACGTTTTATTCCAAAAAGCTTTCACTTCTAAGGGACGGGAAAAATAAAAATGCGATATAAGAAGTTTAAGCAGCAATGTGCTGGGCAAGCCTGGGAAAGGAATTAGGCAAACTTACACATTTGTGCGTCAGGGAATAGTAGCATCAAAAGGAAGAATGGGGTGTTTGTGGTTTGTTGTGTTTTGGTGCGTTTTTTTTAGGTCAGCCAACAAATGGAATAATAAAAATAATTTTGGATCATCCAAAACTAAAAATGTCCATGTTCTTGCTGAAACAAAAATTCCTCTAAAAAACCCGCCACCAAATGTTGCCCAAAAACATTTTAAACAACTTTATCATAAATAATTAAGTATAGATGAATATACTATAAAAATATAATCTTAAAAATCAATATATCAGGCAGTTGATGCAGCACTTTTATGCTAGAGATGTTAAAAGTCTTCAGGAAAGGTAAGAAGAATTCATAAACAGTTCCATCTCTGAGGATGGAAACTCCACAACCTTGCTGGACAACCTGTTCTGGTGTTTCATCACCCTCATGGGGAAAACTTTATCCTTATGTTCCATCAGAATTTCTTACATTCCAACTCGTGCCACTTGTCTCTCATCCTATCCCTATGATATGCCTAAGTTAAATACAAAGAAGCTCATACTTATGTACTGAACTTAAGATTTATTTTTTTTTACAGCTGACTGTTAAAGATATTACATGATGATATTGACTTTTAATTTCTTCTTATATATTCATGCATGATATTTTAATATTCTTTTTTGAACAGGAAATTTCTCAGCCTTTAAATCACATTAAGGTAGTGACCAAATATGTGACAAAACCAGGTAACCTATGGTTAAAAGCTTCAAGTGTCTTGTAATTATTTTTAAAATATCTTTTGTTCCACTGGGTTTATATTTGAAATTTTGGCTGCAATGCTTAGTTATAAATATGGGGACCAGAAAATCAATTAGATCAAAGTGCTTTTTATAGTTTTCTAAATCTTCACCTACAGGTGAAGCGGAAGTTCTCACAGAGATAGGTTTGGTCAATGATTTTAAACCCTCAGCTGGTGGGGAACATCTATTTCTCATTTATGTGAAGGTAACCCAGAAAATTATTTTCATCCACATAAGGTATTTCTCTGAGATAATCTCCTGCATTATTTTTACCTTGTAATGTTGTAGCAATAGCATGTCTGTATTTCTATGATATTTTACTTTCCTAATTAAAATGTGTCAGGAAATAATACTGAGGATGAATTTTTTTAACCATGAAATGTTGTTATGTCTCAGCAGAAGAATGACAGAAACTGAGCTCACAAAAGAATTAATCTTGAACATTTTACTGGGATCGAGTTCTTATTTGTAAGAAAGAAGAAAATTATAGTTAAAGGTTTGAGTCACTGTGAGTAACAGCTATTAAAAGTCAGGTGTGTTTTAATTTGTTTTAGATTTTTGTCATATTCGCGAATGTGAAGAAAACTCAGGGAAAAAAAGGAAAGAAAGAAAAGCATCCTTTGCTAGTATGCTTCTAGCAAAGAAATGTTGGGAATCAAGTTTTGTAGCTGTTTGCTTATAGAGATGCACAGGTGATTCGAGAACCTATTCAGCATTTTCTTTAGCTGGTGTTTGCAAATAATATTTTTCTTTCTGGCCAATGTATTTTGATGTTTAGGTATCTACCATTCAAATAAGAGTATAGCTCAAGTAATAAGTCTGTAGGAATGCTTCGGTGTGTATCCTGGTGTAAGAATTGTCTCCCAGCTAATCTTTTAATAATCATCTGCAAGCTTAGATGGCAGAAGGTCTGACATTTCATTTTAGAATACTAGCTCATTTCCCTTTCTTCTCTCTGTCTAAGGTATATCTTGTTTCTTTAAAAAAGACAACACATTTCCCTAATAGAAGACACTCTGATATTACAACAAAGAAGCATGACAAAAACAGTAGAGGCTAATATAGTGCTTGCATTATGTTTTCATAGAATCACAGAACTGTCTAGGTTGGAGGGGTCCTTTAAGATCATCAAGTCCAACCGTTGACCAAACGCTGCCAACACCACCACTAAACCATGTCTCTAAGCACCACATCTACCCATCTTTTAAATACCTCCAGCGATGGTGACTCAACCACTTCCCTGTGCAGCCTGTTCCAATATTGGATAACCCTTGCGGTTAAGAAACTTTTCCTAATATCCAATCTAAACCTTCCTTGGTGCAACTTGAGACTGTTTTCTCTTGTCCTATCACTTGTTACTTGGGAGAAGAGACTGACCCCCACCTCGCTACAACCCCCTTTCAGGTAGTTGTCGGCAGCGATAAGGTCTCCCCTCAGCCTCCTTTTCTCCAGGCTAAACAGCCCCAGTTCCCTCAGCCGCTCCTCATAAGGCTTGTGCTCCAGACCCCTCACCAGCTTCACTGCCCTTCTCTGGACACACTCCGGAATCTCAATCTGTTTGCAAATACTCTTTAATATCATTTTTTTACTTTGTGACTGTTTTGTGTGGCTATGACTAATAACATACTTCCTATTCAGGTTGGGGTGTTCCTGGCTCTCTTCATCTCCTGAGAGTATGCTGTAAAGCCACTGAAGGAATCCGAGTAAAACTGGAGCCTGTACAAGTTCTGAAGGCAGCGCATCCTGCCCCTTGAATTTGTCTACAAACGCTGCTTTGGTTAGGTCAACAGGCAGCCTAGCTTTTGCACAGGCTTGCAGAGCTTCTACAGTTAGATTGCAAAGGCTACAGAAGAGTTTCTGGCTAAGGCAATACAACATTTGTATCACGCCAAAGAGAGAAAAATCAAATTATCTTAGATGTAAAATTGCCAGTGGGGATGCTGGGAAAGAGGAAGATGGTATTGCAGGAAAAAAAAAGGAGGATCTTATTTCAGTCCTAGTAAAATCTGGAAGAAGAAAATAAAGGAGAGACATCAGAAGATTTATTGTAAATTCGGGAATGTCTCATTGTCTTACAAGAATAGTTTCTGAGCCTCTTGATTTTTATACGTTGTTAGTCTAAAATGCTGAATTGCTCTGTTTGAGCTTCACAAATGCTAATATACACTTCAGGGATGTTCACAGGAATGCATCATTTGATCTACTGAACTTTGACACTAGTTTTCTCAAGTGCTTTCTGTAACTTTTTCTTTTCTATTACACTCCTGTCAGGAGAAATATTCAGCCTTGATGTAAAACAAAGCTTTTGTCTGCTGCCACTCAAACATAAGCCACTGAGCAAGCTGTTTCTTTATTTCCTTAACTGAATTTAGAGGCAATGGGACCTGGGTCCAGGCCCTTTTCTTGCAAGAAGTTACTATTTCTGATGAGCAAGCAACGACATATCTTCACGAACTTTGTCATGCCCAGCAGAATTGGGCTAGAGAGCTCCATCTTATCCACTCTATGAAGGTTTGCAAACATCTGGAATACAGTGGGAAGATGTACGTAAAATAGCCAGAAGCAAAACCAGAAGAAAATTATTATTATTATTATTATGAGAAACAACACGGAATTCACAGAGCTCCTTAAGCAATGAAAAGTATACCAGCTTTCCAAAGAAAAATTGGTAAGGGCAGGTGGTGACTGCCTCTGGGAATCAATGCTCTTTTCTGACAGATGCATTAATTTGCAATGGCTGGCGGTGTCAGCTGTAGGCAGCCTCCTTGATCTAATAAAGACAACTCTAGATTTTGGCATCTGTGAAATGTAAAATTTGGCTTTTGATGCCAGACTGGATCAATGTTTTAATTAAGGGAACCTATAATCCTTCCTTTATCTGCCGCTTTCCACTGCTTGTGGCAACATGTAGCTTTTTGTCCGACAGTGAAGACATAATTTCCAAAATGCTTGCTGAAAAAGAGGAATAAATATACTTTTTAGGATATTGTTGGAGAGTCCAACACTGAATCCTGTGTTTATGCATGCCAGTCACTTGATCTTTGTTGTGAGGTTTCCTTCTGTGCTTCTGTTTCTCTAGCAAGTTAAGTAATTATTATGTTTATTTGCTATTCCTGTTTGTACACATTCAATTCTGAGAACTTTCAAACCCCTACTTTGCAGGTGAAGCAAAGTTAATTAGCCCACCCTAGAGTTGAAATACCCTCATTAATAGGAGCAGTCCGGGTTTGCTTGTTACCAAGGATTACTGAATAATGATCGTATCAGGAAAAGTTACAATTTGCATGTACAGACTATGCAAAGTGAAAGAAGCAGAATTTGCTAAATGTTTTGTTCACAGGAAATTGCGTGTTAAGTAAGCACAGGCTTACACCTGACAAAAGGACTCTTAAAGGAAATAGGAGAATCATTAAATTCAGAGATATGCTCTTGATGTCTGTTTTGCTCTATTTCTGATAAATTAAAAGGTCTGTGAATAGTGCTTTGACTATTCTAACCTGAATTTTGAAGCAGGTGGCCTGAATTTCTGGGACTGTTTCAGTTTTTGTTACCTGCTTATTGTTTACCATGGAAGTGGGTTCCGTTTCTTCATAATACTGATACCTTCTGTGTAACTAAGTTCACATATGAACTGACTAGTTTTGAACAGAATAGAAGGATCTGCCATTATTTTACAAAGGAAAATGTCAAATTACTTTCCATCATGGGAATGTGTTTACAAAGGCAGTATTTAGAGGGGCTTTGTTTTGGAGTAAAACAGTATTCCCCCCTGCTGCCAACAACCCGCCTTACTGGTTCCACTATGGTATAGTATTTTATCCTAAAGCATGCTTCAAATACTAAAAATGTCTCTCTATAAGAGCGCATCGCACATGAAGAAATAGAGAATTCTCAACATTTTCTCAATATGTTAAATATGTACTTGCCACAGATATTTCTGCAATGAGGAGCAGTAGGATTACTACCAAGATAAAGATTCTTTATCCTTTTTGATCCTGGGAATTTTATTTCTTCTGAATTCCTTCTTTCTTTCACTTTAATTTTTTTTTTCCATTCCTCTCTTATAGGATAGTCCTATTCTTCCATTTTCAGCCTTTTACTGTGTTAATATAAAAATATCCCTTTATCACAGACAGTGCTGTCTACTGACTACAGAAATGACTGGTATGAAACTCCAGGCTGTGACAAGTTCATCTATATCTTTTGTTTTGTAACAGACTTGATAAAAGCTGTTTTAGATAATGAATGAAGAAGTAACACTACAGAGAAGTGATGGGTCAAGGTTAATTTCATTTAAAATGAATCCATAAGGAACATTATTTCTTTCCATAGAGCCTAAAAGCCAGTTTTTTGCTACTGAACTAATCTTTCAGTGATGAAAGCTTTACTGATCCTGAAAAATTTTTGATTGGCTTGCCAAAGGATTTCTCTTTGCCATCAATGACATATGGCTGGATCTTTAAAGCATGAGGATTACTTCAACATATTGTTTTAGTTTTCTTAATGCATATTATGATATGTTCCTCATGTGAAATTCCAGGAGTTAAATTGTGAAAATAAATACTTATGATTAGATTAAAAAGGGTAAGATTTTTTTAAACCTGGATTTATTTCTGTCCTGTGTGCAAATTTTCATTGAGAGATACTCATTCAGAAACCTTCCTGTGCTTTTCAGCTCATTCTGGCTAGTGCTTGTGTCTTTTTTTTTTTTTTTCTTTTCCCCACTACAGGGAAAGTCTAAAGCCCACAATCTGTTAGATATATGCTTTAAAGTGCAGCTTGCTTGTAAGAGCCTCATACTTTTCACAGAATTTGGAAGATGCTGCATGGAAAGGGTTCCTGTAAAAGCTATTTTCCTCTTGCACAAGGAACCACAACAGACTATGGAATTCAAGGAAATGAGTTTTCCGTTATATGTTCTGAACTCACTTTCCTTCTTTGGATCCAACATATTTTAGCAGTCAGTTTTAGCTTTAGTGAATCACTGTAATTTCTCTTGAGTATGAAAGTAGAAAATATTTACATTTCCACCAGTTTTGCTTTAAGTCTAATTTATGTGGTGCTTGAACAGCTAGCTCCTAATTTAATTCCAGCATCATCTTAATGGGAAGCATGGTTATGGGTACATATAATGGAGTCCACACCTAGTGTCCTGGCTCACAGTGGACTTCCAGGTGAAATTGAAGGAACAAGTACTGATGTCCAGAGCTCTAACGGGCAGGGACCTGAAATTTTGCCTTCTTGCACCATGTGGTCACTGGCTGAATCTACACAGAGCAGGTGTGCTGTGCTGTGCTCCCATTAGTCCTGGTCTGATGGTCATCCCAATTGGAAGATCTATTGAAACAGCCAGTGGCTTTCATTTACCCACATCCATAAGTTTCTTTGGAAGGATCCCTGATGAGCTGGACAAATGCTAGGTCGGCACAATCCTCTTGCAACATCAGCAGGTGGCAAAGGCTATTTGTGGCCTGGAAAGCATGGTGAGCAACAAGGTGCCCATGCCCCTCAGGCAGGTCTATGCAGCTCTGCTGATGACAGTGGATACGCTGGCACATCTGTGATCTGTTGGAGAGCACGTTATAGGAAGGGTTACTTTGTAAAAGGTCCTTGGTACAGTGACATGACCCCAGCATGTTTTGCCAGCCTTCTAGCACACCATGAAGTATGTCTCCTCTTAGTCATGGTGAGGGCAGTGGCTTCAGGCATGGAGTTCATTTTTGTGAATAGTCTTGAGTATTTTTGTATGTTTTGATCGGCAGAGGATGGGCAAACATATCTATATTTGATGAATGCCATAAAAAATGGAAGCTAATTATTTGAACTGAACAGCTTTGTGGTGTCTTGGAGGAAGTGAGTCACTGCTTCCATGTTTTTTAGGTCCTCATATAGCATTTGGGGAGTCCCAATCACATGTTTGTTTTGTAATATTTCAAAGCTTTTGGTAAGGGTTCTACTGTTCTTAGACAACACACAAATTGCTTTGTGGGTAAAATTTTCTTTTGGCTTATGAAGGGACATTTTGATAAATAACAATGTTGTCTTTAAAAAAATAAATGTTGACTTTTTTTTCCTCTCCTGTTGTGCTTTTACTTCTTTTGCATCTGCCACACTTATTCTTCCTCTTCTGTTGTTTCTAGCTAGATGCATTTATTAAATACACGCCCAAGTTATCTATCTCTGTGCCGTGATTCTTCCAGCTGGTCTTGCTGAGTTTATACCAAGTTATTTCTTGGCATGTTCATTCAGGCACTTCTTGGTCAGCTGTCTGGGAGCCACAAGAGTGCTATGGGAATTGCTGCTTCACTTTGTTCAATCCTAATGAATACTGGGGCGGTGCTGGGTGAGAAATGTTTTCTGAGACTCAGGGATAGGAATACACACTTTTTCTAGAAAAAGTTTAGAACACAATACAACCATCTTGTGTTGATCATTACAGAATTAGCTGTCATTTAATTTTTTTATATTAAAGTCTAAGAGTATAATAAGGCTTACCATGGTGAACTATTCTTTCATTTGAGTTCAGTACATACCAGCTTGATTTATTGTCCTTAGTTTGTATTTAATTAACATCAGCTGCTGATGGTGGTAGGACAAATTGCCTCTTCAGCTATGTGGCATGAGGGTTCCGTGTTTTCATGTTTTCCTGTCTTATGTATATTTTTAACAACCCACCAAAGGAAAGACCAATTTTGCTCACTCACTTGTCCACAGTAAATAGACCATAAACAGTCTGATTAAAATCCTGTATCTATGCAGACAGGGGAAGCAGACCTGAAATAGAAGAGGGTTATGTAGCCATTTGAGATGAAGCATGCCTGTAAAACAGCTACACCTCAGACAAATAAGTAGAAGCCCTGACTTACTGAGTCCCTGTGAGAACGGTGTTTACTACTGCATCTGTATGAGACTCTGCAAATTAGCCCTACAGGCTGGTTCTGGTCCAAGGACTCGTATGGAAGGAGAAAGAAGCTTTGTTGTCTCTCTAGGTTTCCTTATAACTCCATGAGAACTGGGAGAAATGGTTAATCTACATTGTCAAAGTGATAGTTAATAAAAATGATTGCTAATGAGTGCAATGTTTCCCTTTTTACAGTCCCTGGGGACTTCACCTGATTGCCGTGACTTTTCAAATGTCATGGAGAGTGGCTTGGCAACTACCCCAGCCAATTCCCTCAGGTCTCTTAATGCATCTCATAGGGTTCCATAGACTTCTGTGTGTTCAGGTTCCTCAGGTGGTCACAAACCTGATCTTCTCATACAGTGGGTGGGGCTTTGCTCGCCCAGTCCCTGCCTTGCCATCCATCCAGTTGAGAGGTGTGGGGAGAGAGGTTGCCAGTGAAGACTGAGGCCAAAATGTTGAGTACCTCACCCTTCTCCTCGTCTGTTGTTACCAGTTTGCCAGTCTTGCTTATCAGTAGTGGTATGATTTCTTTGACCTTCCTTTTCTGGCGACATAGCTGTAGAAGCCCTTCTTGCTATTCTTTGCGTCCCTTGCCAAGTTCAGCTCCAGCTGCGCCTTGGACATCCTGACCCTGTCACTACACAGCTGGGCAGCATCTCTGTACTCTTCCCATGACACCTGTCCCTGCTTCCACCGCCTGTGCATTTCCTTCTTGCCCTTTATTTTGACCAGCGGGTCTTGACTCAGCCATGCTTGTCTCTTGTTCTCCTTTCCTGACTTCTTACACCTGGCAATCAAGAGCTCTTGGACTCTGTGGAAAGTGTCCTTAAAGATCTGCCAGCTCTGTTCTGCTCCCTTGTCCTTGAGGGCAGTTTCCCAGGAGGTCCTATTGATTAACTCCTTGAAGAGCTGGAATTTTGCTTTCCTGAAATTCAGGGTCCTGACTTTACTCTTTGCCTGATCCATATCCCTCAGGTCTGAGAACTCCACCAGTGCATGATCTCTGCAGCCCAGGCTGCCTCTGATCTTGATGTCACCAATTAGCTCGCTTGCATTGGTGACTATCTGGTCCGGTATATCGCCTCTCCTCTAATGGGACTGTCTATTACCTGGCTTAAGAAGTTATCCTCAATGCATTCCAGGAGTCTCCTGGATTGCATATAGCTCGCCGTACTAATTTTCCAGCAAATGTTGGGGTGATTGAAGTCCCCCCCAGCAGGATGAGAGCCTGTGAGTGCAATGCCTCCTGTAGCTGGAGTAAGAAAACTTCGTCAATAGCCTCCCTTTGATTGGGTGGCTTGTAGTAGACACTAACCACAAGGCTCCCTTTATTGCCTCAGTCTCTTATTCTTTCCCATCGCCTTTCATGAACACATGCCTACTGGAAGGAAAACAAGACTTGCCAAATATCTCATTAGTGAGGTCTCAATGAGTGTTAACTGATTTAGGGGATGTTTTTCTTAACTAAGTCTTGGGTTTGTACTTATCATGCTGGTCAAACTCCCAGCAGTCTCATTGAAAGTAGGAACTTCAACCCTTGAATGAAGCAGCACACAAAAATGAAGGAGTTCAGAACGGACCATCTATAGAATGAGATGACAAAGTCTAAAGGACTATATGCCACTGCAAGACTTTTACAAAAACCTTATGTAAATAGGTCATCTGCCCTGCTGAGTGGTGACAGATGTTAAAACAACTGTTTTGTAACTCAACTCCGCTCTGTGCTAAGAGCTGTCTACGGGGATTTGAGTCAAATCCCTGTGATAAACATCTTTGGAATGGGCTCATAAACATTGGGCCAAGCAAATGGGAAAAAGTTTTCCGAAAAATAGGAAATTAAAAAGATACACAAAAATCAAATTGGCACACTCATGAATGAACACTATTAATTTGGCTGTTTTGCAGAGTATGATGTTACTAATGCTGTGATTAGCATATGACTGGGACAGGCATTTTCGGTTTAGGTTGTCAGCCCAGTTATACTAAGACTGTTATTTCTTTCTCCAAGGGACAGTTTTCTGAACAAAACTCTCTGGGCCATCTCATCGGGAATCTGACACATGATACCAACAGTCTCTTTTGGGATAAACTCTCTAAGGCTTCCATGGTTTGGAAAGGGAAAGTAGAAAAATAATCCCTGAAAAATGTCCTGATAGAGATTTGTTTTCTTTAAGTGTCTTTTCTTTGACATACTATGGAGCTTCATGTAGACTTTTACCATGGTGTCACAGAATGGTCAGGGTTGGAAGGGAACTCTGGAGATCATCTACTCCAACCCCCTGCCAGAGCAGGGTCACCTACAGCAGTTGCACAGGACGGCGTCCAGGTGGGTTTCAGAGTGGGAGACTCCCCCACCTCTCCAGGCAGCCTGTTCCAGTGCTCTTCCACCCTCAGAGTAAAGAAGTCCCTCTTCATGTTTAGATGGAACTTCCTATGTTCAAGTTTGTGCCCGTTACCTCTTGTTCTGTCACTGGGCACCACTGAAAAAAAGGCTGTTCCCATCCCCCTGGCACCCTCCCTTTAAGTATTTACAAGTATTATAAGATTTCCCCTCAATCTTCTTTTCTCTAGACTGAAAAGACCCAATTGCCTCAGCCTTTCCTCATAATAGAGATGTTCCAATCCCCTAATCATCTTCGTAGCCTTTACAGTGTCAACTATTTTTGCTTTAACTTACTGGACCATTAACAGGTATTCTGCAATTACACCCAGGACTTTGAGTCAGATACAAACCCCACATATTTGCCAGGTGTTGAAACAGTCCCAAAGAGTAGATCTGTGGGTTCTAGCACTTTAAAAAAAATTTAAAAAATCAGGCCACTTATCTCAAGATTTAACTAAGAAGAATTTGGAAACAAGGAAACAGACTGTGTGAAGGGAGAGACACCTTTTATTTCTAACTTTTTCTATGTTTTGAGACTTGTTGGAAGTCTCCAGCTGTAGTCACGCTGTCCCTCCCAAACATACTTGTACAGGTGATAATGAGAGACGGTAGGCAGCTGGCGACACCATGCTGCGCACACACAGCAGGGACTTATGTCAGATGCCATTTGAGTCAAGTTGCTGGTCGCAGATTCCCCAACATCTGTAAGCTGGGCTGGAAGGGTAGTGATGAGTTTCCCTGTTTGTAGGTGGATTAAAACTATGAGAGAGGAAACCTGTCTGGTTGTGTTTTGGTAAATCAGGAAAAGAAAGGCCAATCTCTCATCTCAGTTGGTATGAAGATGAATTAAATGTGAGAGTTAATGGATAGGGGCAATAGACAAGAGAAGAGCAAGGATGCAGTGTCTAGACTGGGGAGACTGTGTATGTGTTTCTAGAGAGAACATAATGGAACTAAATGTTATCATTTGTATGTTTTATATTTAAAAACTGACTTCTTATGTATGAGTATGGTGTCACAGTATTAGGGAAACAGAAATAATTATTGTAAGTTTTAAATCAGATTTGACTAGCATGGATTAGTTTAATTAAGCAAGCAAGGAAGAAAGTGAAACATAAGCTTGGCTATACTTTCTGACTAAACATAAAAATAATTAGAAAAGGCAAAAAGACAATCAGCCAGACAGCAGAAGTTAAGATTCTTGAGCTGTGCTCACAGGGGTTGTTAGAAGCAATGAATGAAAGTGCTCATAGATGAGTAGATAGCTGGTTGAAAGGAAGAGAGAAGAAAGGCTATCAGGGCTACTGGTTGCCATTTAGAGCAAGAGGCTACCAATTCCAGAATCTAACTCAGAAGCCCAATTTTAGGCTACAGAGTTTGGACATCCGGACCCCTTTTGAACCAGAATACAGCCTTGCCCCATACATGAGGACACTCTGTGTATCCTGTGTTGATGCTAAAATCACTGGGAAGAGATCAGCACTTTGTGATGTGTTTACACGGTGCTTCATTGAGGGTGCTAAGAGCTACCTCATCATAATGAAATATAACTCTAAATTATTTTTATGTTATTTGTTATCCCATTGAGTCCCTCACAGGTGTTAGCACTAGGTTTATCCTTGTAACGCTTGCTGGTGTTGGGAAGTTCCTCTGGAAGCATTGGTTGTCATGCAGACCTGATGGTGAAAGAATATGTGACAATCTGAAAAACTTTTATTGTGCTTTTAAAAATCCTTTAGAATTTTTAGTAATAAATGAGTTTCCATTTAAGCTCCCTTGTTTTATTTTAAATCATCACTGCACATAATTTAATTTGGGAATTGGCCTAAAAAAGGGTGACTCAGTCACAGAAATTGTCAGATGTGCTGAGAGCAGTCAGTGGTGCCAGGGTGTCATCTTGTGTCAGAACAGGCAGCAAGATTTATCCAGGAAGACAAGCTCTCTAAACAGTCTCTTCAGGCGACCCGCTGCTGCCTGGACACTTTGGTTTCATAGAATCATAAGATGGTTTGGGTTGGAAGGGATCTTAAAGATCATCCAGGTCCAACCCCCTTGCCATGGGCAGGGACACCTTGCACGGGACCAGGTTGCTCAAAGCCTCATCCAAACTGGCCTTGAACACCTCCAGGCATGGGGCATCTGCAACTTCTCTGGGCAACCTGTTCCAGTGCCCCACTGCCCTCACAATGAAGAATTTCTTCCTAATATCTAATCTAAGTCTACCCTTTGTCCTATCACTACACTCCCTGATAAAGAGTCCCTCCCCATCCTTCTTGTAGGGCCCTTTTAGGTACTGGACGGCTGCTCTAAGGTGTCCCTGGAGCCTTCTCTTCTCCAGGCTCAACAACCCTGACTTTCTAAGACTGTCCTCATAGGAGAGGTGCTCCTCTGAGGAGTGCTCCTGACCATCTTGGTGGCCCTCCTCTGGACTTGCTCCAACAGGTCCATGTCCTTCTTATGTTGGGGGCCCAGAGTTGGACACAGTACTCCAGGTGGGGTCTCACCAGAGCAGAGTATAGGGGCAGAATCACCTCCCTTGGCCTGCTGGCCACACTTCTTTTGATGCAGCCCAGGATGCTGTTAGCTTTCTGGGCTGCGGGTACACATTGCTGGCTCATGTTGAGCTTCTCATCAACCAACACCCCCAAGTCCTCTCTTCAGGGCTGCTCTCAATCCTTTCTCTGCCCAGCCTGTATTTGTGCTTGGGATTGCCCTGACCCACATGCATGACCTTGTGTTTGTCCTTGTTGAACTTCATGAGGTTTGCATGGGCCCGTCTCTCAAACCTGTCAAGGTCCCTGTGGATGGCATCCATTCACTCCCATGTGTTGACCGCTCCACGCAGTTTGATGTCATCTGCAAACTTGCTGGGGGTACGCTCAATCCCACTGCCCATGTCGCCAATAAAGATGCTGAACAGTACTAGTCCCAATACTGACTCCCAATACTACCTGAGGAATGCCACTCGTTGCTGGTGGCCGCTTGGACACCAAGCCACTGACCACAACTCTTTGAGTTGATGACTCAGCCAGTTCCTTATCAACTGAGTGGTCCATTTGTCAAATCCACATCTCTCCAATTTAGAACCAAAGATGTCATGTGGGACAGTGTCAAATGCCTTGCACAAGTCCAGGTAGATGACATCTGTTGCTCTCCCCTTATCTGCCAATGCTGTAATGCCATTATAGAAGGCCACCAAATTTGTCAGGCACAATTTGCCCTTAGTGAAGCCATCACTGATCACCTCCTTATTTTCTATATGCCTTAGCATAGTTTTTATAATCTTAGCATTGTAGCTCCCTAGCACGGAGGCTGAGCTCAGTTAAGAATAATCAGTGTGTGTAATGGAGAACTGGGGAAAGAGTATTTAATGAGCTAGCGGAGAGCTTCTAGATGGACCCCCTCTGTGCCTTTTATTGTCACCTTATTATGTCCTCTGAGGCCAAGGGGAGTGATGATGGAGGCCTCCGGATCAGGAGCTGTGGATCTGGTACCTGTCTCTCTATTGCTGTGCTGAGGTAGCCTTGAAGATAAATTGCCTGCCCGTTCCACCTTACCTGTTGGGCAGCCCTTAGAGGCTGTCTCTGGCATGACCTGCTTAGCATTTTTTGGGATATGCACAGGCCTTTAATTTGCGTGCAAGCACACAGACACACACCTGCCTATGGTCATTTCATATACTAAAGGCTTGATTCAGTCTCCTGCTTTCAAGCTGCCAGAGAGGTTCGGTGTGACATATGCCACCTGAACTTTCAAACCAATGGGGGACATCTTGTGTGTGAGTTCTCTGAAGGACCACGGGCATTAGATGACAACCAATGAGGTGCTTGACAGCCTAATGATAGCATGTGAATTGTAGCAAAATTTTGTGCACTTGCTAATGAAAATATTGGTACCTATTGGCTTATTTAAGGTGAATTATTCAGCTGAAAGCAGACTACTGGTTATACTTCCCTGAAATGTCATGGTTTTGGTAATTTATTGTTTCTCAAAACTACTTTTTCCTTGCTCTAGTTGGGTGTCTTTGCACTGGTGCCGCAATATTAGGAAGTTTTTACTGCTTACCCTTATTTTTAAGAAGTTAATATGCACTGAGTCTTCCTGACAGGTTGAAGTATTCTGTATGAGAGGATTAGTTCAGAGAGAGGTCAAAATAAGTGACCAGCGTTTCCTGCCACTGGTCTTCAGGGGATGAGTCATTTCTCTGATAGTAATCCGTTGTATCTACTGTCAGTGTGACATGTCAAAAATACTTAGTTTTGAGTGTAATGGCTTAATTCTTATAGTACTTGTAAATCTCGTCCTTTATTGGTCAGTTAATGTATTTTTGTGCAACATGGTGAGCACTTCTTCCTCTCAACTCTGATATTTTTCTGCTGTTAAGGCTTACTCATTCTCTGCCTGAGTTGACTGGTTAAGACAGACTGGAGGCGCTGGCACAGGTGAATACTTGTTTCCAAAGTATCATCTGTCTGTTGAAAAATTCAGCGAGCCCTTTATAAAATGAGCTGTCAAATAGTTCACCTGGAGACAGTCTGAGAGCTGCAGCAGAGCAACACCATGTGATAAATGTGAAACTTGACAAATGAGGGCTACTTAAGTTGGTGGCCTTTGAACTCAGTGATAGTGGTCCCAGACTCATGAGTTGAAGCTTCAGACTGTGTAAAATAAATGGGATCTGTGGTCACCACCTTCATTAAAATCCAACCTTGTTTTCATGCTTCCTATATTACGCTGTTGCCAAGTAATAAAAATTCAGTCCCTTGTGACATGAAAATCATCCTAGTCCTAAAATGCTGTTAGAATTTTAAAAAATATGGTTTACTGGCAGCTGCATCCACCATGCCATGCTTTACTGTTCTACTTTATATGTGCTATTTAGCTATACCAGGCTTTTCTTTACTATTTTGCTTATTTATGACATAATGACTCATTTCATGCTTTCAGTGGCTTGTTTTGCAAGACATAGCCATGCTGACCTTAGTATAGATTTATTGCTGCTAAAAGATGTCATGAGAATAATCGGATTAACCGTACAGGGACAGGTAAGGCTGATTAATCTACCATCCTCCACCATAAGCAGTTTCAGAAATTCATTGTTTTTATTTTCTGAATGACCTTCATAAGCCATCAGCATCTGAAGACTGGTGTCTTCAGACACTGAAAATCCAGAGCTTCAAGCTATATGCTAAACTCTGGAGGGAGGGGAAAAGAAGGAGGGGAGTGGGTGGATTTTGACAGACTATTCAAAACCAGTCAAAAACAATTAACAAACAATTTTGAATGTCTTCTTGCAATTAATAAGCTGTTGAAGCAAGTAGTGGAAACTTACAGTATCTGTGCGAGAGTGATTGTGGTGAGCTAATACTAAGTATTTCTTATGTTTGTTGTTGGTCCTAACTGCTCTATGCCTCAGCTCACTCACCTGTAAAATAATAAATCTTGGCTATTTCACAGACCTGTTCTGAGGCTTAATTAATTGCACACTTTAAAGAACTATGGTTATTATACTGTGATATATAAAATGTCACACTGTCATTGGTGTAAGAAATGAAACGTCCAAATAGTTATAAGTGAGGGGAAGCGGTATGTCTCTTGAAGGCGCTTTTACCTTTCTTTGTAGCAGTAACTTGATAAGGGGAAAGGAATGGAAATGAAAGAATAAACCAGTAGAATGTTTCCTATGCTGCTGATTTTGTAAGACTTGTTTAAAGTGGGAATGTGTAGACTTTGGAAACCAGAGACAAAAGAAAAGACTGTACAGCATCCTCAGCCTAGAACTGAGGGACTGGAACTCAAATATTGAAGGCATCCTGCTAATCTACCCCCTACTACGATATACCAGCTGAATCCTGTGGAAAGCTGTAACTAGAAATGGTCTCTTTGTTGTATCTTTTCTGAGACCTTTTTTAGCTTTAGAAGCAAGGCAAAGTCTATTTGTCATTGCCTGGGGAACTCCAAGCACATGGCTTCTCAGAAGGCCCACTGGGTTTTAGTACATTTCTGCTTGGATTTTTGGTAGACTTGCAATCCCAAGCGAATTTTGGATCGCTTAGGAAGGAAACTGCCTTTTCGTCCTTTAAAGTAGTTTGGATACAGCAGCTACTCTCAACTCAATTAGAATATATTACTTAAAACACTCCCTCCAGCTACCCTAGAGTAGACAATTAACATTTGGTTAAGAAATTTGCAATTCCTTGATGCAAAACACAGAAGGAAATATATATATATACACACACACGTACATAGATATACAAGCATGCATATACAAAAAGAGTGGGTTTTGATACCTCACACTGACACCCTTTGGTTTAAATTGATGAATACCCCTATAGAAGGAGGAGGTGTTGGAAAAAGTCTGAAAAAGCCTGGGTGCTCATTGTTCCATGGGAAAAACGGGAACAAGGTGCCAGGAATCCTAATAATGCATAAGTACCATATTGGGCTATAACAAAATGAAAATATAGACAAGGATGTTGGAAGATTGTGGTCATGTAGGCCCCCCAGGTGATGACTACAACATTACTGATGTGGTCTCTGTTCAGCTATACTATAGTTGAGGTGGATAGTCTATGCTTTGCCCTCAGGTTGGCATAGAAGGAATCGGAAACATGGAGAATAAACACAAGGGGAGAGCAGTGGATATTGCCTACCTGGACTTCAGTAAGACTTTTGACACTCTTCCTTAAGATCCTTATAGAGAAGGTGATGAAATACATGCTGGATGGGCAGATAGTGAGGTGAACTGAAAACTGTCTGAACAGTCAGGCCCAGAGTGTGGTGATCATTGGCACGTCTACATGGAGGCTTGTAACCACCAGTGTACCCCAGGGGTCAGTACTGGATCCAGTCCTATTCAGCTTCATCATTAATGACCTGGATGATGGGGCAGAGTCTACCTTCAGCAACTTTGCTGATGAAAACAAAATGGGAGGAGTGGCTGATATGCCAGAGGGTCATGCTGCCATCCAGAGGGACTTTGACAGGCGGGAGAACCTCATGAACTTCAACAAGGAGAAGTGCAAAGTCCTCCATGTGGGAAGGAACAACCCCTGCACAAGTATATGCTGGGGGCCAGCCAGCTGGAAAGTAGCTTGGCAGAAAAGGACCTGGGGGTCCTGGTGGACACCAAGTTGAACATGAGGCAGCAATGTGCCCTTGTGGCAAAGAAGATGAATAGTATCTTGTGCTGCGTTAGACAAAGTATCACCAGCAGGACAAGGGAGGTGATTCTTCCCATCTACTTAGCACTGGTGAGGACAGACCTGGAGTACTGTGTCGTTTTCTGGGCTCCCCAGTACAAGAGAGACCTGGAAAAACTGGAGAGAGACCAGCAAAGGTCCACAAAGATGGGGAAGGGAGTGAAGCATCTCTCCTATGAGGAAAGGCTGAGGGAGCTGTGACTGCTCAGCCCAGAGGAGAGAAGGCTCAGGGGAGTCTTAATGTATGTAAAAGCCTGAAGAGCAGGTGCAAAGAGGATGGAGCCAGGCTCTTTCCAGTGGTGCCCAGTGACAGGACCAGAGGCAATGGGCACAAACTGAAACACAAGAGGCTCTGTCTGGACATCAGGAAACACTTTTTTACTGTGAGGGTGACTGAGCACTGGCACAGATTGCCAAGAGAGGTCATGGAGCAGAGGGGTTGGATCAGATGACTTCTGGACGTGCCTTCCGACATCAATGATTCTGTGAGTTTTATCAATGTATAGTCTATTAGAAGTTTGCAGTTTTAAAGTGGTTTAAATCCTGGACGTTTGTGCAGCCACAATGTATACTGAGGAGAATTTGGCCTTTCTGATTTACGTAATCACCCTTCACTGATACATGTTTATGCAATAGACAGAACTGTTTACCGAGATCACCCAAAAGGTGAATTAGGTTTGAATGAGTTTATCTAAGCGGTAATGCTTCACACATTCTGCTAGCACATGGCATGCTGCATTAGCTGCTTTCTGCCTTATTACCCTATAAAGCTCTAAATGTTTTGGGACTTCATTATTGCAGAGAATTGGCTTTCCACATCTGATACCTCTGCTGCTGCAATTAGTGTTAATGTGTAAACTAACAACCAGTTTTAAAAGAGAAGGATAAAGCAGAAAAACCTCATGAACTGTAATAATCCGTATACCTTTTCCCTTCATAACACAGCAAGCTGGGAAGTGAGAAATGCAGGCAAATGAACAAGAATGTGACCTGCTCTGGGGACTTTGAGCTGACATGTAGTATTAAGAGATGTCTATTGTAAGCAAGGGAAATCTCCAGGCATGCATTCTTTAGAAAGAACTGGAAAATCTTGAAACCTTACTTTGCAAGTGTTTTTGTCCGTTTAACTGCTCAGAAAAATTTCTGGGTACGTGACTTGTCTCCTCCCCACCCCCCCCTTTTGCACTTGGTGAAGACTAGCTCAAAAGTTTAGTGGAAGAGACGTTCACTGGAGGAGTACACTGGGCATGAGGTGAGCTTAACTAGCCAAAACAGTTCCTAGAGTTCCAGACAACTTGCTTTGACCTCTGTAATATAATTTCTGTGGTTTGGGTAGAATGATGGCAATCTGCATAGTCATTTTGTTTCTGGTATTGGTGTCTACTGAAAATGATGCTAGCTCTGTTCTTGTGCCCTATAACACAGGCTGTTAAAACCAAATATCCATCTATGTGTTTAGGAAGCCTTTAGGTGATCCATAGAACCATAGAATTGTCCAGGTTGGAAGGGACCTTTAAGATCATCAAGTCTGACCATCAACCTAACACTGACGAAACCATCACTAAACCATGTTCCTAAAATCCATTCTGAAGTGGACTTGGTATGGAGATGAACAGCTCCAAACACTAGTACAATATGAACTAAAATTAGTCCTCATACTGAAAGGGAGCTTAATTAGATTTTTCTATTTACTTTAAAATCATAGGCATCACACTTATTTCAAACCAGTTTAAAAATAATGCAATAAGTGGATTTTTTTTTTTTCATGTGGAATATGTTAATGCACAAGGCAGACGATTTATATTCTGAAGTGTTGGTTTTGGGGTGCTTTCTAGCAGGGTTAATGGGTCTGTGGTAATTAAGAACTGTACTGAGTAGTCTGATATTGAAATAAGGAAGAAGAAATCTAGTGCTAATCAGGTAAGACATATCAAAATGATGTTCCTTAATCACCTGTTGTGTTATTATGGGGAAAGTCTAGACAACCTAGTAGTGGTCACTGAAGAGGACTTTAAAGTGTAACATTTAGTCAACAGTAGGAAATTTTGGAATTTTGTTTTAGGATTTGAAATGTCTGCAAAATTGTTTTCAAAAGAGAAATGGGGAATTGCACAGTACAGCGTGCAGTTGTGTTAAGTGAAATCTCAGGTTACACACAGGTTATTTCAAGACTAGTGTCTCAAATAGCTCACAGCTGAACCTAACCCAAGTGTGGCAGCTGATGAGAGATCATGTAATACAATAATGAATTAAGAGCACTATGGCAGCAGTAAGAATCAGGGGAAATCTACAGCTGTGATGGCTATAAAAGAAACCTCTCTTCTCTTTGACCTCTTCCTTTTGTCTTTGATATCACCTCTGAAAAAGCTTAAGATAAAAAAATCTGTTTAGAGTACTTTTTTCAGTTAAAACAGTAGCCTTTATAGTTAGAAGGGATGGATTCACATACACACAGACGCGAAGACAGGAGATTTCTAAAGCATGTAACAACAGCCTTTAAAAAATACTGGATTTCCTCTAGGAGGAAAAGGTGTGGTTGGTGTGCAAATGCTTTTTTTCGCTCAGAGGGTGGTGAGGCACTGGCACAGGTTGCCCAGAGAAGCTGTGGCTGCCCCATGCCTGGAGGTGTTCAAGGCCAGGCTGGATGGGGCTTTGAGCAACCTGGTCTGGTGGGAGGCGTCCCTGCCCACGGCAGGGGGGGTGGAACTGGATGATCTTTAAGGTCCCTTACATCCCACCCCATTCTATGATTCTATGACAGCTGACACGGGTATTGGGCACTGGAATGGGGGAAAGTGACTGGGCAGGTCTGTGGTGGCACAGTAATGCAGTGAAGGAACAGCCCAGTATGTCCTGGAGGACTTTGACTGGGTGCTACTGGTTATAAAGATGTGACAGCCAAGGAAGCTACATTTGGTAAGCTGAAAACTCAGGTGTACTTTGAAGAACTGGAAAGATCCCATGGCAAAGAGAGTATTTCTGAAAGTCTGTGTGTGTTGGGAAAGATGTTAAAACTAACTGTACTGAAAAGGGAATTTGCAGGGGGGAAGGGGATAGTCAGTCTCTGAATCCATTCCACACCTGAAAGAAGTTGAACTTAACAAAAATTTCAAGGAAATATTATGGTTTTGCAGTGGCCAGATGCACCGTTGCCTTTTACTTCATTTACTACGTACCTCTGTTATGAAGAAATTTGAATAAACCAGGCTCCAAAGGACAAACACCAGTGGCAGTAGGATGTGATGAATTACTGGAGCAGGACAATCCTGGCAGAGTTGCGAGGCTCTGCCGTGGGAGGTGCGGGGACAGCATCTCCTGGGTGGAGGAGGGCTTCTGTGAAGGGCTTACTGTACAGCCGGGCCTGAAATCACCGCACCTAATGACTG
>NW_009648333.1:3170889-3203268 GCF_000708025.1 Charadrius vociferus | reverse complement strand
AATTAAGGGAGGTTTCAGACGCGCTTGAATTGTGGCATTTGTTGCAAAGGGCGTACAGCAATCTTGAAAACCCTTGGTGGCCTTTAGAGAGTCTTTTACGTGGAGCCATTACTTCTAGATAGTACAAAGAATGTGTACGGTAATACACTGAAAAAATAAGAAAACCAGCAGAAAATTATGATGATAACTTCCAAAGAGCTATGTCTTTGAGAATATTTGGCTTCTGGCTGAACAGAATTTATTAAGCTAGTAACTCTTCTCCTGGCTGGAACTGATTGGATCTGCTACAAGCAGGACACTGACACCAGTGTCGGGCAGTTTGGGATCACTCTAAGTATCAACTGGAGTTACAGTTTTGTTTCCCACTATAATGGATCTAAGCAAAGATACGTGGCCTGTAAGAGCTCACTGCACAGTAAGGTGGGCCTATTTCTTTTCCTCTGGTTCTTGCAGCCGGGTTTCCATGGCTTTTGCCTGTCCTTCTGGGAGATAAAGCATCACAGGGAACAGATGGGGCAGATGTTCCTTCAAAGACCTTGTGACCACCTCGGACAGGAGGTCCCCGCAAGCTCCTGTACCAGCTCACTCCTCACAGGGTGACTTTTTAGCCTTGAAATCCTAACTTAGGAAGACAACGATCTGTAATGTATTGCTTACTCTACCCTTAAAAACAACAGGAAGGACAAAATGCCACAGGGAAATGAAGCAAGGGAATGGGTAAGCCATGTTAATATGCCTGGAAAAAAATAAAGCCCATTGTCAGTGCCAGAGTTCCTTGGCTGTCATAATCAATCCTACAAATCCCAGTGATGTTATGTCTGCAGCAGATTTTTTTTTTTTATTATTTATGATGTGCTGTGGGGAATTTGCCTTTTAGTTGGACTTGTTTTGGTGCTACTACCTTTTTTCCCCTAGGCTGTTTCAGGTCTTCTGAGAGCCCTGTTGCAGAATGAGTCTTTTCTCACATGGTCCATAACCTTCAGAGTCACTTTCCTGTATCTGCTGCTGTAATGCTTATTTCGATCAGGACCTGACACCAGACTGAATGTACACATTGAATGCAATACTGTATGTCATGTTATCTCTTAATGAAGTCGGGTGGGAAGCGGGGGGAAGTGGGGATGGGGGGACATCTCTGCTGTAAAATTTCCTTATTGGTCTTCCAGAAAGAGTGGGCATTCAGAAACAGGCTGTGATTTCCCAGAAATACGAAGAGCTGTGTTTGGTGGAAGAGTGACGAACTAGGCAGACGATTAGAAAGCTGGCAAAGAAAACATTCTGTAAATTAGAGAGATCAGCTCAGATCTGTTTTTATTCAAAAATCTGTACGCACAGAACTTTGGAGCAAGGACATCGGGCTGCAGCATTGCATCATGAGAACAGATCATCACCGCTGAGCGGTTGTGAGGACAAAACACTGTTACCTAGCAACTTCTCAGAGCTGTCTTTTGTAAATCCATCCTGTCATGGGTGTCACGTATACGCCACAGTTGGATCTTTACAAATTTTGCACTGGGTAGTACTGCAAAATATATCTTCTGAGCAGTGGTATCCTTGGCAGGTATTAAATCACGCCAGCCCGGGTTGTTTTTGCCCTACCTGCCTGCAGAGCCAGGCAAGGGCTGTGGATTAGTTCTTTGTGTGAGTTACCAATCTGCTTGGATTCAGAGATGGAGCAGCGTCGGTGGGAGCTGTTACTCAACTTCCCTCCTTCTTTCTGGTACAGACTGAGAATGAATGGACAATGATCAGTGTTGATTCCCATACCCATAAACTGCTATCCATCCTTTGTTGCAAGAGGTGATTATGAGCTGTGACTTTGTCTTCTTGGGGTGAAGAACCCTTACTCTGGCTTAGTATTAAAAGCTGAAATTACTAAGTAGAGATACTCTGAATTTTGGCCAAGTGCTGCCTTCCTATACCTCTCTACAGTTCTCAGACACGGAGGATTTGATTTTTTTTTCAGAATTCTGCTTGTAATAGGAACAGTGATGACTGTAAGGATGGGAAAGATACTATTAATGTATTTTGCAGGCTGCCCATTGACTGGGATGCTTCAAACAAGCCTGTACTTTTTATATTGCATATGAATCGACATTCCTGACTCCACATGATGGGAAGCAACTATTATGTTAATTTTCCTTCCCAAAAGAGATGACCTGGACAGTTATGACGAGATGACTTTCTGTTCCATGCAGACTATAGCCCATGTCTCAAGCAGCTCAAGCTATGGAAGCCAGAAAAGGGTTTATAAACCTATTTTGAAAGGTAAATGTTGTATTTTTTTTTCCTCCCAATTTAACCAATGGGATTATTCAGAGTTTATTTGCTTTGGGTACAGGTGTTTCTGTTCTATTTGAGTAGAAAATGGGTGGGTAAGTACCCTGTCAATGCAGTGTCCAAAGTACCTCACTTCAATGAAAGTGATTTCTGCTCCGTCTTCTTCCTTTAGCTGTCTTGTCTTTGTGTCAAGATCTTGATAAACTCAAGAAACAGTCTGAAAAAGTGGGATGTGATTCAGCTAAAGATGCGTTCAAATGCCTGTCTACACCCAACAGGAATATAGAATGTGCAAATACAGGACAGGGAATAGATAACAGCTCTGAACAAAAAGATCTGTGTCTCACAGGATGAAATGTGGACTAATGTCAAGCTGTTGCAGAAAGAAAGAAAAAAGGCATATGCTGTAGTGGGATGTGTAAAGAGAACGAGAACCTGCACCATCTTGTATTTAACCTAGAGAAGACACAGAGGGGCTGTGGTATCAGTCTTCAAATACATGAAAGGTCGCTGCTGACTTCAGGGGCTAAGTCAAGACATGACGGGCTTAAAATGCAGCAAGGTCCATTTCTGTTAGTAAGGGGAAAACTTCTTAATACCGAGGATACATTTTGCTTTAGTTGCCTCAGGGTGTTACGGGGAATCAGTCACTGGCAGTTTCTAAGCACATATTAGCCAAATATGTGGTATGGGTACTATACCACCACTAACCCTGCCTTGGAGCATCCAACGAAACGGACTGTGTGACCTTCTTAGAATTCTCTGGGATTATGCCAAATAACAGCAAACAAATAACAGTAATACCCCATTATCAGGATAGTACTTGATAAGAAGCAAGAAGAAAGGTAACAGATTTTTGGAGTATGTTTATTTTGTTTTACAATTACCCAAATACCTGTTCATGCTGATTCTGATTGTTCTTGTATGAAAAGCTTACACATCTAAAGAAAGTGTAGTAAATACACAGAGAGTGATCTCCATGATACAGATCAACCTCTGCTAACAGAGCTGCAGGGCCATCCTCAGCTGAAGTCTTGTTTTTGAGGTTCCCTCAACACTTTTATTCCCTCCTATTACCTCTTCTAACTGTGGAAAACTTTCTACAGACAATTCCTTCAGCCCCCTTTACCAGGACACAGCCTTTCAATCTGGCCACGGCAGGTGGTAAGTTGTCATCAGGACCACTCGTTCTACATGGTGTACCCAGGACGATGGTGACTGGACAGAAAAAAATTTGCTCTTTAATTCAAGCTGGATTCCTAGGCAATTTTCTTTTGGCTCGCTTGTTTGCTTTATCCAAAGATTTAAGTCTTGTGATTTAGATTAGGAAGTCTTTGAGTCAGAGCCTCCACCTACTGTTTGATGAATGTCTTGCACGTGGTTTTTTCTTCTATGCAAAGATGGCTGTGGTCTCTTTTTGGTACTTTCTCCCTTGCCCTTCACCTGCTCGGAGTGCCTGACGGTGGATCAGCTTAGTAATCAGAACGATTTCAGGTCAAGTACTTGGCAAGAAATGTGAGTACAGCACTCATTCTGGAAATGGCCCTAAACAGCACAGCTTAATTAATTGATTAATGTCTCATTTCCAGTTAAACATTTAATAAATCGTATCTTTTATGCTATGTTATGCACAATACGTGCCGTATGAAAGCAGCCAGCTGGTTAAGATGCACACTGTGCTGCTCAGCACATTGGCCAGCCAGTGTGCAAACGAAGCAAGCTGCCAAGCTGTCCGTGAGGATGGGGCATCACATGGAGTGGGAAAAACAAGAGGACATGGTAGAAAAAGAAGGTAGAGGGGAAGTAGCAATGATGGAAGAGAAAGGAAGTGTTTTAGGAGCCAGGGGAGGGGGCTGCAGCTATCGCTTATCAGGTGAAGCCTTTAAATATTGAACTCACTTGTTTCAAGTTGATTGCTCTTGGTTTACCATCTGATTTTTAGTGCGTCATATATACTAGCTGTTCTTGCTCCACAAGAAGACGGAGGCTGCAGCCAAGATAAAGCAATTCTGCTCACCAGTTACTTGCTGGGCAAAGCAAACTGAGCGCTAGCCAAGGGTTAGACCACAGCACGTGATCATCCTGGGGAAGCTGCTCTCACCCACAGTAGAGGTTTAATTAATTAGGAATGCTTCTTTTGGCCCAGTGAAGTATACTGGAAGAGAGCAAAAATTTTAGACAGTGATTCAGAAACGCTAGTCACTGAGCAACCAGAGGATCTTGACAGAAAAAGGGGCGAGACGTGTCAGAGGTACGAACCTAAAGAAGACTCTTGAAATATTTGTCCTAGTAAAATCCACAATGAAATACTTAGTAACATAAAAGAAAACAAACTCAGAGCAAATAGTATGTTTCTTACACAGAACTTTTATTATTGTTCTCTCTAGTAACTGCTTCATTCATTGACCAAAATATTTTCAAGAAACCCCTTGTGATAACACATACCCACACAGTCCATTCAGTCCAGCCAGCAACTGGACTCAGAGAATCTGGCTTTTTCAAGCAGAAATGCACATATCTCTCCGTTTTGAAGCTTCACCAACAAAACTGAAGTGCTACCACTTGCACCGTTAACACTTAAGTATAGAGAGCAGCAAGGTGCAGCAATTTTCCTGTTAAATCTAACCACTAATACAATCCTTTTTTATATTTTTGTGTTTGCTTGAAGCACTTTTTTTTTTTTTTTTTTTTCCAAAAAGTTGTGGGTTTTGCCTTTTTATTATTGGTATATTGGGATGGGTCTCTTAACTAACACCCTTCCTTCCAATTTCAGCCCCATAAGCCTTGACTGATGGAAGTTTATTTCAGCTGAAAGTAATCTTAATTTGAAATGCACACAGAAAAACAGTACTTTTTTTCTTTTTTTAAACTCAGCAGTACATGTCTAACAGCACCAGGTGCCCCTAAGACCTAGTGCTTCTATGACTTAATTACACAAATAAAGTCTACAAATTAAGCATAACATCTGAAACAAGTGGGATTTGTTCTGTCATCCCACGACTCTCGTTTCCGTGCTCAAGAAATGCAGTGGATGGGCAGGGAGAAGCCACGCTGTGCTGCTGTTCCTCCCCTGGACGCAGTGATGGGGCAGAGGGGCTCAAGGCCACGGCATGGAACGCCCCCTCCCACCAGGCGGCGGGGGCTGGCTGGGCACACCGAGGCTGGGGCTGCGAGAAGGGGTGTGAGGGACTGGTGTCAATAGGAGACGCAGGGAATAGAGATGCTAATAATGAATGGGAAAATTGAAAATGGCTGGGGAGTTTGGATGCAGTCTTTATGCACTGTTCTGCCCTCCTCTCTCTCTCTATACATACCTTTTGGAAAGCGCTGTTCGCTGAAATCCTAAGTAGGCTGCACGATGTTGTAACGGATTGATGTCTGTTGAAAATGACGTGGAAACAACTCTTCTATGCTCATTACAGTAACACTAATAAGAATTATTTAATTGGCTTTTACGTGGATGGCGCAAGCACTTCACATAGCTAGCATCAGCACACGAGAAAATCCCCTGAAGGTCATAGATCCCCCGTCTTTGTACCACCTATGTTCTTACAGCAGTACTTCTACAGTTCACATTGTCTATTTTAATTATATTCAGATTAACGTGTTTTAAACTCTGCAAGAAAGATGGCTTTAGTGATGCTTTATTGATGTGCACAAGGAGGCATGAAATTAGTTGCAATATATAACGCTGTTCCCTTCCAAAAGGCTTTAATTGTTTTATACTCTCACCTAACTGGGACCCCTCTGTGTGCGTGGGTGTGTTTAAAATGCCCATCGGTATGTTTCTGTCACGCCATTTCCAGATGACAAATAGGGAACTGGAGAGGATCTCCAAAAAGCCTTTGCTACAGCCTTTGCGTTGCTTTAAATTGGGAGTGGGGAAAAATGTCACGTAACATTTGAGACTGATTCAATTACCCCAGCTTGTTGAAACATTTTATTGTTGATTCTTGATTTTATTTTCTTTCCCTTGCTCATTATCTCATGTAAATCCCCCCCCCCCTTTACTAAATCACTTTTTATTTTATGTGAACTGTCATTTCACTTACAGCAGAAGAACCTTTCATCACAACTTTGACAGGCATCTTACACATCTTAGAACGGGGATGAACTGATCAATAACCTTGGGGATGAATGGATCGATAACCTGCTGGGCAGACATGTCTTTCTCTGATGACAGTACAAATGAGCTTAGGTGATTGATTCGGACCAGATTCCTAACACCTAGGGGGCTATGCTTTGGCCTGAACATTTCCACCTTGGTAGAACACAAATAAGGCTCACAGTAGGTGAGTAGTTTAGTTTATACATCTTGGGCCTTCATAGTTTCTCTTCAACAATCTGAAAGGGTTTTGTTGGGTAGCAGGAAAATGAAAACGAGCTTATGTTAAAAACAGAACTAGTTTTAAATCATAAATAGCTGCAGGAAATTCTCTTTTTGAAACCAAGCCTAACCCTGTAGGGAGATGCTGCTTTCCTGGAATAGCAGCCGGTGGGATCAGTTCAGGCTCTTGGTTCCCTTGCAAGCTTCTCTTTGGGAGACTGAAGTGATTCTTCAAGGATGGGTTTGAGAGTATTTGTACAGGCTTCTTGTTCCTTCGGGGCTAACCCTTATACCATCAAAAACAGTGAGTGAGAAGACCTCTGGAGTTAGAGGGTAGGTTATAGGGAATTTTAAGCATAGGAAATTTAAGCATATTTGATACCTAACTGCTCCTTGGTCCTTATGGATTCAGCGCAGCAAAGTCACATCTTGTTAATTATGGAGGACATGTTCCATGATAGCAAACAGATTCTCCTTGTGGCAAAGCATGCTGTGTCAAGATCTGTAGCCTTCTGCTGTGAAAAGCACATGGAAGATACATCATGAGCTGTTTTGCATCTGCCCACATACTGAGTTGGCTGCAGGTTCCGTATCAGTGCAAACACAATTAAATATTACTGCCTTGAGGATGAAGATGAAATGACTTAGTCATTTTGACAAAATTCAGTTTCACAGCCACAAGAGAGCGGCTCCGTGAGGCACCATCTACCTACGTGGGCTGGGAGCAAAGGCTGAATGAGCTCCCTGTCCTGACGCTCGTGTCTGTTTGTGTACTCGGTTACATCTAAAGCTGCCGCTTCCCCTGCTGATACTCGGCTCGCGTGCCGTGTTGTCTGGAGGAAGGTGAGGAGAAGGTGGCCAGCTGCCTCTCCCTCCCACCATGCTGCCCACCAAGGCAGCTTTTACCCGTGCAGCCTTCTCCTTCAGCATCAGCCCTGGCGAGCAGAGCACAGAGCCAGGTGTGCCTCACAAGAGGCACGTGGGGAGAGGGCACTTGAACGAGCTGCTCCTGCGAGACAGCCTGAACCTGGAGCAGAGCTGGGGTTGCTGCCCTGAGACCTACAACATCTCCCTCCTGGGCTCACCCCTACACATTTGCTGCTTCCAGGCACTCGCTTCGTTTAGGCAACTGCTTATTTTGTTTGTGCCTTCGCCATCCCTGACTTCAAACCTGGTTTAACCTGTACTGTCTGGGAACTGCAAACCAGCAGGGAATAACTGCTGTGCTCCCACACGTTGCGCTGGCAGATGGGAATCATTTGGTGATGCGGTCCCTAAGGAATACTGACCTGGTGGGAGGTACTGATTTCCTGCTTTCCACCCTTTTCTAACACCTGCAGCCACAAAAGAGGAGGATGCTGCATATGCTCCAGCCTGTACTTCCCAGTACAGCCAGCTCATGCAGAGTTGCCGGGTGTATTTCAGTAAGAATAACAGATGCTGTGTATTTTGATGATGAATCTGCTACAAGACCGAAGAAAGGCAACAAATTAGTTATCGCCAGACACATTCCTGTTTACAATCCGTGTGGCTACTGCTGTATTGCTGTTAGATCTTAGCACTTCTGTTTGAGAAGAGAAGACACTGTAATAGGAAATTTGTTGTCTGAAAAACAAAGCGTGTCTGTGCACATTTGCTACAGAGAGATTTCAGCTGTCCAAACAATCTTCTAAGCAGGCTTCTTTTCTCTTTCTAGGGAGTTTTTACAACTTCACTGTAGAGATTCCTGAGGAATAACATAAAACTTCTCTTAAAAAAAATATCTTTATTACTTAGCTTCTTTGTTATTCTTACCTCTGCTGAAACTGTGGTGATGTAAATGCTGTGTACTGAAAATTAGTAATACAGGTTCTGGCACAAACCTACATAGATTTCTACATGGGGGAAGAAGCCTCAGCCCAGTCCTTGCTCCTTGCTGAGGCAAAGAAAGAACTTTTTAATTGTGACTTTTCATACACTTCTATTTTTTTAACTTTGCTGGATTTCTGCTTAACGCCTGGGGAAAGAGAATTCCCACTAGAGCTGCGGAAGCAAACATTTTTTGTCTGGAATTAGCATGTTTTTAGTATTAGGCTTTACTTGGGTGAGGCTGGACCTCAGGTTTTTCCTCTCATGTTTTCTTACTTGAAAACATGCAAGGGCTTCTACAGGAGCAACTTACCCCCACACCAGGATAACTTTGTTCAGACCATTCCTCAAGGGGGCATAAAATTGGTTACCTGAGAACAGGGAAATTTTATTTTGCATGACTGCTCAAACCCATAGGCAGCCAAGTGAAAGAGAAACAGTACTGCACCTTCCCCTTCTGTGAAAAACATCTGGCTTGGATGCCTACACCGTGAGCATTCAGAGTTAGGAAAACAACTTCCATCTGGCTAGGTTAGGCTGATCTCTTTTTAGTGAGCTGACCTCACGCTTTGGTTTGGTGCATGTGTGTCGTCCGCTGCAGGTCTTGGTACTGGCAACCCAAACTGCTCCTTACCCATGTCTGTTCTGAAACAGAAATGGTGGAGCTGTATTTGCGGATGCCAAGTCCAAATTAATCACCTCTGCTGAGTCTGGACTAATTATTTTGGGCATAGTGCTGCAAGATCTGGCTTTCCTGCTTCCAGACTCAAACTGGTGTCTTCATGTTATCCTGCATGATGTGAAAATATAAGCCTTGAAAGGTATTGGCTTGATGATTAGCTTGTACTCCATCACAGGATGAGCCATCATCTCAGACAGCTCACATTCTCCATGTATGGTGTAGAGCATGTAATTCAGGAGTGCAGGTGCCATTCACCTACTTCATCACACCATTGCAAATTAGACACAAAGCCCTGCTATCCAGATTTGGCCTCATGAAATAGCATGGAAATAGTGGAGAATGAGGCTCTAAATTTAGTCTGTTTAGAATGACACACCACTGACTATTCCTATCTATTTTAAAAGATGCGATAAACCAGCACGGCAATACTAGTAAATGTCATTAGCGCTTTGAATTAATAGAATTACTGTTGGCAGCCAATGGTAATAGAATAGAGCAATTCTCATCTACTACATTAGAGTAAGTCTTGGCAGTGTGAACATAATGAATCTGAGGAGCTTACAATACAACCATCCAACTAAAACTTGGAATATAAATTCTCAGCCTGTAATCACCTCCTTTTTTGCCTCTTTTCTTTTTATTCAAGGCACTGTATTTTTTTTCTTTCAGTGTCATACAATTTCTGTTTAAAGTTTTTATTGGTTTTCAAAGATGCAGTTGATTGGTTAATGTGATTTAAAAAAGAATCCTTCTCTTTTTAACACAGGAGATTTTCAAGCTTTAAGAAATTTACCCGAAATCACAGGCTTTTTTAGGCAGACAGGTTATAAATTTTCATTACACAAATATTAAAGTACTGATCCTCTTCTATGTCTTCTTCAGTAAAAGAAAAACTGTGTCCCAAGCTTATCAAGTGTGTAGTTTATTCATTTTTTTCCCAGTGTTTAATAGCTGCATTGATGAAAACAGCATCGTCACAATAGCATCAACACTAGGTACTCAAAATGCTACAATCGGTATACTGGCTCGAAAGCTAGTATTTTGTCACTATAGTTCTCAAGCCTGATACTGACTTCTCTGCTGTTGTTACAACCCCCTGGTATAAGTGGAGTTCTTTTTTTATTTATGTGGAAGAATTAAGTCCTGTTGAGGTTGTTACCACTGGAATGGGATTAGGTTATGGTTATGGCGTTATGGTTCGTTCTGTTTGTGAACTGGTCTTCGCTGCCTGGGCTACAGTCCAAACACTACATGAGTGATAGACCTAAATCTGAAGAGATTCAGCGACTCTGAACTGGTTGAGAAAACAGCGTGCTATGATTCTTCACCTATTTGTGCTAAATTTTGGATTATTTTTAAATAGCCATACTTGAAGAGAGAGAAGAGAGCAGCTCCTTCTACTTGCCCCCAAAGAGATACTGGTAAGACAGTGAGCAAAAGCTCCCTGCCACCTTTTAACAAATTAGTTCAGTTGCTGAAGAGGACCGTTGCCACCTTTTAATAATCACATCTTTGGTTATCAAAGGCATTGAAAGATGCTGATGGCTCTAACGTAGACAATCACCTACGTGTCGCTTACCAGAAGAATTGATGTATGTGGGTTACAGGTTATCAGAAGATCTGTACAGATACTAAAAAATATGCTCTGTGCTCTTTCCCCAATGGCAGATTTATGGACAGCTAGCAATTTCCTCAGATTCGAACACAAAGCATATTTTGAACCTAATGGCTAGAATGATTACTGACAGATTATATCCTGCACAGTAAAGGAGAACCACCACACAGGCGAACATGCCTGAGACCACAATGTGTGCGGAGAACCTGACAGTTGGATCTTTCAACAGACTGGTGAAACCCAGGCTTTTTAATGGAAAGTTGGATCTCTCCATATAATCTTAAAAACATATATCCCATAGGATGAGCACCAGGGTTTTGGGTTTTTTTTATTTATTTGATTTTGCTTGCTGAGCTATGTATGTTTTGTTGGCCTAATACTTCACATGATAGCCATCGCTGAAGGAATGCTCCCAAAGAACTGAAGTTAGAGCACTGTTTATGCATTTAGAGGACTACTGAAGAGTTAAACGTTCCTTCTGTTTCTTCTTTACAACTAACCTTCCAATGCCACTGTAACAGAGAAGCACAGTTTTTTGTAAGCTGAGCAAAAGGAGTGGATAAACCTTTCTCCACTCTGACTGAGAACAAGGTAAAAGGGGAAAAAAAAAAAATAGATGTAGACCAATGTGGAGATAGGGAAGCCTGGTGTTTCTGAAATGACCAAAATTATGCGAACGATGAGCAATTCTGAATCGCCTTCATGCCCCTCCCTCCAGTTTTCATCATTATACTATTTTCTGTATTTTCTGCTATTCTGAAGCAACCAAACAGTAGTCTACCCAGGCAGAACTTGCTAGGGACAACGGCCTCCTAAAAGTAAATGCAAGACAACAGTGTGACCAAGTGCTGTACCAACAGATCTTGCTCTCCTCTGTATACATTGGTCAGCCTTCCCTTGGTATAATTCAGGAAGGATTTTGACTTTGTTATTGCTTTCAGTCCAGAATGGATAGTGAATGGAAAAGAAAGTAAAAAACAGTTATATCTCTGCAGTCCACAGTAAAAGCAAATTTTAATATTGGTTTGAAAAACGTGCCAGACTCACTCAGTAAAAACAAAAAAACCCTATTTTTTTTCTTGTTGTTCTGTAATCGGTTTAGAGATTCCAGAAAGTTATAGAAATGACACAACATTCAGAGACTTGGGAGGCTCCATAAAAATTACATCTTTTTTTTTTTCCTGATGAGTGTAAGTCCAGTAAATATTGTTAATTTAATTCTCTTAGGCTTACAATCAACAGGACAGAAGAAAATTTGTATGGAAAAATGCATCTTTGTAGGCATCTTCTTCCATAAAATAATCTTCTTAACCAATTTTTTTCCCAACTGTTTGAGCAAAAATGAATTCTTAAGTGACTACTAACTTGAATTACGAGCATTCAGAGAAACTCCTCCATGATCTGAAAATGTTGGAAGCAAATCATAGTCACCTAACAAAACATAAAAAGACGCAGCGGCAGAAACCTATCACACAGAGGAATAAATCATTCTTTGTGACTCTAACTCTTATGCTGTGAAATTAATTTAGATAACTCTACTTTTAAAACAAAATTAGAGATATAAAATATCATAGTGAATTAATAATCCAGAATTTTAATAATAAATCTGATGAACGTTGTCATAACTGGTCATGTTGGAAAGCTCACATCTTCAGCTAAAGGCAATATCATAGCTAGGTACAATATAACTGCAACTGTACAGCTGACTTTGGAATTGAACTAGGCTATCTAGAACCTTAGCCAAAACCCAGGTTTCCTTTCTAACCCTGGTTCAGGAAGAACAATACTGACTTATAAGATCCCTAACAACCTCACATATGATGTCCTTGATCGATGCCCCATGCAGTTTCTTATTCTCACCTAACATTTCTCTGTCTGACTCATCATTTTGTCTAAGCAAATGTTTAAGTAACTGTGGCCAGTCACTCTTATCCCTTTTAGGAGTGATTTTTTTTTTTTTCCAAAGACCTATTTTTTAAAGGTTGTGTTGCTCGGGGAGCTCTGTGCAATACACACACAGTTCTGCTACTGATCAACTGTTGTATTCTTACAGTTGCAAATAGCGGCTGTGGAAGGCAAGGGAGAGATTCTCGAGTTCTGGAGCACTTTTTGCAATGGATTTTCGTACCCTGACAATTCGTAAGCAGGAAATGCTGAGTGAAGAAAGCTCCAGAGGATTCTAGAAGAGAAGCAGTAATGCCCATTTCAAAACATGGGATGCCAGTCTAAAGAAACAATGGCTGCCACAGGTGCAGGAAGAACGGTTTATAAAACCTGCAGGATAAAACTTGGGTATCTGCACTGCATGATGATTCATTTACGATTTAGTCCACAGTGGGAATCCATTGCTTTTTGCCATGGAACACTGCAAAGGGAGACAGAAACTGAGTCATAGTATTTTGATTAGATAGACACTGAATCACAGTATTTTGATTACAGTCACTCATATTTTTTAAATCTTGTATCTGTATGTAGAAATAGTAGCAAAGAAAGAGTAAATTTCATAACGCTCCACTTAATATCATGCTCTGCTGTTGGTACTGCCTGGTTTACAAAACAAGGAGAAGTTGGCACTGTCTGTTTACAAAACATTTTCTAGAACAAGGCGGCTCTAGAGTAGTGTTGTAAATTTGTTTCAGTTCCAAAGCTGTGAACCTTCTGTTCACAATCATGGTGGAACGCTACAGTTTTGATTTTGATCTTTGGGAAGATTTCTGCAAATTTTGCTTTTGCCGTATTTATTTAGCAACAGAGTAAAGCGAGGCTTTAGATTGCCCCATTCCATTCTCTGATGCTAATGCCAAGTCCCCAGCATAACCTAAGCCTTTTGTTGACCTTTACGTTAATGCTAATCACTAAATAAATAAAGGAATTTATGAAGCATTTTTCAGGATGGTGTTTCCCCCGTCATACTTCTGTCAAAATCCTCCTGCTCAAACCTCCTAACTATGCAGCTACCTGAGCTGAAGACCTCAGCACCAGTTTTTGAAACACAGGTTCTGGCTTTTTATTGTTTCCTGACACAGCAAGGGATGGGAGTGAGAGATGGGAGCCATGGGACAGCTGTGTGCAGAGAGCTCTATTTTGAAGGGAAATTTTCTTGGCCATCCTTTCCCATTCAGCTAAATATAGACAGTAAAACATTTCATAAAGTAAAACCAACTTGAAGTGAGGAAAGAAAACCAATTTAAATTACCGTTTTTTTTTTTTTAACAGAAGATGAATCTTACTTTTTGTATGTCTCTTTAGATGTCTCTTTAGATTATATTGTGCTTATAGATGTCCAGATAATAGAGATTTAATCTATTAAGAGAGATGGATGAAAAAGCAATTGTTTGTATTTAGTTTCAAATGTTGGATCTTTTGAGAGATTTCTTTTCTCAGAAACCATCTTTCACTTTAATGAAAAATGTAGTTCATTTTTTAAAATTTGATTATACTATGACAGATTGTATACAATACACTGTCTAGTATTTGTATTCTGTTCTGGCATGCTCTAGGTACATTATTATATTATTCAATAATATTCACATATGTTTTCTGTTGATCATTTCTGAAATACATTTCACTGATCCTCTGATATGTTTTTACCATTTGACTCTGTGAATGCAATTGTCAATAAAACTGTCTGAGTGTATCAAGACTACAAAGAAACTGAGAAATTGCCTGTGTCTGCTATCAAAGTATTGTATCACCCCTTGCACAGGTGAGAAACATTTGTGCTTGATGCTTATAATCCATTTCAGAGAAACACACCTCCCATCCTCACAAAACTCAGAAACATGCCGGAGAGAAGACTTTTTTTTTGGTTGGTTGGTTGGGGTTTTTTTAAGCACTGTTGTTGATCTGGGTCTAAGCTACACCTCGCTGTCTGGACTGAACGCTCACTCACCATTTGCCTTCCTTACTTCCAGTGCCATTTTAAAATGTCATAATTTTCTCTCTGGAACTAGATAAAAACCATCGAATGCCATCCAAAGTGACTCTCAAAGCGCAGGCCAATTTCAGCAAGTCCGTAACTAAACTCCAGCTGGGTATCTTCCTACTCTCTGCCACAGGTCTCCATTCTCATCTGCCATGCAGGTGTTTGGTCTGCTCACCTCCATGACAATGAATCTGACACCCAGTGAGCCCCCAGCTTGCTTCCCCATCATGCATATCTCATGTGTCAGAAGATACTGAATCTCAAAAAAAAATTATTTGATGATTGCCTACTGCTGCATATTCAACAGAAACTCCAACCCTAAGAAAATGAGCTGGATTGTTGACATTAGAAAATGTGCCTTTATTTATCTTCTTGTAACATATTTTCACTCAGCCTGGCACGAAAATTCATTTGTGGCACTGATGTTGAAAGCAATATAGAAGTTGCCTATCTGCTAGAAGTCATACTGTGGAAAATGTACTGCCTCTCCAGGAATTTGTTTGTTTTGGATCTGTAATAACGCCCAGGCTGAGTGGTCAAAGCACTTTATCTCCAGCTTTATCTCAGAGACATTGGTTCAAAACTTGCCTCAGAGTACCTGGGAACTTGATGAGAAATAATTTATGCTAGCAAAGCATCTTGTGTGATAAAGCATCTTTAACCTGTTTACTCCTGGCTCTTTTCACAGAGGAATTTAGTGTAAATCATTGACTGTTCTTCCCTTAGCTCTCAACAGCTATTTACAGCACAACTTTGCAAGGTGTTGAGAATCCTTGCGGGGGATTGCAAGGCTCAGTTGTTGATGGAATGTACAAATGTTTCCACAAGTGACCTCTGTGAGAAGGCTTATTTGATATGGACCAAACTGTGGGATGACAGAACCAGAAAGTTGAGTGAATACAGGAAGACATGTATTAAAACAAACAGGATGCAGGTACCTTTAGGTAAGATTGCTTAGATATAAAAACAGGCAAGACAACAGAATTAATAAAAGATAATTCATAGTATAAAAAACAGTAGGGTTGAGCTGAACAAAAAATACAGGGAAATGAGATTTGGGAATAATACTCTGAATTGCAACTATTTTCCATCCAACATTTGAAAGATGCTTTGTTCTGGAATGACTATCTATGTAGAAGTTGGCTTATGAAAGTACACTATGTCTGCTTGCCCTCTTTCTTTCATCCGCATCTGACTCACTGATTTCAGACTGGTTACTGCCAATTTATAAATGCAGGTGAGCAGGAGTTCTGATCCAACATCGATGTGTAGTGAAAAGTACGACTCCAAATTGGACTGTTCACATTACGAAGTATGACCTTACTCATCTGTTGTTTTCTTAGCAATGTGTGAAAATACACCTAGGGAGAAGCAAGGTAAATGCATTTCCAGACCGCATAAGGTGGATCCTTACACACATTGGTACTTTGAATGACATATGACATGCTGTTCCATTAACTTGAAAATGAGTAAAATGGCCATTGAGTTTAAGGGTATCATGTAAGAGAAAAACTTGAGAAAAAAAAGGATTATGGAATATAAAACAAAGGACACAAAATGACTTACCCTTATGTGAAAGGAGCAGGTATTGGGAAATGTGAAATAAAAGTCATAAAGTGAATATATGAGAAAAATGTCCTGGAGACAAGAGGACATTGCTGAGGAGCAATTTTATTCACCAAACCACATCTAATATCCATACAGGTTTTAGGTGGCTCTAAATTACTTCGTGCAACTGGCCTGGCAATGCTTGCATCATGAGGCAAAGGACTGCTAGGGGAAAGAGGGCTCCTTGTTTTGAATTAAAAGAGTAAGAGATTCTAAAGCAAGAAAAAAAATATCTTTGTCAAGGTCATCATACTGCCTAGCTTTATCTTCCTAACCTTGGAGAAATGTATGCATAGACTTTGTATGATAGCATTACTGGAGAGAGAGAGAGAGATGACAATCCTTCAACCAAGTTACTTAGAGGAGAGAGGGAAACTTCCCTCTTTGCCAGTTCCCTGGTGAGTAGGCTAATACCAACTGAAGATATCTGGCACTACCATGTTCAGCTCTCATTACAGCACATCGGTGGCAATGTTTTGGAATTGAAGTACTTGACCTGCTCAGCTACCCAGGAACTAAAGCTGAGTATCCACCTTCTTGCGTCCCCCAGGGATGGCTGACTTTAAAAGCGTTGCTCCCAGCATAAGACATAACCTACTCAAGAGGCCAAAGGGCTGCACTGCTAAAAAACTGCAATGCAGTTACTATGGTCTTTTTTTTTTTTTCTTAAAGAGAACACTGGGCATGACACTGACAGAGAACCCAGTGAAGTAAGTGTCTATTCTAGAAATGAGAATGGCAGGTCTGGGAAGACTTCTTCTACTTACAATCTGCACACTTTGCATGAAGGCTGTGGTTTGTTTGGGTGCACTAAAACTCTTCTGCAAATACCTAAAGAAAAAAATCTTTTCCACAGAAGGGAATTTCTGCTCATGCTAACTGCCCTGGTAAATATGTGAGACAAAAAATGGAATTTGTGTCAGTCTCTATTGCTTCTTTGTCCCCAGAGGAATTCCTCCCTCGCAATTTCTTGCAAAAGAAAATGAGACCATGGAGGGATACATATGAAAATTTGCCCACCTCTTTAACGATCAGCAGGGCGTTCAGCTGTCACATATTATTGTCGTGTTCCAAAACCTGGGCAAATAATGATATGAAATTTAATGAAATTAAATAGCCTATTTACAGAATACGAACACATATTGCTTACCTGTTCTGTTACTCAGAAGAAACAGGCATTTAGTAGCATCAAAGAGTAAAGAGAAAGATAAAGTAAGTTTTGTATTTTGACGTGCCTGGTTCTTCTGACAAATTACTATCACTGTCTTGTCCTGTGAATCCATTCTGCAAACGATGTTCTTAAATATTAAAGTGAATATGTAAGATAAATAAATAATGAATACATAAAGTTTTCCCAAGCTAGCCCAGAACCGTGTGTTTTGAAAGCTAATGCTGACAGAGGATGCATGATGCTGTGAGGTATTCAGTAACTTCCCTTTATTCTTACATTCACACTATGCTCATCTGGAAACCTACTGTACTGGGTAAGTCTGTAAGTCTACTGTGCTGACTCAAGTGAAATTCACAGTTGCCTCTTGATATATCACAATATGTCATTCAGTAATCCCACTGAGGAAAGTGTAATTACCATGCAACATCTTGTGCTGTCTTGGGATTTCTCACTAGGTAAGTAAGAAATAAATTCCTGTCAGTACTGCAGGAATACTGTTGTAGAGATGTAGGAACAGACCAGCTGGGTCATAAGCCACGATGCTGTGTTGAAATTACTGGTCACAGGGGATATATTCTTTTTTTAGCTGCAGGCTGTATGCCTTTTCTTTCCATCTAACTGTGCAGAAAAAAGTTGCCCACTGTCCAAACGAACACTCATACAATGCATTTAATTCTCATAATATCCCTGTGAGGTAGGAGTCATAGCAGAAGACGAACTGAGGGCCAGAGGAACTGCTGTATGTACAGACTCGTGCAAAAGAAAAAATCTATGTAAGGAACAGAAAATGACCCTATGATTCTACCTAGAACCTCACCCTTGAGACTGTTGTCTTTTCTTCTATAATGCAACAATATATAACCACTGTAGGCACTGACCTCCTACTGACCACAGTGAAATCTAAGGCTTCTGCACTGGCCTCCAAAACCCATTCTGAGCCTGTTTCAAGCCAGCTGAATTGCTGCCTTTTCCTTTGGAACCAGGACCTCCCCTCGCAGCTTTGTTCTGCTGCTACAGTGACTGTCACGATCGCCGGGAGGAAGAAGGATATTTCCCAAGTTTCAGCACAAAATTCAAAGCTCCTATTGTGGACTTATTCTGATTTCTTAATTTAAAGACAAATATACAAATAAAATCAAAGTAGTTGATCACTTGTACCTACAGAGAACAGAATAGATTCTCGCTTGTGACTTTTAAAGCTTGTATGTCATTCTGATAATGTAGTTGTGGGTGTGAATAATAAAAAAGAAGATGCATAGGTAGCTGTTCACATTCATTTTGTTTCCACTGGAGCTGGCTCAGTGTAGACTAAGGAGCCTGAGATCTCAGATTACTGTCAGAAAGACTGATAGCTTCTTATACCAACATTTAAACGTTAGGTTAGGATGGATGGATGAATAAAGCAGCAGGAAAATTGTAAAAAAGCTGCAAGGAAAACCAAGTTGTCTGCAAGCCAAGACTCTGAAATGACAGAGGATATATTCCTGGAAGGATAATGGGCTTGTTTTTTCTCACTTGCTCATTTTCATTTGTTTGCATTTTGCTATCGAGATCTTCTCAGAAGCTTCAGCATTGAAATGAAGCATTTTGAAAAGTTTTTCCTTGATGCCTGTGTGCTTTCAGGACAGTTCAGACTGTCTTGAGTTTACAGATGTTACAGGCAACATTTCTGCAGGAAAATGCAATTACTGCAGGAAAGTATAATCAGCTTGAATAAGGTTAGTCTGATTCATTACTGATGCATCCTCACTCTTTTCAGTGGAACCTAACCAAATGCGGGCCAAGCACTTCTGTGCTCCATGTGCTCCAGGAGACCCCTTGGAGCTGATACTCAGTGGAAGAACAGCTAATAAACGGGAGTAGCTTTTTCCCTATCTAGATTTCAAATATATCTGTTTTTTTAAAACAGAATTTTTATGAAAGATGACTCAAGATCAGATGGATATAGCTAAATATTAGCTAATTAAAGTATTTCAACCAAAGTGTATTGGTTCCAAATTGGGTTTGGCTTACTCTTGCCTGAACTTTGTCCAGGTTCCTGCTCCACAGTTCTTTAATACTGCAATGTGTTATGGTAATCACTTCTGTAACTGGACGGCATGGGAAATACTGACTTTCCATTTGCTTGCATGAATTAGTGAAAAATTAGGCATCCTCATGAGTTTATTGGATTCATAACATTTTAAGTACAGCGCTCCGTATTTTTTTAATCCCTTTCCACAATACTGTGCTGAACTCTCTCCATCACTGTAATTGTTTAGATGAGAAAAAACCCCACAACAATTACGGAATGTAGATCTACCTGCTTTAGTTCAAGTTCCCCTCTAGCCCCACAAAGAACCTTGGAAATACAGCAAACCTGAAACTTATAAAAAATGTGGACTGCATTGTAAGAGGTTCTGTGCAGTCCTACAAAAACTAATCTAAACCACAGTATTCCTGTTTTAAATATGGCAAAATGACTTAGCCATCTGTCATGACAGCAGCTTGACCTGGTGGGCCCTGCAGAGCAGCAGCGAGATCAGTGGGGTCCCTGCTGAGCCAGCAGTCCTCTCCTGTGGAGTCAGGTGCTGACGTTGTTCCCGGGAACAACAGGTTGTCGTCAGCAGGTCCTCTTACACTTGTTCTCCATGATCTGGAGCGCCTGGATTTTCGAATACAAGCTGTGCAAAAGTCATTGAAACCATCAGGTCCTGCAATAAACCCATGTAATAAGCTTGCCTGAATAATACATGTCTGAATCATCTGCAGATTAATATTTAATCTTTTTTTTTTAAAAAAGTATTTGTTTCCAATAAAATAGTAGCTTAATAGCTACCCTGCTGTGAGAGAAGGGTAGGTATAAGCAGAAGTATTACCTCAAGAGAAAAAGTGACTTGTAAACCAATTTTTTTAAAAAAGTAGTCAATTTTCTCTTTCCTTTTGAGAAAGAAAAACGACTTTTAAATTGGATAACTTAATGAGCAGTGTTCCTAGGTGGTCCTTTGTTCTGTGTTACCCTCTGACAGAAGGAGGCAGTTCAGGAATTGACCTGTTATTTTAATTGCATCTGGCTTCTGCAGAGGTGAAAAGCAAACACCTGACACTGAGGACACCGCTGGCTGCTCTGCTTCTCTTTGCCAGTGCAGCACTAGCTCTTAATGATGAGGTGAAGAATGAATACTAAAATCGCCTAAAAAGTAATTTATGGTATGTATTTAATGTCTGTTCTTTGACTAACTGGAGCGCTTACAGGTATTTTGAAGGCACTAAAATAAATTGAAATAAATTATAAATCCATGGTGTTTCATAGTGGGCAGCGTATCAATACCGTACCTAGGTCACATTGCAAAACGTCCACAGACCAACAGTGACAGTGCAGTATCATGTTACTCATGAGAATAGTCTTGTCTCATGCTGTTTGTGTCTCCTTTTGCCTGTTCCTCTTCTGGGAGCTAGAGCAGTACTGCTTACAAAGCATCCCTGTTCCAGCAAGAGACTGATATCAAACCCAGAGAAGGACAATGGTTGGACATGGTCCCCATTTCCCTATTTTGTCTCTGGCAGTGGTATTTCCCTGGTGCGATCTAAAGTGCAGAACAGTGTAAACTGCATTTAGGTTTATAGGGTTCTGGGAAGGGAACAGTGGAAGATTTGTGTTATGTTATGTTTTCCGTATTGGCGTGATGAAATGTCCACCGAGTTGAGACACTCAAGAATGAGGCAGAATTTTTAGCTTCATATTTGAAATTGGATCACAGAATTGATCCAGTGTAAAATTCTCCTCAAAGAGCAACTTTCTCTGACAGACCATGTCATATTAGTGAGAAGAGCCAGGATGACTGCTGTGAGTTCAATGGTTACTACTTTGTTATGTTTGTCTTTATATTTTTCTGAAGTATGCTAGCCCTTCTCATCATCTGCTTTGTGCTTACTCTGAGTTTCCACTAGGAATAATTAAAAGGAAAGAATGTGTTATCTGGAATATAGCTATACCTTAAGATCTCAGAAATTCATACCACTAGTGTGCTTCTGGAAAACAAACCCATTTCTCTTGACAGTGGAAACTGAAAAGATCTATATTCAGGATTCATTTCCAATTGACACCACAATGACACTGTATTTGCTCCCTATTAGTTTAGAAATCCATGGAGCATTTAACGAGCTGTGAAGTCTGTCATTGCAGATTTGATTCCCATCATGTCACTGATGTTTTGCAGCTTACTTTATTTCTCCCTAGTTGGTCCTGGCATGGTGGACAAAATAAACCCAGAATTTACAGGTGGCTGTCAATCCCATGTTTTATTTCCTTCACAAGAAGCCAGTGACAAAGCTGCACTGCCTGTGAAATGCGATGGATGTACGAAGCCTCTGAACCTCATCCATTTCTCTCCTTGACCAGCGTATTGGTATTCAGAGCAAATGGCTTACAAAACAACTGGTTAAAGAAAGAATAAATCATCGTGGAAGAACACAGCGTGGGAGGGTATCATTCAAGGCTTGGTTATTCTCTCACGCTGAAGAGTAACGACACAGAAAATTACGAAGAAACAAAGGTTTAAAGCTGATGTAAATCGTAGAGCTGGACTGCTCCTGCAAACTGCTGAGCAAACTGTTGAGCTGGTAAAGCTAATATGCCCTTAATTTTACTGGTGTGAGAAATTTTATCCATGAACATACTCATTGAAACCAATGGGACTATCAGCATCTAGTCTCCTTGGATGGCATGAGAGTCTTCGGTGCTTTGTGGGAATCAGTACGGCCAAGAAGCTCCCGAGATACACAAGCATGAACATACCTACCTGCAGCAGACTGCTACTCATTTTACTGCAGCTACACTTAAAGTGTCTCTTCAGGTTAAAAATATGCCGGGGAATTAATTTCACTCCTCTTTTAATATGATTAAGATCCTGAACAATATTTAGACACCATGTATCCGTTTCAACAGATTTAACTTTGCTATCTCTTCAGTTCTTTCTATAGGCAATTAAAAAAGACATGACTGAAATTTCTCCATCTCAACCAAATGGATTGATGAATTTTAATGGAGCACATTTATTCCAACCTTTAATTAAGTTTGGCAGTCTGAAATCATTAATCTTTGCCTTGAAACTATGCACTCTATCGTGAACATTTAAAATCTTACAACTCAATCTTGCTACAGGGTGGATGTCTGTGTGATAATGCAGCTTTCTAGAAGCTGCCTTTGTGCCTTTTAAATTACCTTTCCTTTGTCCATGACATAACGCAAACCATTAAGGATTTGCCCCAGCAGAGGATGAAGCAAACCTCAGCGTGACACTGCTTTGGCCAAAAGCAACCTTTTAATCTTGAAAAGACATTGTAAAGGTTGATAGGCGAGAAATCTAACCTACCTTCTCCAGCCCACGCAAATCTCAATACAGAGCTAGAGCTTAAAGAAAGAATGGAGCAAACTGCATTATCTGGTGTTATTCTGCTAGATTATTCAGTGACTGCTACTACTGATTTCCTTGTGAACATATTTGCAGTAGTTTAGCCTTCGGGGTGGAAATAATTTCATTTTAATATGCTTTTTGGAGCACTGCCAGAGTTACAGGCAGTATTGTATGTGAGGGAAGAGGAATTCTACAAGCATGAAGTGCATGCCTTGAGATCCAGAATTCTTTTTCTAGATTAAAAAAAAAAAAAAAGTCTCAAAGAGCATTAAAGTATAAAATCTTTCTGGCAGTCATCTTGGACTCTTTCATCACCCACAAAAGCCCTTATAGATCTTTTTACAGGCTTCACTGATGCTTTAAAGGACAGCACACTTGGATGGGAGATGAGACACCCCAGACAACTCTTCCCAGCAGCCGCTCTTTGGAATACAGTGATCAACAAAACACATCAGCTGGGGATACTTCTGAATGATGGCAATCTCTGGGTTTGATTTAGCAGTTTCAGCTGTTGTCCCAGGGTACTTGGCACCCCGTGAACAGTCTTTCTGGTGCTAGCTTTGGAGCTTGTTACTGTTTCTCCCATGAGGCATGTACCTTTTTCCACCTCAGGGCAAACTGTGACTGTTCCCTCTCTTGGTTGTACAGCTCCAAGTCTGTACTGTGCTTCAGTTAGAAGAGAACAGAACAGCCTAGAGGAGTTAAGGAATACTTTTAAGGCAATAGAGTACAAAGTAAAGCCGATTAAAAAAAAAAAAAATCACTAAGTTTTGCAGATACTTGAAATGTATCCCCTAAATCTCCTTATGAAGAAAAATGCTTAGTTTGGAAGACTCTGATATTCTCTCCTTTCCAAAATCAGAAGTAAAAAAGCAATGCAATTGGGGAAAACAAAAACGCAAGCTTTTAATTAAGCCGCTGCACTGTCCTACACACACACAAGAAATAAACATCTTTCAGGTTCCTGGAAGAACATAACATTTAATTTTATGGATTTATTTTTCTCTTTTTAGAAAGTGGTTAATTTGGGGGAATGGGTCTTTTGTGTGAATAGTTGACCGTTCCACTACTGAAGAATCATTTGGGACCCTGAACGTTTCAGAAGGTTTGGGCCACTGACCTGTGGGGTTTGTGCATGCTAACAGACCGCAAGCTGGAAGTTTCCAGTGGTCACAGCACAGCTGTGTTGTTCGATGCAGGTGCACAAAAGAGGTAGTGCTGGGGAAAACCTTGGATTTTCTCATTCGCATAACTGAAAGGTGTATCTCGCTGCAGGTATACAGCTTATTTAGTGAAATCCTAGACACCCCGAACCAGGCGCTAAAGCTTCCACTAAACAGGGGAAGGGTGTCACCCCTCTCGTTTCATATGCACCACTGTGACATGATTACCTGTAGATTTCAGGGACCAGACCAGGCTGGAGAAGTGTTTTAGGGCATGATTAAGAAAACATGTGGTCCTTTCCTTTGCAGGTGGTCACTTGCTCACTCCAATGGAAGAGATTTTTGACAATTCACTACAGTAATACTATCATATTTCAGACTTGCAGTTGTTTTGAGGGGGTTTTTGACTCCACGCTCAGGAGAAACAAGAAGGTAAGAAGCCGCTCGCCAAAAAAAATAATGTTAAAAATTCATCTGACTCTAGTGATTTTCTGTCCTTTGTGTTATTCTGTTGCATTCCTAAAATATGTTTTAAACAAATGGGAAGTGTGACCGCTTTATTTCTTGTCTTCAGAAATGTGAACTCTGCACAGTTATATTACCTGGCTGGACTACGGATGTGTCAGGATGCCCTGTGGTGTCAAGTGTAAAATCTGGGCTAAAAGATGAAGTACACAGGTCAGAACTGAGCTTATCAGCTCTTGAGAAAAGCTGGAAAGTGAGTGACAGCCACCTGCAGTGGCTAGAAAAGAGAAACAAGCTGGCCTTGTGCGAAACTGTGAGTTTAACATTAGGAAACAGAATCGCATCTTTTCTATGAAGGGCGTTCATAGCTGGTTTATTTAAACCTTGGTATCAGGGGAGCTATTATGCCTGTCAGGCTAATATGAAAATTTGGAATATAGCTTGTATCAACCCTCAAGCTGGTCTCAGGTTAGTTTAACTTTTGAAAAATTAAGATATATCCACTTTCTGTATCGTATAAAACAAGATTTAAGTTACTGCTTTATCTTTTTCGCCTACTTGTTAATTTTGTTGAAGAATTGCTGTCCTGGTTTGAGGACAACTGCTTATTCATGTAGTCAAATGAAAAATAACCAAACAAAGCATTCAATAATGGTGACCCAGCCGTTTGACCTCAAGCTGCCTATTTCTACATTCATTCCATGTTTCACTCTTTAATGTAATTACTCCTGTTTGGAATAGACAGTGATGAAATGATCTGACCTTTATGTATTATTACTTGATTAGTTTTTCCATATTTGCTGGAAAGAAATAAAATCAGTTGCTGAACATTCTTCTTAATATTCATTTTAAGTGATTTTGCATGTCCTTCATACTCTCCAAGAGAGTTGCCATACAACAGAAAAGTACCTTTCCTTTCTTCTTCTGCACTACAGCTAAGCAAATTTTCATTACTAATTATTAAGTTGTATGTCTTTTTTAAAAATCAGTTTAATCTGAGTGAACATCTTCAGGCAAATATATTTAGACCAAGGATCTGCATTTATTATCATCGTGACTACCCTGATCTCTTCTGTTGCCTCAATGGGCTGAGCTGAAGGAGTTTGACTTTTTAGTTTTCTGGGAACCAAACTTAAGATTACAGAACATGAGACTTGGCTGCTGTGATGCAAAGAGCTACGGAGCTGGGGTTCATAATGCAGATTTGGCTCCCTGGTGTAGAGTTTGCTTCCAAGATTGAGATTCACAACGGCCACCACGCTAAATTCTCAGATACTTAATCCAGACAGCGAAAAGGGACAAGATGATGTGTGAAACTCTGGCTATGTCTATAGCTTAAGACTCCCTCAGCCTGCAAAAAGTGCCTTAAGATAACCTGCAGCCATACATCAAAGTCTCTCGACTGTTCCTAAAACTGGGGTCCAGTGCATGAGCACTGGCCTGCCAGGATTAACGGGCAAACTTTCAGTGTCTAGGTTCTAAGCCTTACCCACCCTGAGTATTTAAACCCACAGATGTTTAAACCCTTCTCTTGACTAAACGCCTACCAGTGTAGGATGCCACAGCCACCTGGTCTAGCATCAGCACTAAAGTAAGGGGAAGCCCTTCTGTTCTTTTAGGACCTGGAGGCATCTGGATCCTTGTCTTGGATTTACAGGCAAATTTGAAAACTTGTAGGTATATGCATATTTTGTCAAGTTCATCTTGCGTGTGATCATCCCAGAAGTCTTGAAATCAGGCACAGCTGACTTATTGGTGAATGTCTGTTAATGCTAAGGACAGTTCTGCCTCCTGAATGTGTTAACCAACTATTATTTTATAAAATAGAGTAATTCAGCTATGAAGTCAGACCAGGTTGCTCAGGGCTTGATCCAGTCAGGTCTTGCAGACCACCAAGGATGGAGACTGTACAACCTAACCTCCCTGGGCTTCCTGCTTCTCTCCTGGACTGTCCTCAAAAGGGAAAAAAACACATTTGCTTACATCTAATCTGAACCTCTTTTGTTACCCTTCATGTATGTCATCTCTTGTCATCTCACCATGTTCATCTTTGAAGAGCTTGACACCTTTTTCTCCCTAACATTTTCAGAGGACCTGGGAAGCTGCCTCTGAAGCCATCTCTTTCGAGGCTGAACAAGAGCCTGCCTCAGAGCCTCTCCCCACAGACTAAGTGCTCCAGCCATAATCAGCTTGGTGGCTCTCCACTGAACTTGCTTCTCTTCAACACCTTTCCTGTATTGGCTGGGGGGGAAAGCCAAAACTGGATGCAGTACCTAGATGGGGTCTAGCGTGTCCTAAGTAGAGATAATCAGTTCCCTCAACCTACTGTCTGTGCTCCTGTTCATGCAGCTCTGGATGCAGATGTCCTTCTTTACTGCTGTTTACACAACTGAACAAAAATCTAATCCTCTGTTTCAACCCGCAGAGTGGTATTTGCTCAGACAAAGACTGCTTATTCATTTGGCTTGGTTCTGATGTTCAGACTGTCTGGAATATATTCTGTTGATTTCTGTCATTTTTTGAACGAAATGGAGCTGAGATATGAGAGGTGATAAAATGAGACTGGTGATAAACAGCAAACACAGCAAACCTGTGCAGATCCCAAAAGAAGTAAAATACATCAACAGTGTTATGTGGGAAATGACTGTGAAAGTTCATACAGAAAAAGCATGAAATATCCCAGAAAGACACACTCTCAAGATCAAGAATATTCTTTCTAGAGATCACATGGGGGAGACACAACTTTGTTCTTCATTTTTCCACCGTTGTAGAACTGTTCACTACCCAAACTGAACAAAGTAAGATGCTCTGAACTAACGAATATAGTTGAGCCTTCAGACAGAGAACTGTTTATAAGCCTCTCAATTAATGTATCTGTAAACTTCTGGTACATCAGAAAACGCATTTCTCTTGGATTCAATTTCTAATGTAAGCTAGTGTTTCTAATGTAAGCTAGGCCTGGGAGCAGCCCTAAAGCAAGAAAAAAAGAGAAATACTATATTGCTTCCAGAGAAAGCTAAGTAAGTGTAGTAGAAAAAGGATGTCTGACAACATGGGCAGTGGAGCTTTAAGTACTGGGGGAGACGCTTCATTCTCCAAACCAGTGATAATCTTCAGTCATGAGAGAGTGAGGGATCAAACATGACATGCAGGTCTACTCAGTGCCACAAACACATGACTTCATTCAGCATAAACCATGGTGTCAAAAATGCACCACAAGATAATGGCTATCTCTATGTCTAATTTCTTATGTATAATCATACCAGCTAGAAGGATTGAGATGGAATATGAAAGGGCATTAACACGTGAAATGGATGAAAAAAAATACCTATGTAAGCTGGCTTATTTAATTATCAGTTTTCCCAAAAGGACAAAAAAAGTGAGTGGTTTAAGCTAAATTAAATTCTTTCTGGGACCAAAAGATGTTATCCAACAGGTTAGGATGTTGACAGCATAAAAGACAGAGTACTTAAGCAGAAATCTTGAGAACGAGGTAGGGACTTTTGAGCAGTGGGCCACAGATGAGAACCTGCTTCTCTGCAAGATTTGTGGCTTATTTGGGAGATCAGATAAATATAAGGCCCTTGAGTAAAAGTGACTTTGGATGTAGAGAAGTTATACTTCCCCTGACAAAGAATGATAAAACATTCTTTCCATCTTTTCTTTACCCTCTTTTTGCTGGGACACAAAAACTTCAATCTGGTATCATACAAACCAAATCTTCATCATCAATGTAAAATCAGTATGGCAGGTCAGGAACAGTGTTCCCAATATAAAATAACTGGCTTTTTTTTTTTCCTTTTTGGGGTCTCTTAAGCGCTCTATAAATGTTTCTTTATCACGTGCACTGGTTTTCAAAACTTTAGAACATATACAGCTATCTTTTCCCTATTATAAAAGTTTGACCACCTGCTCAGTCTGAATGTGTTATTTTAGAGAAAATTAGGTCATGTATTGCATGTGAATTTTGTTTTACAGAGTCCAGCGACTTCTTGACTGTTTCCTAGTAGATATAACAGTATGCTATTTGTTTGCTTGCCCTGAAGCTTGAAGGTAGCTACCATGAATCATGCTATCCACGTTTGTTCTTGATGTACAAGCAGCACCTTCTGTTAACCACGTGAAAGGTATCAGAGCAGACCAGACAACTCACGTCACAGCAGCTTAATAGATTCAGTCGTAGCATGGTTCTTAATGAACTCTTTATATTCATGTAAACGTCTGATATACTTCTACAGGAACTCTGTCATGGATGAAAGTTAGCTGAACAGTCATTAACTGAGACAAAGCAAAGGGTCACCTTGTACCTCGAGAAGAGAATGCTTGCAGTTACTGTAGCAGGGATGTGAAAATCTGATGGAAAGGGATTAAAATTTATCTCATCATATATTAGGGAGAAAGTATGGTTAGAACCAGGCAACAATCATTAGGACTTTTACGTTCTACTTCTGCTTGTTCGATGTATGACAAGCTCTTCAGCTTATTACCTGCAAAAATCAATATGACAACATATCTGATGCCAAATGGGAGAGTCATGAGACTGAGTGCTTCAATTAATCCTTCTGTAAAAGTTGCTATGGCAGCTCACTACAGTATTATTGAACTACCAAGCCGCTATAAAACAGTGCAGTTTGAAGAGCTGAACAGATGAGGACTGATTTCTCAGGGGAAATAACAGAAAGGTTGAATTCAAGGCTCTGCAAGTCTCAATTCATTAATTGAGTAAAGTATTTCACAATAGTTTAGTATATCTGAAGAAGCCACTACAACGAGACAACCTGCTTTAGCAGACAGTTAGTACTGATGCTATTCACAGTATTCACAATAGTTCTGTTGTCTATATTTCAGCTTTTTACTTGAGGACTGGACTTACTTGGACATACAGATCAGCCTGTTGACTTGGCAGACAGCCTACAGCCATGACAAATTCTCACCTAATGCACCAAGGGGTACACATCCTTCATAGCCTAGAGATAGATATGTATACATATTTTTTTTTTTTTTAATTCTTACTTTTATTTAAGCACTGAGACTGGAATAGAAAATTTAACTCTGCCTGTGGGTACCAGGATTAGCTGCCTCTGTCGTTCTGGAAATAAGGTTTCATGTGCCTGAGGAGAGCCAAGGGACGAGACAACTCTCTCCACTACTGCTAGGGTGAGACTGACTGAGCAGGGCTCTGTTGGAGTCCAGAATCTCTTGCCAGGAGGAGCTCACACGATGAGGGTGTTGCGCTCTCTGCTGACATTACCACTTTCCTTCAGCAACAAAACTGCCCTATAGACAATAGAAGCTATAAACTAGCACCTTCTGGTAAACATTTCTGGCTCTGAAGACAGAAAATGGTAGCTCTTACAAAACAAAGAAAAAATAATCTACAAGACAACAGTTTAAAAGGAAAGGAGAGAAGGTGAATGATTCATAGGTTGATACAACATAAAGCATTCCAAGGCTGTGATTCTCAGAAAAAGTACTAGAATAAAGCATTTTTTTACTAGGTAGAAAGATTTTTTCTTCAGCTGAAATACTGATACCCTCATTTTTGCAATGATGGATGAAATTATTGATCATTGTTCAAAAGACTATATAACAGTCTCTAGCAACACAATAAAGACCTTGCAACAAAGAATGCTCTAGACATGGGTATGTACAGATAAGCACTTGTGATATGGGAAAGCCCTTTTCAGATTGATTCAGAATGGAGGCTCTTTTTTCTATATCTTGCCTTAGGAATGGGCTATTGGCGATAACTGGGAATGGTCACTTCCTTCCACTGAGAAATGTGCGATTTTATGAAATGAAAACTTTTTACTTTTTTGACCACTCTTAGTCAAGCTGCCTCCCCTAGCACATGGAGATTAGTTTAGGAATCCATCCAGCATGTAACCTTCGTTGATTAAAACCCAGGAAGATCAAATTACAGTTTCCCAGGGGCTGTGCAAGCATTGGAACGGAGGAGGAAGTTGCACAGAATCACAGAATCATCTAGGTTGGAAGGGACCTTTAAGATCATCGAGTCCACCCATCAACCTAACGCTGCCAAAACCACTAAACCATATCCCTAAGCACTACGTCTACCCATCTTTTAAATACCTCCAGCGATGGTGATTCCAGCACTTCCTTGGGCAGCCTGTTCCAATGTATGACAAACCTTTCCGTGAAGAAATTTTTCCTAATATCCAATCTAAACCTCCCCTGGCACAACTTGAGGCCATTTTCTCTTGTCCTATCGCTTGTTACTTGGGAGAAGCGACCAACCCCACCTCCCCCCCCCCCCTTCAACCTCCTTTCAGGTAGTTGTAGAGAATGATCTTGGATCCACCACAGCTAAGCAAAAATGCTGTGCGCTGGTGCAATGCAATTAACGCCCTGTTGACACTGCCACTGGAAAACATCACATCCACTCCCCTCCAAATTAACAGTATTTCAGGTGTTCAGACTGTACAAGACAAGTTCTGGACCTTTCAGAGCAGGTATTTTGGTGATGGCGTTTACTGTGTTTGGCTTTCGCAGAGTGTACCACTTTGTAGAAGCAGCAATTCCATTACAGGGTGGCAGAAACAGTTTGGAGTTGGAATAGATCTATTCTTTGACTATTTTGATAAGGTCTATGTTCTTTTCTCTGCCTCATCTGCACAGTCCCTACCATGTTCCTCCCTGAAAGTACAATACAGCAACAGGAAATCCCAGAGCTGAAACTTGCAAAATGTTGTCCTTGTGTAGCACTGGTGCTCTCCAGAGCCTGGTATGCTACACACAAGGTGACAAATTTCCTTTCCTCCTCATACTGCCAAGCATTTCATAAGCAAATGTAACAGTTACACACAAACAGGAACTGTGTATATATAACAAACAACACAAAAACCCCTAAATATGAAAGTGAAAACAATCTCTGAAGAGACTTTTAAATGGCAACTATTAACTAATATACAAAGGAAAAAATCCCCACTCTTGGGTAAATCACTTTAGTTGGGCAAATACCACCTTTTTTGAGTGAAATAATGTGCTGATTAGGATGGAAATGCAAGGTTTCTAGCTTCTAACTAAATAGGTGTTCCCCTATGGAAAGAAAGCATCTTAGATTTTCAAACAAAACCAAACATAAGAAAAGAGAGCGAGAGCAAACTGCCCACGGTGCATACAAATCCAACATGGTTTTGTAAAACGTTCAAATTTGTAACTGATTTTTCTTTTTCTTCTGGGAAAAGGCTGTCAAACGAGGCGAACGCTGTACAGAGACGTTATTGCTCTTTAAGCCTGCACGTCTATAAGCATTCCTTCCAGCAGCAGAACCGAAATCAAACGCAGCACGTTTCAACACCTGTAGCTAGGAGACTTTGGTGGTTATGATCGCTGGATAGGCAACGTCCGTATGTACTTGACCTGCAGTGCTGGGGCTTGGGGTTTGGGTTTTTTTTTTGGTTCTACAAGTACGACAACGTTTTCTAGAAGCTCCATTTTCTTCCTGCACCTCTTGCTCCACTCCCCTACCTAGCGAAGCGAAACCTCTTAACCCTTTAAAGCATTTAACGCGAGAGGACGCGCACCTGCCCCTACAGCTCAAGGAACTCTTCTCTGCCATTTCGGACGGCAGACGCCCCGACTACGCGCAAAGGGCGCACCGGGGCATGCCAGAACCCAGACCCCCAAACCTGTACCCCAAGTAATTCGACGGCGGCAGGGAGCACGCCTGGAGTGCCAATTCCGGCATGCCAACGCTATGGCAACGAGGCCAAGAACTTTTCCTGCGCTTGGCCACTTCACCGTGTCCGCTCTCGCCCGGCAGGCAGCCCCCCTCCCCTCCCGTAGGTGACATACCGCCCGCTCCCGCGGCGCTTGTGCCGCCGGTGGGGACGAGCTCTCTCCCCGCCGGGCCGACGCCACGACGCTGGGATGAAG
>NW_009648333.1:3164834-3170145 GCF_000708025.1 Charadrius vociferus | reverse complement strand
AGAGCGGGACCCAGAGCCCCCGGGGCTGCCGTGAGGGGCCGCCACGGCCGGGCGTGGGCACCGCCGCCGCTGGGGCGCGAACTTCCCCCTCAAGAGAAAATAAAGAGTTGCTGAGGGCGCTTCTGGGTGAAAATTCGTGCTGATGGGCTGGGATGATACCGGTGGCGTGAGAAGGGAATTGGTAAATCGGAAAGAAATGGCACGTTTTGGGTGCAAATACTACTTTCTTCAGCTGTGGAGGCTTGAGGCTGCACTAGGCCTCCATCCACCCTGGGCAGGTGTGTCGCTGTCCCACAGGTGTACCCGCTGTGGCACATGCAGGAGACCGCAATGTATTTCTAGTTGCTACTTTTCAACCAAAGTAATTGATCTTGTGTTTAGAATGGGGTTTTAAACAAAGAGTCTATGAATTCTTGCTTGAACGTGGCATCTTCTATGGCTCTTCTATGACCAAGCATAGAATCATAGAATGGTTTAGGTTGGAAGGCACCTTGAAGATCACCTAGTTCCAACCTCTCTGCCATGGGCAGGGACACCTCCCACCAGACCAGGTTGCTCAAAGCCCCATCCAGCCTGGCCTTGAACACCTCCAGGGATGGGGCAGCCACAGCTTCTCTGGGCAACCTGTGCCAGTGCCTCACCACCCTCACAGTGAAGAATTTCTTCCTAATACCTAATCTAAATCTCCCTTCTTCCAGCTTGAAGCCATTCCCCCTCGTCCTGTCACTACATGCCCATGTAAAAAGTCCTTCCCTATCTTTTGTGTAGGTCCCCTTTAGGTACTTGAAGGCTGCTATAAGGTCTCCCCGGAGCCTTCTCCAGGCTGAACAACCCCAACTCTCTCAGCCTGTTCTCTTAGGAGAGGTGTGCCGGCCCACTGAGAGCTCCAGCCCTCAGCCCCAATATTACACCCTGACTCATGCGAGCCCTTTGAAAAACTTATGACTTGCTGGTGCTGCTCTGTTTCCCTTTGCAGTACCTCAGCAGAGATAAGATTTATCCCTTTCACATCCAGCCCCCTCATCTGTGCGCTATGCAGTCCTGCACATAGTCACCTTGGGATACGTATTTGATGGTTTTGAGGCTCCTACAGTGTTGTGCAGACTTATTTCTGAGAAAAGCCAGGCTTTTGGTGATGGTTTTTTGAGGTTGAAATATGCCACAATATTTGAAAAGGGCAGGAATATTGAAATACATAGTTTGTGACACAAATTGTAATGATAATTTTGAATGTGTTAACTATGTATATTTCTATGCAAATCTGTCACTCTTGGAGAAGGAGCACAACACACTGTGAGAGATTACAAGAGCCTCTTATCCTCACAGCTCCTTCTTGTAACTTTGACAATAGAAGTTTATGAAAGTTATTATTTTATTCGTAGTTTGTTACAGTATTATAAATATTCAGTTGGCTTTGAGGACTTATACATTGAACATATCTTTATTTTCCTCTTATTTTAGTCCTTCCTTTCTGAAAAAATGTGATATCCCAGCTCAACTCAACTTTAGCATTGCTATGTGGAAAAAGTTTTTAAAATGTACTAATCACGAATAATATATTTTAGTAGTGTTCAATTATAATTGGTGCTGCTTGGGTGTAGCACTTTTAAAAAGAAATCTTGCTTACATGTACCCATAATCAAATTACCTGCTTCCTCTGGAGCACTGGATTAGGATTTTTCATGGGACTATAGGGTCCCATTTTACCCCTTTAGAGGGTCAATCCCCTTTGGAGTCCCATGGTGTGCAGAATTATATCCTGTAGATAATTTTAGCTTTGTCATAAGCCATGTGAAAGTCAGATATGCCTGTATGAAAGTGAGTCGACTGCTGTATCTGGCTGTGTGGGCATTCACCATTGCTGATTGAAATGCTTTAGATGCGTTGCTGGAGCTTATCCTGTTTGGAAAAGGTGTGAGCTAAGCCTGCACTGCAGGTCTCCTGCCATTAGGGATGCCTCAGCCCAACAAGCGTACTTCCAGGGAGGGTGAGGATGTCCTCTTCAGCCAGCCGGTTCCTCTGTGGGCTCTCCCAGCTGAGCTGTCCTGGCTTCTGCAGACCAACGTCGTCCTTCCTCCACTGAGCATCCCAAAAATAAGATTGCTGTGCCGTTGACTGTTTCCCAAAGGTGGCACACTAAGGAAATTCAACTCCATTTTGTGCAGTTTGATCACTGGGGACATCTGAGCTCTAAACTGGGACTTGAAGCAACTGCAAATACCTCACTGTGCATAGACAATACTGAAAAGATCCCTCAGTAGTTGGGTCTTGGGAACAAAGAGGTTTATACGATACTCTCAATAACCACACGAAGGAGGAGCTGTATGGCATGACACTGCCACAGCCAGGGTGGTAAGAACAATTCTTTTTACCCAGTGGGCTGGATGATGGGAACATGACTGGGACGTGTCTTCCATTGTTTCCATGACTGAAAAAGATAAAATAGCAGCAGGACTTCCACTCTCCCACGTTACCAACTTAAATGCTCAATAGTTTTATCTGAGTTTAAGGATTACTGAAGTTCTGCTTTCTTTGCAGAAAATCTGTTTCTAGGAAAATAATAGCATGCTTTTCCAGGCCACCAGTGTGACATAATTCTTGTTTTCGGCAGCTGTTTAACAATGCCTTTTACAAAGAACAGGTGACAATCCAAAATGAGTGACCATGGCAAAGAGGCTAACTTTCAAAGCCCGGATATCATCACTATTGCTCATGAACATTTTCTAAAAGCTTTTACAGGTGTCGAGACATCTGGTGGTCTGATTTACAAGTGTGGTTTACAAACCGCAGCTTCTTCTGCAGTCAATAAACTTGATTCATCAAGTACAGCGGTGTGTCTTTCCATCCACTCCAGTGGGGTTTGCTCACTCACTCAGGCTGAATGAAACCTGATGGGTCCCCAACATGGCTTTTAGACATCTTGGAGTTTGCTGAGCGCCCCAGAATTTAGGCACATAAGTAGGTGTGCTGCTTTGCACTTTTGGAAATCAGGGTGCTTAGTGCCTAAACCCCTAGGACTTTAATCTGGAGACTTTTGCCACTAGTTTGCAATATTTTTAAAGAAAAACAGACTTCTGTGGTGGTTTCAATTTCTACTATAATTGCCTTTTCTTATGGTTATTTGCTTATTTTTATTGTTCAATAATCTCTTTTCTTTAAACCATTGCTAATGGTAATACCAAATTCCTTTCTTACTCATTTCTACACTGGGTTTAGTATGTAATGGGTCTATGCAATAGACATACATCTTGTAAATGAGATTTTTAAAAAACATTTTCTAGGCTGTGTTAATGAAGGCAGACCTTTTGGGTGGCGAATAGTTTCATCTTGATTAAGCACGTATAAACACTAGTAAACTAAAGCAATTGAAATCCACTAGATCTAACGTAGTAGCCATGACTTTTTTCATGTTCTGAGGCATGTTGAATGCTTACTAGAAGCAAGAAATATAATATAATCACAAAGCATGATTCATAAAACCGTCCTTGACTACTGTGTTCAGTTTTGGGCCCTTCGCTATGAGAATAGTATTGAGATGAGCGTGTCCAGAGAAGGGCAATGAGACTGGTGAGGGGTCTGGAGCACAAGTCTTATGAGGAGCAGCTGAGGGAACTGCGGTTGTTTAGCCTGGAGAAAAGGAGGCTGAGGGGAGACCTTACTACTCTCTACAACTACCTTAAAGCAGGTTGTAGTGAGGTGGGGCGGTTGGTCTCCCAAGTAACAGGCAATAGGACAAGAGAAAATGGCCTCAAGTTGCACCAGGAGAGGTTTACATTGGATATTAGGAAAAATTTCTTCACGGAAAGGGTTGTCACACATTGGAACAGGCTGCCCAAGGAAGTGCTAGAATCACCATCGCTGGAGGTATTTAAAAGATGTGTAGACGCAGTGCTTGGGGACATGGTTTAGTGGTGGTTTTGGCAGTGTTAGGCTGATGGTTGGACTTGAAAACCTTAAAGGTCTTTTCCAACCTAAATGATTCTATGACTATGCTAGGCCAATTTCATGTTCATTTTTCTCCTTTGTTATGCATAAACTTTCAGGAGGGAACCTTTTTCCTTACAGAAATAAATGTTTCTGGTTTATTGAAGATTTTTTTTGCAATGCTCATTTTCATTTGGAATCAGAAAGGGCACACAATATGAAGTCCTGCTCAGACATCACTGGCTACTTAAAAAGAATGCAGTATCACTGAAAAAAAGGGAAATTCTTCCTGTGTCCCACTGGATAAGATCTGTAGGAAGGAAGACCACAACTTTTAATGAAACTAGGGGAAAAAAATTGCAAAAGCAGTTACTACGCATCTCTCTCTAGTGATACTTCGTGCCTTCTTAAATGCTGAATGAAGGAAGACACGTCTTTGTGGTTCTGCTCAAAACACAGAAAAGGAGCTGTGTGCCTCACACTATGCACTTTGTATGTGGAAGTGATGACTGAAAATGCTAATATTTGTAACACTGACTCGTTTGAGTAATTGGAAATAGGGACTTGCAGACCCAGAATACTCATAATCTAAGTGTCCAACTGGACTTGCGTTTTTTCCAGTCAGTGGAGAGAACTATTGTGGGAACAGGTTCACCGGCCCTAGCCCAGAAGCAGGACTGATGTTAAGTGTGAAAGCAGCATCATTAATTAGCAAAATTGCATTACAGCGTAACAGTGTGCCCAGAAAACAGAATGGGAAACTGAGCTCAGGATCTTTGGATTATTCATTGTCAGACATCTGTGCCTTACTGGTTGCTTGGCTGTGTGGCTTGTGAGACTGCACGCACCACAGGTAAAAGAAAAATGAGAATTAGGATGGATATAAATTTTTTTTCTTACTTGGTGCTGAGCAGGTGACATTTTGCGGTAACTCTAGTGATAAGGTATATTCAAAATTTTAGATGGAATTTTCAAACTTGTAAAAATTAAGCTAAACGGTTGGGATCGAAAACTATGAAATGAAACCTAGGAACTCTGAAATGACTACATTTGCAGGTAAAAAACAAACTCTGTTAATATTTATACGTAGAGCAAAGAGGCAGGTAACGAAATAGGTCACATATTTCATCTGCTTAGTGATAATGCTATTGTCATTTTATACCTACAGTAATCCCTTGAGTCAAATGCAGCTTGTGAACTGTCTTCTCGGACGGCAGAAAATGGCAAGCTGGAGATACTTTTATTGTGCTTTGGGGATTTCAGTGCAGTGGGAAAGCTGCACAAGCAATCAAGAAGAGCTGCGGAGTGACACACTAAACTTGCACTTTATCCTGGGATCTGTACATGGTGGGATGCTGCCCCACACTGAGGAGACCACCTCACCCAG
>NW_009648333.1:3151888-3164813 GCF_000708025.1 Charadrius vociferus | reverse complement strand
TTCCTTCGGCTCTCTCAGTAAGCCTCCACACCTTTGCCCTTCCCTCAGGAAATAAAAAAGGTACAGCTCAAAACTCATGCCTTCTTTGTGCTCCATTTTTATCCCTCTTTTTATATGCTGTAAAGGTCAATTCAGATCTTCTTAGTGCAGGTTCTACTTGCTTTTAAGAGCCTGTAAAATGCTTAGGACAATGATTTTAAAGAATTAATAGTAAATATCAAAACTGTGAGTCAAAGTTACTCACCTTTAATAATCAGAGAAGAGAATATATAATAAAACCTATAGGATTCTTTTTGTCCTATAATATCTACAGCCAGCATAATTTAGTGAGTCTTTAATCATGTCAGATAAACATCTGTAACAGTCATTTGAAATCCCTTTTTAGGTCTCCCAGCCTTGTGTCTACACCACTCATCCAACATCCTTTCTTAACATTACAAAATTTGCTTCCTCTCCGAGTCCCGCACTGCATGCCTAATGACAGAACGCCCCCTGGCAGTACATTGTCTTTGTCCTGCTCCTCACTACCTGCAGGGAAGCCACTCTGCTGACCTTCCGAGTCCTTCATCCCAGGTGTGGGACACTCACAAGCTCCTTCTCCTTATGATGCTAGCTGAAGAGAAGTAATAGAGGCTGAAGGTTAAGGTCTTTGTGCCAGACGCTATAGAGATTATCAAAAAGACAATCCCAGCTTCAGAGAGCAAACCATCCAGGGTAAGCTAGGAAGACATTCAACAAGTGTTGAGACAGACATGAAGAAGGTGAAGGCACCAATTAGTCTGTATGCATTTGCATAGTTTAATGGCCTCAGTGGGCATATTATCAACAAGTAGCCCGTAGTCTTAAGTGTCGCTGAAAAAAGGAAGGCAGTTGTAGACAGAACTGCAGAGGCTGGTTTTGAGGAGATGTTTAAAAACCAGAGACGTATGAAGTGTGATATTGTTATGATTCCTGTTAAAAGGTATTTCAGGTACTTGCTTTTATACAGTTCCTAACAGCTGAGGTTTGTCAGTGCTGGTGAGATGTCTGAAGCAGGACACAAAGAGTTAATACCTGATGTATTATCCTGTAGATATTGAGCACACACATACCTTTCCATTGCAAGCAGCTCACTTGATATTTAACAGGCTGATGCATACCATGGCAAGTTGTATATGTATTTGTAGGACTGAGACCTTTGCTTCTATGGTTTTTAGGTCTGGTCCTGTCTTTATTTATGTGGGGATTTTTTTGTTATAAGAAATGAAACACTGTTACTGTGATGGCCCAGAAATTATTTTTCTGATAAATGGAGTTCATTTTCCCCAGCTTTGCCTTTTCATTGTTTTCTGAAGCAGCTCACTGCAAAACCCCATTTAAACTGTCAGGTTAAATAAGTCCTTTTAAAAGTAGTGAGTAGAGAAATACGAGTAGTGTTCTCATGCTCAGAAGTATTTTACCGCACTGAGCCACTAGAATGCAATGTGCCTCTTTGTCCCATTTCAGTGATGTGATGCACTCGCTACGTACGCTTATGAATCTGTGAGTCACGTAAATAAGTGCCTGTCTTGTTTGCTTCTAGCAATAGAGACAGAATGGCTGAATTCAGTCACACAAGCAACTTTTCTGGAGATATTTTCACATAAGTGTGTTGATCAAAACGTTTTATCAGGAAGAAGAAATAAAATAATCAAAACGACCTTTTATTTGAGAAAAGATAGATTTCTGCATTATTTACTCTCAAGAAACTTAGAATTAAAAAATACTTCTTGCAAAGCCCTGGGCAACCTGATTTATCTTTGAGGCTAGTGCGGCTCAGAGCAGGAGCTGAATTTGGCTCTGGAGTTGAGCAGGAGGGAGGCTAGATAACTTCCCCTTCTAATTTTAAGTATGTTGTGATCTTATTACCCTAAAGGGTGTTGACATCGCTGTCTGCCTCTATTTATGGTTTGAAGTTCTTCCATGGAAACTGTAGTTCCAGTTCCTTTGTTATCTCCAGTAGCCCCTGCTCACTTGCAGTGCTACATTGCTGGGGAGATTGAAGGTCCTAACTAGTTTTTCCTCAAAGCTAGTTTTATATTAAAGGTTTTGCGTTTTTTTAATTCAGTCTAATATGGGATGAAAACTGGGGCTGATTACTGTCCTTTTCCATTGGCAGATGCTTCGAGTTTTAAAATTAGATCTACCTGAAAATGTCCTTAGTGCATCGGAGACCCAGCCTTTAAATTACATATTTCTCAAACAGCCAACTCCAGTAAGAAAATAAACAATACATTTTGGTTGAGATTGTATAATACTTGTTTTTGTAAGAGGTTGTGCTTGTATATACTAAGACCCTGAAGAGTAAGAGCTAGAACAGAGCCAAGACCGGTCACTGCAAATAGAGGCTATTCTCTATCCTCTTGCTGTTGCACCCACCTCACGAAAGGTTGGCATTTTGTATTGCTACTCATTACCAAGGTTTTCTGCTGCCTGCAAGGACAAAGGTGACAAGAATGAAAATTTGCATTATATTTCAAGAATATGTTTACAAAACATTTCACCTCTCACATTTAAAAGTGACTATTAGAAAAACAGTAAAATAAAACAATAAAAGCTGCCAGACCGAAAACTTACAGGCTGATTTAGGAAGACATTCTTTACTGTGAGGGTGGTGAGACACTGGCACAGGTTGCCCAGAGAAACTGTGGCTGCCCCATCCCTGGAGGTGTTCAAGGCCAGGCTGGATGGGGCTTTGAGCAACCTGGTCTGGTGGGAGGTGTCCCTGCCCATGGCAGGGGGGTTGGAACTAGATGATCTTCAAGGTGCCTTCCAACCTAAACCATTCTATGATTTCTTTGCTGATGGCAAAGAACTCTGAAATTCTGTTGAGTAGATTTACAGCCATGAAAATGACAGCATTAGATATGTATTGCCATGTAGAGTCATACCTACGCTGGGAGAAAACAAAGTGGGCATGATTTTAACAAATGCAATAGTCCTACACAACAGCTGCTTGCACACTCCTTTCTTGTCTCAGAAGCACGTTTGATGAGTGATGCTTCTTTCTTGCTGAAATAAAGAGCACATGTGAATCTCTTCAGTTGGGAGTCACTTTGTCAACATGGAGGTGTAAGACAACAAGTAATTTTGCTTATCTCTTTAACTGATGCAGGGGTGCAGGTCTAAAATCCATGATTTATATATGTCGTGTGGGCTGGCAGCAGTCACTGGAAGCGGTCCATAAACTGAGAAATAGATTACGCCCTGTCATTTGTGCTGTTTTTAGCTAGTTGAAAAAGAATCCTAAAATAAAGGCTACAAGAAGTGCAAAGATAAGAATTGGAAGAAAAAAAAAACTGAACAAAAAGAAAGAAAACTGACAAAGACGTGAGATAGAGGTTCCTCAGCCAGACCACAAAACCGGGGTGTTACTAGTTGTGCAGCCCCTGTTGATATCTCTCCCCATGGCAGTGTTGGGCATAGGGGCACAGAGGCCCTCCCAGGGGTACCTGCTCTGAGAAGAGGACAGCGGGAAGGATGGTGGAGCGTCACGGTTTATTGGTTTATTCGCTGTTTATGCATTTTGGAAAAGACCGGAGTGTTTGTGGCTGCCTTCAAACCCACCTCAGAGGGCAGAACCATCCCAACTCCTCTTTTAGGGCAAACAGCAGAACTTGAACGCTCAGGAAGCAGTAGAGGGTGACTTAAGGGGTGGGGGAGCATCCCCTTGCTCCCCTCAGCAGCGGCAAGCATTTGTGTGATGTCAACAGCATTCACTTCAGATATTTTCTAATATAATCTCTGGACAGAAGTGAAAGAGGTTGAAAGAAAGCTTAGTTTCATGGGCAGAAGAGGCCAAAAGAAGAAATATCAAGAATATACTCAATTTTATAGTTTGGAAGTGCATCCCTCTAATCTCTTCCTACTGTAAGGGATGATTTTTGGATCCTTCCCATGAATTAACTTCTCATATTCTTAACCTCTCTGTTGTGTCTTCCTTTGTCTTGCCAAGTGTCTCCTTAAGTGACTTGTTCCTTGGTTCAGGGGGTTTCTCTCCCTTCACCTAGCACATTAAGCATATTTTACCTCAGCTTCTGGACATTATCAGGGTTTTCATTTGAGAAAATCTGTAATGTGTGTTTGTATTGTCTCTGTGTTAGACCAGTCTGAGGGGCTGGCCACAGGAGTAGCAGCCAAATTCCTGTCCACCCCACTTTGGCAAAGCCGAAATATCGCCTGCCTGTCTGTCAGATGGGGCACTGAGGAATTAGAATATTTGTATAATAGGATTAAAAACAATAACAATGAGGCTATAAGAAAACAAAGTATTACAAGTATAGAGAAAAACCCAACACCACAGTAAATCAGGAGCTCAGAGTGAAAAATGCTTTCTGGTTCTGATCCAGAATCCCCAGGGTGAGTGGCAGGTTTTTGGTTTACTTCAGTGAGTTTTGGAACAGTACCTAAATGACCCTGGTGTCTAAATCATACATAAGTCTGCGTAGATTTGTACTTCATCTTTTTGGGCTGTGAGCTGAACCGTGCAGCAGGGAAAAGAGTATGTATTGCTCTGGAGTAATAAGACAGGGAAGACACAGATGGTTTTCCATGAGATAAGAAAGAGCACTCATGAGCGCAGACCTCATCCATCCTGTTAAAACCATTCATCTTGTGAAGTCTGCCTCCTGCAATTGTGTATTTGTCTCTGTAAAATATTCCGCTTCCTTTTTGTCCCCTGGGTTTTCCACCCACTCATTTTCTTCATCAGCAGTGGAAGTCTTTCATTTCTCATGTCTAAGGGGGCTTAGAGGTCGGGGAGGTGACTGTGGAGGCCTGTTCATGTAGACAGTGTATTGGCTTAAGGAGTGTTTATTTCTCAGATAGTGTTAATCTCATCTGCTGTGGTGCCTGTGTCCAGCAGAGATACATTTAGAAAGCTGATTATGTATAAAACATCCAAAATGAGACACAAAGTTGACAAAATGTCTAAACGAACAGCGACATGAGTGTTGGTTAAATACTGACCTATTTGATATTAATACTTTGTATTTATATACTTTACATTTTTAAGCCACTATGCACATTTGAGCTAATTAATATTTCAAATATTCCTGCAACATGACAGGAAATTCACACACAAAGGTCTGGGGATCAACATTTTAAATGCAGATTTGGGTATTCGGTGTCCACAAGATCTGGGTCACTTTTACTTATAAAAGCTTTCATACACGTTTATGCACTTAATATTAGCTACTCCGGTTGGGAAGACTTGGCCTAAATGACTAATCCAAGGGCACAGAAATCAGTGGCAGAGCTGGGAAAGGAACTGAAGAGTCCATCTTCTTTAAACGTAAAAGCAACTGAGCCATAAAACTATTTCTAAGTGTGTTATGCTTTGTGAATTTTATGATTACAACAATGAATTGATTTTACTTGATTTCATGCAATTCCTGAAAATTTAATCTAGTGCATAAGATAGGAGATGCTGCAGCTGCACTGGATCAGCCCCATGCTGTATCCAGACTAGCACCCTATGTGGCTGTGGCCAAGAGGCTGTATTTCTGCTGCTGCAAAATACTTAGACTGGACTTGTCTACTGAGGGTACTTTCTTCCTAGGCTATATCAGTTATCTGTTGTTCCACAGACTTAGATAAAAGGAAAAGGGTATTATACTTCATTAACAATTACTGTACTGCTTTTACTCAGTCTAAGAGCAGACTACTCTTCCTTCATAAGAAATACTCCAGGAAGAGTCAAAAGGGTAAGGACCTCCTCAGAGGCCCTGAGCTACCTGGTCTAACTTTGAGGCTAACTGCCGTGAGCAGGAGATTGGACCAGTGACTTCCAAAAGTCCCTTCCGAGCTGAATTACACTGCATGGTTTCCCTTTGGTGAAACCACTGGGAGGAAAGGGGAAGAGACTGCACAGTGGCGAGCATAGACTGTGCCAGAAGATAGTTAACTCCCCATGTAGCTGTAGAATAGGGTTATCTTCCTCTTGCTTACCGCAGAGGACATAGGGCCCCTGCTAAGGTGCTACTCATAAGGTATCTCTCTGGATAAGTAATGAAGGAGATCTGGGAGCTCGTTATTAAAAGTGGTTAAAAAGATACCTTATCTTGCAAAATGGTCTCAGCTGCCATTGCTGCCAGTGGGAGGGAACAGTGCACTCCACTTCCCGAGTAGTACTCAGCTCCTTGCAAATGATATTCAGGTACGCCTTAAATTACTTGATGAAATGCTGAAGTACCACCAGATGCTTCTTAATTTTCTCTTTTCCACTTGCTTATTTTGTCAGTGTTTTCTGGGCCTGGTGCCTCTGTATCGATGCCTGGAAGACCAGCCCAGCCCCCTGGTGCTGCCCACTGCTGCTGCAGCGCCCTTTCCTTTCTGGTGATGATATGAAGATTTCCCTCAGTAACTTTTTGAGATGTGAGTAATGCCACTCCATGCAACAACCACCAGATGGTAATGAAGAGCAGACTGGTTCTGTGTCTTCTGTGAATTAAGTGTATTACCACAACGGCAAGTTTTGCCTTTGCAAGCAGAGCTTACAAGTGCAGCTCTAAATGCCAATTTGCTTAGCTGTTCGCTGTCCCCTGGGCCACTGCAAAAGTCTGTTTGGCAGCTTGATTTGCATAAAAAAAATCGTTCACTTTGTTTTCATACTAAACCATTTTAAAGGGAATATTTTCTAAGTAACACATGAATGTTGATATTATTATTTAGTACAGAGATGTTGTCATTATAAGGAAGGTTTTGACTATATTTGGTGTACAACTATGCAAGCTATCCCTTGTAAGAAGGTAGATGCAGAACCCCTTTAGGTGACTGTATACCTTGCTCCTTCATAATATTTCATAATGTTATATATTTCATAATATATCATCATAATATTTCTTAAAACGTCGTGACATAAAGGATGTATCTCTTCCAAGGCAGAAAGGAAGGTCTTTCTGTTAATGTGTGTGCTTGACATCAGCAAAGAGAGCAGCGGTGGGAAGTGAACTGAACCAAAGCGAAGCGTCTCTTCTTTATTGAACATCATTGCCAGTGCAGAAGTGGTGCTGAGCTCAGCTCGCCCACCCCCCAGCACGGCAACATGAGGGAAGAGCCTCAGCAGTAATGCTGGCACCAGATTGAGAATCAGAAGTCAGCCCCACAGGGGTCGTGAGATTCGGAAGTCTCAGTTTTACTCATGCCTGCAGGATTTTGGGGGTTTTATGCAGTACCTTATAAAACACCTAGGTCAAATTTTCAGGTTTTTCTCGCTCATTGTACAATCCAGACTTTGCAACTCTCATGCTCCCTCTTTTTAAAGAAAAATAAGTCTCTCCTGCCTTTGAGAGACCCAGGCAAGCCAAGCACCATGAAGGCAGGGAGAAAATCACTAGAGCTGATGCCAGTGGCTTCAGTGTGAGTCAGGAACCAGACCTGTGGCTCCTGTGGCATTCTTTAACTCATTTTCCAGGCATCTGCCCATAACTCATATACTTCTGGGATTAATAGATGTGTAACGCCTGGGAACATGAAGCCTTCCAGGGAGGCAGTTTGTTGGTGCTTCTGCTCTCTCGTTCCCGCCGGGAGCAGGGGCCAGCAGCGGGATGCAGCTATCTTAAAACAAGGCAGTATAGTGTGGAGGCTCTGCCAGAAAGCAGGACCTGAAGAAGACCGCAAGCGGGAACACCCAGCCTTCCTCTCCCCTCTCCTTCTGAGCCTCGGCAGCCTCCTGCGAGCTGCCCCTGCCTAAGCCCCCTGCCCCTTTCCGCCTTTGCCTGCCGCCTCAGAAAGCTGCAGAAGGTTTTGCTACTGTTGCTCAGGGCAACCAAAATGTTTGACACATTTTGCATTAAACTTGGAAGCCCTGTCAGGGGAAGGCAGGATGCCGAGCAGTGGCTTCCCAGATTCCTCCCCACAACCCTGGCTGCTATGTCCTGCACCTGGATGAAACAGCCAGCCTTGTACTTTTTTTTTTTTTTTTTTTTTCCCCTCAGAAAAATCTCTATTCTCCCCACACGAAGAGATCTTCTTATCGTATTTTTCTGGGAATGCCCATTTTAGATACAGATATCAGGAGATCTGCTTTATTCTCCACTCTGCCACTGAGGAGGTGACAGTGACCTGCCCCGATGGCCCCTGTGCCTCTCGGTTCTGCTGCAGATAGGACATGGGTCAGTGACGTGCCTGGTTATGAGTGTGTGTGGTGGGGAAACAGTAGTGTTAGACAAGAAATGAGAGACGGAGGCACAGGAATTCTCTAATTCTTTCTTGCTGAGAACATTTTTTGTCCCAAATTGGCAGTTCCTGCAGTGAGTGCTTCCACAAACCCGTTTCCATTGCGGTCTGTAGAGTAGAGGTCCCCTTAAATACGAAGCTGACAGCTTACCTCTTTAAACATCCATGTGTCAATCACTAGAAGAATCCACATAAATCTTACTGCAGTCAGTAACAGCAATATATATGTGTGTGTGTGTATATTTGGTACTCAAAGGATTTTCTTACCTTATTCCAAGCAATCAAGGACATGTGTGTTAAAATAACCATGGTACTGTAGAACAGTCTGGTAAATACCATATGTCAGAGGAAAAAATACACGGCTAAATGCATGTCGGCATCAGTTCCTGCAGTTTCGTAGGAGTTCTGGCCGTGGAAGTGAAGCAAAGCTGGGCCAGCTGAAGGTTCAGTTTTACACAGAGCTTATGCTGTGCTTTGAAAGGACAGCCGAGGTGGTGATTAGAGAACTGACCTGGGACACAGCAGACTGGAATTAAGCTCCTGTTCTGCTGCAAATTCCTTACCTGGTGTTATGGTTTTGGCTTATGACTTAGGCTTTTTGCATCTCATTTCCCAGGAAAACAGAAATAATAGTATTTTATTGTGTCCAATCCTTAGTCAGTCTTACCTATCCAGACTCTTAAGTTCTTGAGTGAAGGAACTGCATCTGGTAATACGTTTGCTACAATGAATGCAAGGGGAGCCTTTTAAAACTGGAGGTAACAACTTTGTCATCAGATGCTGAAATAAGAAGCTGGAAAGAAAACTACCAGAACTACAGTAGGGAGGGAAAGCTGGACTGGAAGAAGAGCAGGAAAAAGCTTAAGGATCTGTCTTACTGCTTCCAGAGCGGAACTTAAATTGTAGTCAATAGACCCAAAAATCCAGACTGCTTAAACATACCCATGGAGCAAGAGGTGCAATCAAGGCCCGCAGTAGGCTGGCGTCCCCACTGATGGAAAACTCTTCCTTGAACAGGTAGTTCAGCCCTTTCCTGAGCTTCAGATCAAAGTTCTGACAAAGCCAAAGACAGGTGTGGTTTTTTGTAGGTCTCCACGATCTCTTTAATGTGTGTGGATGCAGGAGAGGAGGGGAGTGAAAGACCCTCTAGTTAGCTGTACGGAAAAACTATCCATGTCTTTTCTTGGTCATCTACCAAAAATGGGATTGGGGTATACATTTTCCAAAGAATGGATATTCGACCCCTGACCTTTAAAAAGGACGTATGTGAGGACAAGCCATTTGATCAAGACTGTAAAAAACTATTGATACAGGCAGAAACTGTGAAAAGTCCAAGAAATCAATGACTTAGCTATTCAGATAAAGAAACATTTAGGTGCTTGGCAACGACCCCAGTTTTATCTCCTAAGTGTTAGAAGCTTTTTACTATGCAATACATAGTTAGGCATTAAAGATTTTCCCAGTCTTTTCTGTATAAGCTTGGCTGTCTGCATGGATTTAATGCCAGGACTAAATCAGATCAAAATCAGCTGAATAATGAAATCTGCTGGGGAAAAGAATGTAGCCTATAATTTACCTATATAACCTGTAATGTTGGTGGAGTCCATAGTTTACAAAAAAACCCTGGAAAGGCTAGATAATGCCTTCCACTAGAAAAGTACCGACTTTCTTTTTCTTTCCGCTTAATCTGATGAGAAAGTAGAAATGGGAAGAGTGATGAAAAACTTTTTTGCTTCTCTGTGTGTTGTGATAAATAAAAATGATCAAGCTATACTTGAAGATCCATAGATTTGGATAAAACTACTTTTGAGGCATGGCCAGAATGTCTGCTTCATCAAAAATCATTAGGAGGATACATCAGTATTAGGGGCAGTGAAAAAAAAAAAAAAAAGTCTATTTAAAATATTCAAGTGCTTTCTGAGCATATGGAGCTGGGCAAAAATAGTCCCTTTCTTACAATAGTCCACGATGGGTGAGATTTCTTCAGAGAAATCTTGGAAGAATTGGTGGTAAAAGCTGGAGAAGCTGAGAAAATGCCAAATTCAGCATTTTTAGGGACCATCAATCCAGCCTGTGACCACTAAATCCTTCTAGGAATCATCAAGTTCTTTTAGAGCGTTGATATAACCCAGAAATTCTTTGAAGTGATCAAACACCATTTGAAGCAGTATTTTTAAAATCAGCATACATCTGCTGGTGACAAAGAAGCACCCTGGGAGTTTCTGTATGTGTCTGTGATACAAATATGTTACAAAAGAATCTAGAATGTATCTTATGATGTAATTTCAAAAATGATTAAATTAACCAGGGCAATGCATTTATCAAAATGTATAAGCAGGTACTCAGAAGTGATTTATCTGGCTTACAGGGCTGTTTACTGTTATTTTGAACTGTTTTATGTTCCCTTCAAGCCTAGTTTTGTGAAAGGTGCAGCAATATCAAATGATACAGTTGTTCAGATATCGAGAACAATCTCTGGTTTTGGTATTAATCTTACGTAATTCTTTACAGTCAGCACTGGATCTAAGGGCGATATTAACCACTGATAAATTTGAAAAGTATTTGAACTCATTTTCTAGCTTTAGAGAAAGTGATTTCTCGTTTAGTTTTAGTACTTGGAGGGAGTAAATGCACCCAAGTGGCACGTGGATCCTACACCAATACAACCTGCCGCAGGGAGGGTGTGCCAGAAGGGCTCTATGTCTACCTTTTCTTAGAAAAAACAGCATGAACATCTTCTTAGAAGCCATGAGTACTTCTTGCCTGGTGCCCTGGCATGGCATGTCCACAAACCTTTCAACCTGATGTTACCTTTCCTGAAGAGACAAAAGATACCACTAACATTATTCTTTGTTCTAAAGAATCTGGGAATCATGCAAAGACCAGCTCAGTTCCTAAAATTGCTGGAAGGGGGATAACTGAGTGAGTTTCTTTGATTTCTGCCTGCCGCAGAACTACTGAGCCTGCGGCAGCCATGGTCCTTGTGGCTCCAGGTGTGGATCTGAGAGGGGGCTGAGTGATAACGTGTCTCAGGACGTTCATGTGGGGAGATCATTACTGGTGAATACCACTTGACTTTTCTGTTTCAGCTCATGCAGGTGTCTGTACACATGCCGAAGGTAATAAAACAATCTAAACCCAAGGGTGCCCCCGGCTCTGCCAGGGTGCTGTTGGCTCTCTTCCACGGCAGCTGCTCGAAGTGGCAGTGCTGTAGAGCCACACTTCGCTCTGTGTCTGTGACTAGCCAGCAGGATTCTTCCTGGTCCGCAATCACCATCTCTTGCCCTTGCTTTAGTTTTGTGAATTTGTTGGCTGCTGCCACCAAAATTGTTCTGAAGTATCCTTAGATTAGATAATCTGATTTAGAAGTATCGTCAATGTTCTGCAACCAGGGATTACTTTTTCTGGCAAGGGACGAGAAAACTAGAGATTATCTTTACTGGCAGCCAGTCCTAAGTGTCCCCTTGGCATAGACCATGCTATGGCAGAAGACTGGTCCAGAAAAACAAATTACATCACTTTACAGAAGATCAAAAGTGGCTGATTAACCCAGGCAAACTTATCTGATGTGGGGAAATGAGACTCCTGAAGAGCTGCTGATCCATCCTTCGGTTGTTCCCGATCAGGGTGCCTAATGGAGCCAGGGCAGTGGACTCTCGCTGGCGTGCTGGTTGTCACCTGTGCGTGGAGTTAAACAGGCTGCTTCCAGGGTCTCATCACGGGAGCTGGCGTGACCTTGGTGTGACATCCGACCGTCTGCATTGTCCAGGCTTGTACATACTGTATGGAGCACGTGTGCTGTCCATAGGCAGGCTGCCTGCTCTGGGAGGTTTCGGCAGAGCGTTCATCGCTCCAGTAAGGCACTCAGGAGATGAGGATCCTGTCAAGATCTCAGGAAGCAGACTAGTAATCTGCAGGGGCCTGAATAGGGCTTTTAAAATTGGAAGCAGAACTGACTGCCTAGACGGAGTTTTTTGAAAGATAAACAGCATTAGCAAGCTAAATGGATTTCAAGCACAGCTTTAATTGTTTTTCAAAGGAATCAGCAAAGGGCACCCTAGCTGGAACAAGCTCTGAAGTACAATCAGGAAGATTTCAAGTGTACAGTAGTTTTGAAGATAATCAGGCCTTTCAGTGCTGGGAGATACTGTAGTGAGTAATGAATAAAGCCTTTTTATTTCAGCATTGACAGTACTGTAGTCTTGGAGTCAATTACAATACCTGCTCTGTGTGCTCCTGCACCATGAACTTCACCATCCTCATGAAAATTGACATGCACACGGATTTCCAAATGCAAACAATTGTCCCTGCAGCACACTTGATCAGAAGAACAAGTTGTTTATAGCCAATACCTATGTGTGGGGGCAACACCCTCCCCCCCCCTTCTCTTTTCCCTCTCTCTTCCCCTCTCCGCCCAACCATCCCAACAGCCTGTGACAGACCAGCAACACTTCTGAGTGGATTTTTGTGTAATTGCTGCAGAATCCCTTGGACCTTGTATAATGGAAATTATTTGGGTCACCAAATCTTGTTTCCTAATTATAGGAATGAAAAGAAAAAAAAAAAAGAAAAAGAAAAAAGAAAGATATAACATGAAACCGTTCGTTCGTTCTGGCATTTTGGCTTTTAGAAACCCGGCATAAACCACTCGCTCCCATCCGTTTTGGGATGCGCTCCGTTTTAACCTTGAAGTCGGAGCTCGCTCTCCTCTCCTCCCCCTCTGCCCACC
>NW_009648333.1:3130725-3150772 GCF_000708025.1 Charadrius vociferus | reverse complement strand
CCCCCCTCATCCCCCCCTCTCCCCAAAAGCCCTGAAGCCGGTGTGCATTGGGTTGATGAGGATGCAGGGACCTGCCTGACATCCAGATTTTTCTGGGACTTGGTAGTTTTTGACCCCTAAATGCAACGGATCGGGTCCTGATAGAAACAAGTGTACTTTTGCCAGTCTAAGGGGTCAGGTCTTTGCTGGGTTCTGCTCCACTAGTTAGGAAAAAACAGAGCTCAGGTGCCCAAGCACAGCAGTTCTTTGCCAGGGTTGCTGGAATTCTGTCTTTGAGAAGTGGTAGACTTAATTGCTGTATAGGAATTAGAAGTGGAGGAGTCTTGAAGTTGCCTTCACCTGGGCTCTGTGTGTGTGGGGGGTTTATGCCCCCTTTGTGCCCCAGGCTGTTAAGACGCAGTTTTGTGCTGCTGAAGAAGCAGCCAGACTTGCTGTTCTTTATTGGTTTTGATGTTACCGTGTGGGGACTTGGAACCAAAAATCATTAGGATCCAGATGAAATAAAAGTTTATTTTGTAATCTGGAATGAAGATATTAAAAACACAGATTTGAAAGTAAAATGAAAGATTTAAGAAGAAATGCTACAGTCCTTCTCCTGATGCACAAGCTATATCGAGTGTTTTGTAGGCTGCTTCCTATACAGTGTTGAATGAGATCCTTGTGTAGGTTTATGTTGCGAAATACTTTCTTCCTCCTCTGAAAGTACCTTCTTTGTACACGTGATCCATCTACACTGACATGTATGCCAACACGTTCCCCACATGCCGTATACAGTGCTCACATGCGTGATCGTGATTGTTAAAGGACAACACCTGGCATGGTGTGTCACTTCTTTATTAGTTTGAGCGTATGAAATAGACGAGGCCTTCTGTAAGTTAGCTTACACATTAAGTGAGAAGGAAGCTAAATTTGTTAGCGCCCGGAGGAATCATTGGGAACTGGTAGCCTTTTGCAATTTAGTCTCTGCGGAGAGGTTACAGACACTTCTGCACGCGTACAAGAGATGTTCTATGTTTGGCATCATTTTAGGTTGAATGCCAACTAATTAGTCATCTAGCAAAGATGCTTTATGAGCATTATCAGATTTCCAAAATTAAACGACGACTAAATATGTAATATGACATACAGTTTATGTTGATTTTTATTTTAATGCAGTTGCCTTTGCAGGATATTTTGCAAGAGTAGATCTTTTTTTCACAATAAGTGTTGCAGACTTTCAGCAAAATGCTCTCAAGGAGAAAAAGTTCGTTGTATCTCCTTGAACTTCCATAATGGCAATATTGAAGGAAATGATAGAGGGAGGAAAGAAACCTCTCAGATTTCAGCCTGGGGAAAACACTTCTGGGCGAATACTTCACAAAATGGATATTATATTGCTTCTTGCTTCTTCCTTCCTTATAACATCTAAACCATTAATCTGTGAGTTACTTCTAAGTAACGCATGGGGGGGGAAGCTTTTTTTTTTAAAAAAAAATGATGCCTGGCTCCCTAGCTCCTTACAGCAAGTTATCTTCACCTGATTTGACAAGAACAGCTTTCAAAAAAAACCCAAGCCAAAACCAACCAAAGTAAGAAATGTTTGCAATTGGGCAGATTTGACCTTTTGACATAACTCAGAGTAATAACTATGGATTAGTTATTAACATATACACTATCTAAATCAAGTCTTCCCTATATTTCTATATTTTGGGTTTGTTTATTTTTTTTTTTTGCTGATAAATCTCTATGACAAATGGGACTTGATCTTCAAATGTGTCACTCACTACTTTGGGAGTATTTAGAGATGGAGAGTATAGTGTGCTTTGGTAGCATTAAAGCTACGTCAGTTCCTGATGAACAGCGGAATATTTATTTTTGTTTTATTCTTGAAGCTGATTCACCATCTAGTTTTCACGTGGCTCAAAATGAAACGAAGATTTTATTTTAAGAACAAAAGTCCGCACAGAGGTCCGACTGATGCTGATTTTAAACTTCAAATCAATGAAAACATTTCTAATTCTGGCGCAAATGATTTTTAAAATCAGACTTGGGGAGGTACCCGAATTCTGAATTTTGCTGGCATCTTCCAGAGTTGCCACAAATAACAATTCATGAAGATTTTTTTTGCATGCAGAGTGAAGTAGAAAACGTTGAATTTTTGGAGATTTCCTAAAGCTGGGTCCAAATTCTCCATGCTATCATTAATTAGCACATTTTTTGGTAGTTACGGAAGAGAAGTTAAATTGCCTGAGCATGCATGCAGATGTGGAAGCGGTCTCTCAGGGGGGTTTTGAACCTCAGCGGAGTATATGGAAGCTTGTCTTGGTACTTCTTATGCAGGAGCATGGAGTATGTTGAGGGTTAATAGAAGAATGAATTTCCCTGTGTCATTGGATTGACACCTTGCATTCCAAACTCACTTTATTATATGGATTTAAAAAACCTAAAAAGTTGCTGTCACTTACTAAGCACTGTGAGGTTTGGTAGTGTAATAAACAAAAGGGTTTACGAAAAAGGTTATTAAAGATCATTTGAGTGAACATTCCCATTATGTGGGGCGGGGGGGAGTCTAAAGAAGCAAGAGAGGAGCAAAGAGATTTCACCTAGAAATTGAATGAAACAAAGCAGAATGGGCAGTTTAGTGTAGGAAAGCAAAAAAACCACACAAGTGCTGTCAGGAAGACTTTAAATGCATCAGAGTTTTGAATTTCAGTAGAGGGAAGGTATATAGGGACTAATGAATAAAGTAATGCTGTATGATGTTTGAAAATACTGTTGTGGAAGTGAAGACAATTCCATTTGCTACACTGTATGCTCCATTCTATCATTATCCTGAATTTCAGAATGCATTTTGTAATGCATGTGGGTTTCCTGGTCAAAACCACTCTATAAGAACAGGGTGTTTACAGAAGCCACTTGTAGTGTTATTAATTAAAAGCATTATCTGCTGGAAAACTTCAAGAGCATTACCACAGTGCTATTTTGATTCAGCTGTAAAACTTTGCAGCAAAAGCGTTTCTAGTTTTACCCCGACTCCAGTTTTCATCTGCTTTTAACAATTTTGTGTATGACACTAAGGAAAAGAGTAGAAAGTTGCAAAAGCTGGATTTTCTCTGAAAACCCACTTCTTACCTTTCTACCGGTGTTTATTTTCAAAGTGAAAAGTCCAGAGACTTTTTAAAAGGAGTGTTATCTGCAGGCCTGGGTCTGATTTGCCATTTTAAACTCTTGCATGGTTTCAGACTTTACCTGAGCAACTCTTGACATAAATAGGAGCCTGTGAGGTCCGATTCAAACCTGGATTGGATTGTAAATTTAAAGAATGTGCCGGTGTCTTTGAAACTTTCATGATACAGTAACTCATCATGGTTAAGCCTCCACTTAGGGAAATAAGGAATGGAGGGACTGAAGCCGGTGGGGGAAGCATCACTTGTGTGCTGCCATGTTTCTGCAAATTTCGATGAATTGTGCCTTTTAGAGACCATCTCCTCTCTGGTGTCTTGCTTTTAGTGGCCAGTTGTGTGGCCAGACCAAAGAAAGAAGGTGGTGTGTGATCTGCCTCCTGCCCAAGGCTCTTAGCTTGACTGCGAAGACCCCTGACATTAACTCTGAACAAGCTGACCATATTGCCCACAGCACGTTACTGGCTCGTTGTGGTGTGGTGGCCCATCAGTCAGTGGAAAGCTGGCGCTCTCTGTCCTCTTGGGTTCGGTTTATTTGTGTGAGGTAGAGTCTGGCATGAGCTGCAAGTCTCACTATCAGCTAGCGAAATGGTGCTCGCTCTGTGGCCTTCTGTTGGGAAGTTGGCGCGTACACTGGCTCATGAGTAGAAGGAACCGGACCGTGTTCATTCATTTTCCTTTTTTCTTTTCTTCCTCTCTTCATATTCTTTCTCGTGATCTTGTACCTGTGAAAGTGCAGCTAAATACTTGGTGGAATTAAATATGTTGGCTATTGTCTCCCCTAAGAAGGGTAGGAGGGGGATTCTCTGCCCTTTCTAGGCTGCAAGATGTTCAGCTGATGAACAGCATTTCTGAAGAGTTTCATTTCCTGTCCATGCAGAAGTGACTTTCATCAGAAAATTAACACAGAATAAATTTGAAGAGCAAAGACCATTTTCTGCTTTTAGAGAGAAGAAAAATATCTATGTAATTATCTGGTCTTATTAGGCACTCAGGCATACCTTCAAGGTTCCATTGCTCAGCATAATAGATATTGTAATTTATTTGTATTTTTTTCGATTGCAAGTGGACTTGAAGTGAGCATTGTAAAGTGAAGCTGATTGCTTTTTTTTTTCAGGCAGTTGTCCAGTCTTCCTCAGCTGGTGAGAGTAGATGACTCAAAGGCTTAACAGGATATGGTGTTAGATACCTGTAGTTGACTGATTTGAATTTGGCCCAGGTTAGTAATGCTTGAAGTCATTACCATCTGTCTGTTGTTCAGTGACCTGTATAAAATTAGCTGATATTCTTAGTCCAGTTCTTAGTAGACAGGTGTCCACATCATGAAAACTGGCACCAGTATCAAGCTTGTTGGCTGTCTCAGCAGAGATTATCTGCTGACGAACAGGCAAAAAACCCAGTAATCTCCTCATTTCTGGAAGTATGTTTTTCCCTTTTCAGGGTTCAGACATGCTGATGGATGAACATACGTAGAGACAAAGGTTATTGTGTGCTGCTGTGTTTATTGTATTTGTCTTTTGGTCGAGAATGTAGCCAATGTGTTTGAATTCTACATTAATTTTTTAAAAATGCCCTACCTAGCTGTTCTGGCTTCCTAGCAGAAATCTTACATATAGCAGGTGTCCTCAGCTGTTCTTTCTGATAGAATGAAACAAGAGAACATGCTTCATATGGTGGCTTTTTTTTCTGTTTTTTTTTTTTTCTTCACTTAAAAGATGTCAACCCTACTCAGGCAGCAAGAATTTGGAAAGAGAAATCACCAAATCTTTCACATGTAGTTATATTTAAAAAAAAAAAAAATCTGTAGCAACTCTTTTTTTTTTTTTTTTTAGATGTAGCTGTAGGAACTGATGTAATATAATTTCATGTAGTTTATGTTTCCCGGGACTGATCTCATAATAGCAGCAATAACAGCACTTAGCATTTAAATTGTACTCTGTATGTTGAAACCTTTGTACAGCCTTGTTTGCTAACGTTCCCGGTTGGTTGCGTGACTCTTGATGGCAAAATTTGCAGTATACAGAAAGCCTGTGCCGGATTTGACTGTTTACATACAGTGGAGGTCTCTGCAGTGACAGTTGCCTATGGAGACGCGGGGATAATGGAGCCCAAAGTCTTTCGCTGGGAGCCGTGCTGCAGTTCAACCCATATGTTGGCATAAAATGCATGGGAGAGCTGTCTTATGTTCCCCCTTCGCGGGGTTAGGGCCTGGCATCGCTTCTTCAGCCCACATGTAACATCTCTCTCTAACACCGAACTATTCTGGCTTTTTTGCAGGGGTTGCGTTTAATCCTGCCTGAGCTTCTTTAAAGTATATTATCTTGCAAGCAGTGATTCAGACTTAACTGTTCCCACTGCAGTGTGTAGGACTCTCCTCCTATTTCATTGACATAAAAATACACACCAGTATGTTATAAATAGTTCTTCAGTATTCCCAAAGATTTGTGGTGGATAGATGCTTGCTGAACATCCATTGAGGGATAAGACCAAATGGTCATATTTAAAGTTAATTGGCCTTCTTACAACTCGCTGCTTTTTATTGCCAGTAATCGAGTGTTAAGGCTTCTAATAGGATCTTCTGCTTGCAGAGCCTGAGTTGATTAAGTGGTGCAACATGTTCATTTCCGAGGGCTGCTTAAATCACCAGTAAAAAAGTAGGTTAGGTGACTACAGATCACCTCCTCATTGTCAGGAATTCCCACGATTAATAATAGTTTAAAAAAAAAAAAAAAAAAAAGAAAAAAAGAAGTATGACTCACTATTTGTACCCCCGCTATTGTCATCAACCGGAGTTATGTTTTCTTCTAGAACAAGGAGAACAAGGCATAGGTTTTGGTGTCGCCATAGATACTCCCGGGTTGGTATTAAGTACTGGGATGTGCTAGAAAATCCAAGATTTGGCCTTAACAGTTGTGAGCTGACAATGTAGGTGGAAGACGTGGAGCACGACAGGGCTGCAATTGGAGAAAGGCATTAGTGAGATAATCATCTTCACTGTCCGTTGCTGCTGTCTTCACTCCTACCAAACGTTTTAATGTTTGACCAAGGTTTTGGATGAAAAGCAGGGATTTGCACGTCAGTACTAGCTGGGTAACTGTTACGATGCCTAAAATATTTCATTTCAGATTCATCTGCCATTTTCTAGTGGCTTAAAATGTGATTTTAACATTTGTTTTGTCACTGTACTGCCATCATGTCGGGCAAGCAACCAAAAGTAAACTTTAATTTCAACCTTATTTTGTGGCTTCATTATTGTCTGAGAATTCCTGCTTCTTTCTTTCTCATGGGTTCTAATAACTACAGGTTTGAGAGCAGAATAGCAGTTTCTGAAGAGTGAACTCAAGCATAATTTTAGTCCTATACTGCTGCTGCTATAGGATTTCTAATAGCATTAAATTGTAGGCTTGCTGATTTGGAGATTAGCTTCTAGGTCTTAGCTCTCCCCTTTTTCTGAGCAACTCCAAAAAATAAACTTGCAAAAAAATCTCTGAACCCTTACTGCTGGTGAAGCTGTTATCATTTAATAAAACAAAAGAAATCAATGCCTGAGGAGAAACAGCTCATGCCTGTGGGGAAAAATCTGTCCCTTTGCCTAATTTGATATGATTATAAAATTACAGTGTTCTGAGAGCTAAGGAAAAGAAGATATTGCCAGAGGAAAGTAGTTAAAGGTTTGGGGGTTTGTTTTTGTTTTTGGGTTGTTTTTTTTTTTTTTGAGGAATATACCTATTTGGTTTCTTAGAACTAACAAATAAAGCCGTTCTGAAAGGGATTCAAGAACTGAGTAGAATATTCAGTTTACTCTTATTACTGAGTAACAGAGCCTAATTCCTACATTTTCTTATTAGAGCTATGTGGGAAAATGCTTTCTTCATTTCTATAGAACTTTGATTTCAGAAACAATTCAAGTTCAGGTGGAATAAATATTTCTGTATTTAAACCAACCCTAGATAAATTATAGTCGTGTGATTATGGGAGGTCAGATATGATTGGATCTCTTCTATTTCAGTATGCAATTATGATTGTGCTGTTCTCCCCTATTTTCTAACGCTGCAGATGAATGTCTTCACTTCTAGTATCTTGACAGGTCTAGTAAGACTTTTCCAATCTCTTGGAGCTCTTCTGCTCTCCAGAAATAATTATACTCAAGAAATATCACGGAACTACATTGTAAGAAGAAGAAGTGCTCTCACCACTCGTGGATTTCCCTGAACTAATGAACATGTCGTTATTTGTGAAAAGGGAAGCAGCTTCCAATTGACATGTTTAGAGAACAACCCATTGCAAAACAAACAGTCTGGTGTGAAAGTGTGTTATTTGGAACTTGGGAGTTTCTTCTTAAGAACTTTTCAAGACAGACATGACAAACTATTCAACTTTCCAGGGACTGCTGAGCTACCAAATGTTGTAGGGTGAATTTTATTTAGATTTTATCTTGAAAAAATGTCCTTCTGTGAAACTGTTAACTTCCAGCAAAGTCGGGTTTTTTGACATTTAGCTGAAAAATTCTTAGCTGTTCTTCTCTACATAACTTGCAAACTGTTTAGTGAAATAATTTTGCATGGCTTTATTTTACTTTTTTTCACGGTTTGACACTTATTCTAGGTGCAAGAAGTATAGGTTCCCTGTTTTCCCGTTGCTTATTTCTTTTTTTCCTTTTAACATTTGATTCAAAGTGACATCTGTGAACAGTGATTTTTTTTAAATTTTTTTTTCATTTGCAAGAGGGGTATTTCTTTGCTGGAGAACTGCTGCTAACAGTCTTAAGTCTTTCCTCCTTTCATTTTTAGATTGCAAATACTATGATAAAACCTGAATTAACAGATTCAAGTCCCTTATCCTCTTTAGAAATTTGAGTTGTAGGGGTTTAGAAACTATGGTTGTGAATTTGTAGATCATGCTTTTTTTTTTTTTTAACAGATAATGTTTGGTAAGACCGTCAGTAGATTCTCTTTTTTTTTTTTTTTTTTAATTTGTGATGTGAGTTAATTACCTGAATTAAGCTGTTAGCTAGTGCTTTGATCACAGAATCATCATAGTAACTGGCAATGATTAGCAGCTTTCGAGCCTTTTACATTGGGAACAGACCTAAATCCCAGTGAAATTAGTTAGTGCGTGTGTTCTTTGGTTTAAGAGGAACTGTAGCGCAAATGCCCATCTGAAATGTCAAGGTGTTTTGTCCCGTAGTAAAGGAAATGATACGTTACAACAAAACTGCTTTCTCTGATGGTTGCTCTGTGGTACCCAGCTGCGAGAGTGCGAGACCTCCGCAGGGTGCACTGTTTTGAACAGTGTCCTAAGTATCACTAGTTCCTTCAAGACAGGCTTTGTAGTAGCATCTGGACCTAGGTTCAGCCCCTCAAAAATGCTTCGATGTCCCACTTTTGTTTTGATTGTTAGTATTAAAGCACTTAGGTACATCTCAGGATATGGATGCAGTTCTTGATACTTGCAGTACTAAATTGCCCAGTACATGGCATGCTAATATCTGTGGTCCAGTTATTACTGGTAGGACTGAATGTTAGTAATAAATGCCTCGGGGAACGTGGATTTCCTGAATTCAGTGCTTGTTGTTAATTAGCATGGTGTTTTTAGTGAGCCTTTTAATTTTTTGGCATGTTTTCTTATCCGTTGAGTCAACATTGGCTTTCAGAATGGGGATTTGCATGGAAATGCTGCTTTTGATTTACTTATGTGGTAAAGGTAATTGAGCGGTGCTTGTTATTAGTGACTTATCTGAAATGACCTGTATTTGCATTTTGCTCTCGCTTGTCCACAGAACCCTCAAAGCGATAACTGTTCACACACGAGGATCATTTATGGGAATTGTTGACCTGCAAAATTCAAATGTTCTTGCTCACTTTCTTTGCATACATTAGGTCCTGTTACTGAAGTCAAAACAGATATATATGTCACCAGTTTTGGACCTGTTTCTGATGTAGAAATGGTATGTATTTCTGGGATTAAAATGCCATTTCCTGGTTCTTAGAAACCATGAACTGCAGTAAGGAGTGGATGCTTCATCTGTACTGTTCTGTCACTCATGCAAAGTAGACAAGATTAGTAACAGCTTAATTTGCAGGTTATAATTAGATACATCAGGCCTGATTCTGGTCACACTTTCAGTGTTTTTTGCCTGGCTTAAGGAATTAGCTTTGTAGGACTTAAAACAGACTTCCATGGTATGGAGGCAGAATCAGGCCTTCTGGGGAGCATCTAAGTCAGTCTACTGTGGGGAAAACGTGTAATATCTTTGAAATGGCCTTTTCTTTCTGAAACCTGTGTTATTCTCAGGTGAATAATAATGACATCATTTCACAAATACTTGTTGACGTTTTCATTTCAGATGAATGCCCTTTGCTGATCTTTGTGCCTCTTTTAGCATCACTTTCAGTAAATGTTTGACTGATAAGAGTTTTCATAAGTGTCTGCAGAAATTGAATGTCAAAGTGACGTGCGTGAAATAGTCACAGAAGAGAAACGTTACATTTGCACGTACTGTTATTTGTGCCTGAATGGCATCTGCATTCATTTGAGGTCAAATCCAGCATAACTCTCATCAACTTCTATAATGTAGTGGTATACCCTACCCTTAAATCACACAATAGTTTCTCTTTTTATAAAATATCCAAGAAATCACATGGAAGTAACACAGCCATATGTGCTGAACTGAACTTCTTTAAGGGAAAGGCAGTTTCAGGGCAGTAACGTTCTTCCCATACAGTGTTGTCGTGCACTTTGTGGTGCACCTAATACGGTTCTATCATGTGGAAAAGTACGTGACAGCAAGATATTTTTTCAAGGGCTATAGATTCGTGACAGCAGTCTCGTGTTGAAATGCATCTTACCCCTTCAATGGTTGTCATGTACAGTGTGATGCTTTTCATTGTGACAAGGGGTGCAAGAAGCTGGTCCCAAGGAAATCTAGTAATGTGTGCCTCAAATCTAAAATGAGGGCTACACGGCATCTCTCAGGTTTCGTTGAAGCATTTGACATGGTGCCACATGGGAAATTATTAGTTATGTCAGAGAAGGCAGGAGTGAGAACATGGACTGAAGATAGGTAAGGAACTGGCAAAAATAGAGTTTACAGGAGATGTTTCCCCTTTCATCATCAGGGGTTAGGAGGCTATTCAGGGATCTAGGAATTGGTTTCGGAATGAATTTTAGTTAATATATCCATTAGTGACCCAATGTAATCTGAATGTGGCTGCTCATAAAACTCGCTGAAACAGCAAATTGTGATGTAGTCTCAGTACAGGGGATGACGAGAATGTCTTTTTAGAGCTGGGTTACTTTAGTACCCAGTGGAATGAAAAGGGTTGAAATCTCATATTACAAAATCTGTCACGTAGAAGCTAATAACAGAAACTGCTAGTTAAGAGCTACGAAGTCACCAGCAAGAAATGACAGTAGAAAAGAGACTTTTCATAGATTACCTATAAACCACAGTGGAGGATGCAGTCATGGAAAAGCAGACAGATAGAATTCTAAGATGCATTACACTAGTAGACATGCCTCCTTGCCCGTGCGAATAGACATGGCCATACAAGTAGTTTCAATGGTAACATTATGCAGAAGAGCTTGAAATAAAGTCAGAAAACATTGTTTGGCTTAACAACAAAATTACCACTGTAAATTAGAAAGGACTTAAAGCTTTCTGTGTTACCTTTTCCAATGCCCCGTGATGCTTTTTCTGTGAAATGCTTTAGCTTCCAGAGATGAGAAACACATTCCTTCGTCCATTCATTCACATATGATTTCTCATGATGTGCTTGTGTCTGCAGTTCTGCCATTGTTTGCATGTCTTCTCTGGAGCATCTGAATGGGTTTTCTGAGGAAATTAATGGGGTAGTTAACATAGTTAAAAACAACTGTGTATATATGCACATTTGTCCATGTTTTGTGGGCTTAGCAAAAGAAACATTTAGCTTTCTTCACTTAAAAAGAAAAAAAGCTTGCTTTCCATCAGTTGAAATTATATTTTCTTTTCTGGCTTTAAAATGGAAATAATCGTTTGTCCTGATATTTTTAATGTAGCCAGCAGCATAAAATTCATGGATATCTTTTCTTTAAAAATCTGTTGACACTTATTGTCAGAGATCATTTTGCTTCCAGTTATATGCTTGACTATAAATTCAATTGCCTGCTTCCTGCAACCTAATTAGATTAATTAGTCCTTAATGATTAAATATGTGTAGCAATTTATTGATATGACTAATGTGAGAAATTAAGCTATTAAGAAGTACACAACACAGTTTAATTGGTGGAAACATATTTGTGTAGTGGACTTAGCGTTTTCTTTACTACTGATTGCTTTGCTCCTGAGGGATTTCTGTTTTTTTTTACAGGCGACACTTATACATGCAAATGTGATCTTTGTTTTTCTGCAATTTAATACAGGAGTATACAATGGATGTCTTCTTCCGTCAGACATGGGTAGACAAAAGATTAAAATATGATGGCCCTATTGAAATTTTAAGGCTTAACAACTTGATGGTTTCGAAGGTGTGGACTCCTGACACTTTCTTCAGGAATGGGAAAAAATCGGTTGCACATAATATGACAGCCCCAAATAAACTCTTCAGAATAATGAGAAATGGCACCATCCTGTACACAATGAGGTATCTAACTTGTTTGTTCAGCTTCTTACAATTACTGTATGCAAAAAGTTATACTGCCTAGACAAAATGGCAACCAGAGACTATTTAATTTGTTCCATTATAGGCTTACAATAAGTGCAGAGTGTCCCATGAGATTAGTGGATTTTCCCATGGATGGTCATGCTTGTCCTCTCAAATTTGGGAGTTGTAAGTTGCAATTATGAAATTTCTTGTAACTACGGAATTTAAATAGTAGAAGTAGATTTTGAACAATTACTGAACTTTCTGAATATTAGTCTTGATACACAATCCTTATGCAGACAAAACTCCTGTTAAGTTCTGGGAATTTTATTTAGGGCCTGAAAAATTAAACCCAGGCAGAGAATTGAAAAGCAAACAGTGATTGAGCTGTTATGTTAAACATGTTAAACCCCACTATTCTGGCTACACAGTTGCTTGAACTACATAGTTTTTCTTGGTTCTTAGGGAGGAATTGGATAGTCAGTGCAGTGAGAGATTCTCTGGAGAAGGCAAAGAGGGTGGGATCCATGTCACCTTCCAACAGCCAGGCAAGCTGGGAAGCAGGTTATCTGACTTTCTCTACAGGGAGGCACATTGAAGTCCTGTTAGATGTGTAGGTTATGATCAAAGATTTGACCTTTCATTGTATTTGTCTGTCTCCCAACTCCTGGCCTATAATGGGAGTCTGCATGGCAACTTTAGTCTAGATAAATAATTTTTAGACTGGTGAGAAGAATCTTAGTGCTGGTGACTTTCCTTTTCGGCTTTGAAATCAGATGTAGATTTTTGGATAATCTCCAAACTTTGGCTAGAAGGAACATTTTGGGACATACTGCATAATGACCAAGGGAGGTAGTTACAATTCCCTGGTTTGAATCCACAGCAGAGACCTCTGAGACCACCTGGGGATGGTTGATGCGCTCTGTTAACTATCTGATCACTTTTCTAAGCCCCCTCAGTTGCTGACTTCTCTGCTCTACACTCAGATGTAGTCAGTAGCTGGACATTAATCTGCTTTCCTTGACCCCAGAGCTCTGAAGTTAGAAATGGCTGGAAGCTACTCATAGTCTTTCCTTAGCATAAATTTAGCTTATACAGCTGGGTAGTCAACCAAAGGGTGATATTACAGGCACTGCTTGGATAAGGATTTTCATCCCCGTTAGAGTGAGACGGGAGACCAGGTGCTGCCAGAATTGGGTTTGGTATCAGCTGTACGTTAGGGGAGCTTCAATAGTGGGGGCTTCTCCACAGGCATAGTTCATCAGGCTGAATCACCAACCAGCAGAAATTACACTTCACACTAATCCGATGCCTTCCCCAGTGAAACTTGAAATAAGACCTGGCCATTTCAAATGCAAGACTGATTTAATTTAATTTTAACAGGAGTTTGGGCTGTGTAGGGATTGAATGCTAGCCCTACGATGTGTCTTTTGTACTAAATGTAAAGTGTTTCTTTGGTTGTGCTTATTTTTGGGCTGTTGTGAATCTTCTACTGACCTCTGGTTACTGACAAATATTTTAAACATAAGTTTAAAATATTATAGATTTTAGTATAGTATAATTTTTAGTATAATCAATATTTTCTGTAAAGAAATGTGAGCCCAGTCTCCAAAATGTATCTTCCTTATACATGCTTTTTTATAGATTACAATATTTCAATGATAAAACTTTAGACAGAAATTGCTAGAACAATTTAAAGATAAACTTTATGTGCTCAATAAGGGCTGATCCAGGAAGAACTCATGTTTAGACTTCACGTGCAAATGTGAAGCGAATTTGTGTGTGACACTTGACATATGACCTTAGCTGCTCTTTGTTCTCCTCCGGGGGTGGCTGTTGGGGGTAACTTAACATGAAGGGTATCTTCTAAAAAGCCGTTAGCGTGAGTCTTGCTGTTTGATTTCAGTAGGTTTGGAGTGTGCTCTTAGTAGGGTATGAGAAGTTTCCTATTTATGCAAACTGATGCTGTGTTGTAGATGCTTATCCAAAGAGTGAAATGATTTATACCTGGACAAAAGGACCTGAGAAGTCAGTGGAAGTTCCTGAGGAGTCTTCCAGTTTAGTTCAGTATGACCTGCTTGGGCATACGGTATCCACTGAAACCATTAAATCTATCACAGGTAGGAATCTCGTCAGTAAAAATCAACCTGAGGTAAAACTAACCCTGTAACATTGCCCCAGGCTTTTTTCTTCCTTTCCTGTAAGGTGTTCTACTGAATGTCATAGGGTATATACGAAGGGCTGAGAGCATACATCTGAATTAGGTTTCTCTCCTTCAGATTTACATTTGCAGATTCATTACAGTAGATTGCGACGGTCTTTCAGAAAGCTAGAATGAGATCATTACTCCGAGGGACAAAATGAGCATTTAATCACTGCTTAAAATGCAGTTTGAAGAGTCAAGAGGATGCCTGGGTGAGGAAGTAATTTCTCAGCACTGTATCCACATTATGTGCAAAAGACTTCCTTTGTTTGGCGGTGCAAACAGCTCGGGATAGAAGTACAGCATACAGAATGGGTTATTAAAGCCATAAAAACCCTCTAGTCAGATAAGGATAGGCACAAATGCATTAGTCACAATAGATACTTCTGCTGATTTGCGCTGTAAGAAATAAGGCAAATGGCAACTACAGGCATCCGAAATGAGTGAAGTATCACTGATGAGCAGCGTGGTGATAAACAAGCATATTCCCAAAATATTTTTAAAATTTGGAATCATTTTCTAAGCATCAGCAAGTTTGCGTGTTGCGAGATGGTCAAAATGAAACAGATAAAGCAGATATATTTGATGTATTCTGTGATTCTCAAAGATAAAGCAGCATTTTGCAATACACCAGAAATTTGCATCTCAGCATATTGATTATTATGAGTTAACAACCGACTTTCCTTACTATCCCCACAATGCTCATTCTGTAGCGCTTTATTTAGACAGTTTATTCAGTTTATGGTAGAACTGCGATTTTTTTGTTTGTTTGTTTAATATGAACGATAATATTTTAGATAAACTTACAGCATTTTTAATTCTTGCCAATGATTTTTGCATTTGTTTCATTATCTTAGCGATGCTGATGTATAAACCTAGTAAAAAGCTGAGATGCTTCCATGTAATTTAATGAGCATTATTGTTCTTATTATTTGGCAGGTAGGTACCACAATGTTCTGGATGCTATGGTAGGTAGATAGCTTGTGTCTTGGGAGTCTCCTCTTCAACAGATACCAAAATAATTTTTAAAATTGTATTTATGCTGTAAAAAGTGGACCAGTATTAGCTGTACATTTATAGTATTTTTGATAGCAGCTTCTGAACGGCATTGTAAGGACCTACTACTACAGGAATTTTTTGTTTAAAACCTTGTTTCTTTCTTGTCTCTAAGGAACATGTCTTTCTATACACATTAAGTGGTATGAATAGCGTCATCTTAAACAATCCTAGTTGATAATCTGAAACAGATATTCTGCAACACAAAAATTTTATGCACAGCTAGAAAATTTTTTTCTGTTCTCTTTTTTTTTTTTTTAGGTGAATATATTGTTATGACAGTTTACTTCCACCTGAGACGGAAAATGGGTTATTTTATGATTCAGACCTATATCCCATGCATTATGACCGTGATCCTTTCTCAAGTTTCATTTTGGATAAATAAGGAGTCCGTTCCAGCTAGAACTGTGTTTGGTAATTATTTCTTCTTTGCTTTTTCTCATACTTCATCTTTTAATGACTTTCACTAGAATAGGCCTTTTTAGGGCTTGGGGTCTACTGCGGCTGTGCTAGTGCAGAAACAAGGGAATAAAGTAAATTCAGAGGAATTTTTGCTGTCAATGTATGAAGAATGTATTATGTGAATCCTCGGAATCTGAAGAGAAACTTGGAATATTTAACCAGAAGGGTGACATGGTTGCCTGTAGCACATGGACGTACATCTGTGGGTATTCCACCTGCGTGGGGAACAAATTGGGAAGACCTGTCCCTGAATAATCCAGTCAAGTCCTTAGCCTACTTCCAGTGCTGTTTTATCCTCCAGTGGACAGTAGTGTAATTACTTGAACTCGCACCTTCTAAAATCCTTTAAAAATCATTTGATTGGGAGTGCATGAGATGTATAGATGTCTTCTTACAAAATATCTGTGTCATCAGTGGAAGTTTGGTATGAGTAAGGCTTAGATCCTGTTACTGTAATTTTGTGTTTAGTGCTCTTCTCTCCTTTCTGCTCTTGCCATTATGAAAATGAATTCAAAAACCAAAATGATCGCAAGATATTAAAATTGCCCTCATCAAAATACAGCTTGAATGAGATGCTACAGTGAACTCTGAAAATAAAAAACAAAAAAGCTTCTATGCAAGACAAAGCATAAGAAATTAAATGGAAATATGATTCCTAAGAAAGAAGTTGGATAAAAACACTTTTAAAAGCAGTTTTTATAGAGCAATGTCTTGACTTTATAATGTACTGTAGTCTAAAGCAGGACTAATCAGGAAGAGAATGTTCTACAAAAAGCCTTTCTATAGATAGAGAGATTCTGGCAAGAGTGATGGGAATTAATGTTTCTACGTGACGGCCCATTCAGACATGTAACTAGAGTCTGAACACTGTTTAGTACTGCAAAGTAGACACGGTTAATGATTAGTTATAGGAAACTAACCTGTAAACCTAATAAGGACCCCACTAGCTCTCAACTCAAGCACTACATTAGGCAAACTAGTATATCACTGCACATGCCTTTGCAGTGATGTTGAATAATGGTACTTTTCTGAAGAGAGTATTGCCAGGAACTGGAAAGGTAGAATTGGTATTTACAGGGAAAATGTGACAGTTGAAAATGTGCAAATTATAGAGCAATACGTGTAATATGTGTCATTATATCCATATATGAAACTGAAAACAAGTAATAATAATAAAGTTTGGACATCCACTAAATTACAGATAAGTCTCTAAAACGTCTTTGAAAGCAAGCAGCTTAAAGTATGGCTAAAAGTATCTCTCTACTTTTCTGACAAATTCCAAAGGGACCCTGTTTTCTAAAGGTTTTCTTAAAAGAAGATAGAAGTGTTGCAGGGCAAGCGATAGGAATGAAGCGAGAATACCTGCTATGGTCCCAGCTTTCTAGAGGAACTGTGAGAAGAGACTAACCAAAAGATCTTTCCACTGGACGCTGCATGATTAGGGAAAACTTGGCAGGTTGTGATTTCTGTAGTCGGAGATCTGCAGAAATCTGCTGATTGTGGAAGCATTTCTTAGAGGAAAGACCGTAGTAATTTCCAAACATGTTTATAAAATTAATTTTTATATTAACATGCTCTTAATATATTTTTATATGGTTACACGCATTTCTAGTCGTAAGCTTGCAAGTATGTAGCTCTAGGTAATTACAGTTCATGTGTATATATAATATTTTTTACCAGAACTTAGTTCCCTACCCTGTAAATCCCTATGGCACGTATCCAAGGGCAGTTACAGTGGTAACTGCAAGTCTCCCAGAAGAATTATTTAATAGGGGAAAAAATGATAAAGACTATGGCACTAAACTCTAATACTATCAAGGCCTCCCTTCTCCTTGTATTTCGGGAATGTTTGGTCATTCAAGTCACTTCACCCTATTCTTGTGTCTATAAAAAATGTCTTTAAAAAGACAATTCAGACAAAAAGTGGACAAAGGTAGAATCAGGAAGGATAGGATGAATCAGGGATGGGTCTCTTTCAGGAAAAAATAGCTTTACATATTTTTTTTTCTCAGATTTTAAGATTTTCAGTGGTGTGTTTTTTCAACACCTTCCCACTGGAGAAGGTTTTGTGAGCTTGCATCTGTGTTTTTATCCTGCTGGGTTTGCTCTGAGATATTCTTTGTGCTTTTATGAACTGGTTGTTATCTTTTTTCTTCTGTAATAGGAGAGACTGGTTTCATTGTGTCCTGTTCTCTATATGGCAGTGCCTAGGTGAAGCTTTTTCATATTAGATTACCCAGATAGGATAGCATCATTTAGGTAATAGTGGATGTGAGGATCCTGTTGAAAAACGTGCTCTTAATTATTTAGAATTCTTCTCAGCATATGCATCTCATCTTGAATTAAAATGGGTACAGTGTTCTTTACATGAGAGTAAAGACACCTCCATTTGTAGTCAGTCTTCCTTGAGGTTATAATGGTAGGACTTAAGCACTGTTCACTATATACTCAATATTTTAGATTTGTATAATATGGGATATTTTGGATAAAAAAAGAAAAAAAAAAGCCATACCTTGATTTTATACAGCACATATTTGCATTTGAAGTATTACCATGAAGTGGTCATATTTTGAGCTCAGTGTTCATGCTTGTACACTTTAATTAAAATGTTGTTCTTTGAGAAGATGAAATTCTAATTAAATTTCATCGGTCAACTAGTAGCAGAAGGATTTAAAAGATAAGGTGATGGTTTACTAATTAACGGAGTTGGTAACATAATATTCTAGTTTTCTTTAGCACCAAAATAATTTGCCATGACTTAATGGCACCTGAATTACGAGTGGGATCAGAGGAACAGATGCAGAGTAATAGGGGGGATTCTGAACCCATTACAGGAAAAATCATGTTTTTGCTACAGTATGAGGAGCACTCCCCTATTTAACAACTGAAAGTACGTTCAAGTGTTTGGAAAATAACTTGTAAGAAATTATACTGAACTTGGACATGATAAAAATATGAAATGAAGGCTTCCACGTTTTCTTCATGTGAACTGTAGATGATCTGCTGAAGTCATGGCTTCCATGCCTCCTTTGAAAACTGCTTAACTGTTTGGTGTGCATAGCTGCTCATAGATACATGATGGTTGCCATGACTTAAATCTAATGTGCTATTCACAAGCAGAAGAGAAAGACTCCTAAGTGGTTTAAAACTCTTTGAAGCTGCTTGCCTATTCTCCCTTTGTTTTACTCGGATTCAGCAGTCCTTTTGCTTTATTTCTTTGAAGGAATAACCACAGTGTTAACAATGACGACGCTGAGCATCAGTGCAAGACATTCATTGCCAAAAGTATCCTATGCTACTGCCATGGACTGGTTCATAGCGGTCTGCTTTGCCTTTGTGTTCTCTGCTCTCATCGAGTTTGCTGCTGTCAACTATTTTACTAATATTCAAATGGAAAAAGCCAAAAGGAAGACAGTAAAATCCCTCCTTGAATTTCCAGTTGCTCCAGTACAAAGAGAAAGAAGTACAGAAGAGACACTTACGGTATGTTTTCAGTTTATACAAATATTTTCCATCTTTTTGTGGTCTTTCTCAGTAAAAGCAGGCTTGTAACTTCCTCTCAGGCTCCCTCTGAGCTAACAATGCAGTGTTAAGTCAGTATAATGGAATGCTACACTATATTCAATGATAAAATCCTTTAAAACATTATTTAATTTTTACTTGCAGCATTGGATTAACTTGGGGAGAGGAGGAGGCTTGTGTCCATCCATACCTGCAGTCTCTTCTATATTTAGTTGTGTTTTGGTGAAGGTTGGTTAGGATGGGTATTTTTAGGAAACCCTTTCCCTTTGCATGTTGATTCTGATTGGACTGATTATACAGACCACGATATTATGGATTGTAAGGGCAGCGTGTTATCTTAAGTGGCTAATGTCTTTAATGAATTAAAATATGCAGTTGTACCTTGGAGCATTTCCCTGGACATCACAGTTCTTTCATTGCATGTATCACCGATCTGGAGTTCTATTTCTTCATCAGGAGTTTTTTAAGAATGCTGGGTGAACCCTTTGTGTCCACCATAGATTTCATTTTTATGTAGTTTAAGTATCTTTGCACAGGAGCTCACTTCAACTCCTGAGCAAGTTTTGGGGCTCTGTTTAACAAAATGCTTTCCGTCTTTCATAGTGCTTCGGATTAAGGGTGACCCGTGTGGTAGCTATCTTAGTGCGTGGACCAGTCAATAAAGGCTCGATCTCATTTCCAGTTGAGGTCACCAGTGATTCTCCTTTCTTCCCTTTTCCCATTCCCATATGCCTACTCTCTGCTGCACCACTCCTTCTATTCACGAGACACCTGGCTAACACAGTCATTACAGCACTTGGACTGGCCATGTGGTAGGCCAGTAATTCCCAGCCACGGCTGACTCTTGGCAACACCAATCGAGAAGTAAGATGCTGACAGCAGCGTTGTAATTTACTCTTCCTGTCAGGCTGACTTGGTAATTTCCTTTGGCTGAGCCATGATTTAAGAACCGCTGTTTTAGACTAACTCTTGGTAATTTTGTCTTCTGTCTCTCTTCACATCTCGTTTGTCTCTTTCCC